>NW_014569598.1:484879-835288 GCF_001313835.1 Polistes canadensis
TGTGTGTGTGTGTGTGTGTGTGTTTAGTCAAAGTTGAAAACTTTTGCGAAAGTCTTGCACACGCTGTAAGATAAAAAGAAAAGTAGCTTTCATTTGGATCGGAGATGCGAAGGTAAAGGATTTCTACCGACCGAGTGGTGTACGAATTTGCTGAGGTATCTCACTGAATGCAAAGTTGAAGAGCACTCGAATACCCTTCCCGATATCCTCTTTCTCTTCTACCTCACATTTATTTTCCTTTGCGAGAAAGGAACTGTTGATACGCAGGCGAGAACATTTTACGTTGGATCGTTTCCAACTTTCAATCAATTATCTAGATACTTTTTACTCACATTTAATACAGATATTGTCTACAGAAATAACCTCGAATGCCAAAATGATGAACGAACAATATAGAATTTATTTAAATTCTTTCGAATAACCGAACGAGAATATAAATTTTAATGAAGGAACTTTTGCTATCATACGATTAAAATATAGTTGAATCTATTGAACGGAGAATATGAATTTTATTTAATAGAAAATGAAGGATTCTCGTATTAAAGTTACGATCGAATGAATACTTTTTATTAGTTCAAGTAGAAGAAAAAAAAACGCTGCATCCGTGACCAGCGATCGTTTCAGCTGGAGGAGAAGAAAAAGAGGACATAGAGTTAAATATTTAGAATCTTTGAGTTATGAGGGTGCGTGCATAGGCGTCACGTTATCGGTAAAGACGTCGAAACCCCAGGTGCATCGTACGTGTTTACGAGTCTCCGAACGACGCAAAGTTTGGAGCCTCGAGCGGAGGCCAGCGGTAAGTTTGAAGGTTGTTTTGTCGGATATATCACTGGAATGTACCAGGTGTTCAACTGCCCTCTCCTTCGACTCTCAAGGTAGGAATATCTTTCAGACTTTTTACTTCTTCTTCCTATCGTACCATTTTTTTCTACCTTTCTTGTATAACTCGGACGTCATGTTTTTACAATTTTCAGAAAAAAATATTAAATAACCAAACAGATGGATCGTATTACGGTAAACACGTACGCGAACGATAATTATTCTTATCTAAAAAATTAAATTAAAATGCGATAACAATATATATTTTTATTCTAAAAGAAATAATATCATGAACTTTGCTTATCTCATTTTCTTTTCACCCCAAAAACACACATTGACGTTTGCTCTCTTTGGGCACCTTTAGTGAATTTATGTGGGAGATCGAAGACTATGACCTTTTTCCGAACACGGTGCTTCGTCTTGTCTCAGAAGTATAGCATCCCCTTGGATGTCGTTGAAAGTGCGCAAAGGGATCTTCAACGAGGTAAGATCTTCGAAAAGATGAGAAGGAAAAGAGGATGGAAAGTAGAAAGACGAGAAAGAAAGAATAAAGAAAGTATGGAAGAAAGGAAGAAAGGAAGGAAAAAAGGAAGGAAGGAAGGAAGAAAGAAAGCAGAAAATAAAAGTAGGAAGGAAGGAAAGAAAAATAGTGTGGACACAGCAGTGTCCTCGTGGGAATAGGAGAGGGCAAGCAATGCTCTTGCCACTTGGCACGTGGGTAGAGCAGTTACTTTAATTCTTTATAAGCAAGACACCGTTATCGAGTTAACTCGAGCCGGAAGGAGAAAAAGAAAGCTTTCAGCCTGCGGCGTAATAAAGAAAGAACGGATAAGCTGTTGCTAGGAGAACGACGCTCTTATCCGTCAAAAAAAGAAAAGAAAAAAAGGGACGATGTCACGCCGAGATTTTCTGGATGTCTCGTAAATATATTTTTTATGACATCTGTTCTTTACGATTCTCAAGGGCCATCTTCGGCGTTAACGTTCGGGCAAGGGAGAAGAAAACGAGAGAAAAGAGACTATGGGATAGTTATAACAAGTTACTCATATTTTATGTCAGTTCTCATATTGACCAGTAGCAGCAGGGGGAACACGGATTGTCAAGGCTTGACATGAATAATGATCAAAGTTATGTTTATTTAGAAGTACGCGAGCGGGTCTGACAATATGAGAAATTGAACGAGCAAACGGACTTGGAGAGAAGCGAGTAACGTAAGTAAAATTGAAGTTACTATTTTGGATAAGAAAGTTCTTTGTAGTTTATTAAATGACACTGGGAGGAGGGAACGATAGTAAGATAACTAGCCGTTGTTCCTTGTATTCAGGAAACTCCGTAGCATATACCTTTGTACTTTCTGAAAACGAAGAACAAGAGAATAGTTTGGTAGGTACTAGGAAGACCGAGTGATTTATCTGAAGTCGTGTTTCGTAACAACCGCCTTAGATTAACCGAATTACCGGATCTCCGTGTCCGGTAGCCAACAGACACAGGCCGAGAGAAGGTAAAGAGAGGGAGGTGGAAACGTAGAAAGGCAGCTGCTGGCGTAGTCGCAGAAGCGACGCCAGCAACCCACAGCCACTATTACTGACGACGCAGACCGACTACAAGGTAGGTTTGTCATTGTGCGCTCAGTGTTTAATTAGAGGCTGTATCGACCAGGATGAAAAGGATTGGTAGCCTAGACGAGGGAGGATATACGTCAGAGGGGTATAGAAGAGGGTGGATACGTCTCTAGATGTGCCCCTCACCTGCAATTACCCAATCGCGTTACGGTAATGGATTACCGATTGGAGAGAACCGAAGGATCCGATTCCGTGTTCGATTCAGTCGCTAGCCTCGAGCACGAGGAACGGTTTAAGGGCGGCAGAGGACGGAGGAGAGAAGTCGTCACAGAACACTGAGCGTAGGGACGAGCGCAGGGACGAACACCGGCCACTATGGGAGATGGCCAGCAGACTCGCTACGGGGCCAATTTACCTCGCCAATCTATGCCTCGTAATTGGGAATTTTATAATATTTTTGGAAGCAAGCCAGTCTCTTTCTCTCTTCCTCTCATGCAACGAAGACTAACCCCGACCAGGAACGAACGAAGTATGAAGGACGAAGGGCGGAAGTAGAGAGGCAACGGGTTATAACAGGGAGACGCGGAGGAGGGCCAGCAACCTCTGGGGAAGATGGATATCCTCTTTTTGAGGGCCCCACAGGAACGACGCTCGCCACCGAATGAAAAATGCACACGGCTAAAATTCACCGCCGCAAAAAGGGTGCAAGCGATTTGGAAGCATACCAAATTGTAATCGTCGGAAATCGACGATTAATTTATCACGGAAGTAGCCCCGTCCTCCTCGAACTCCTCCTCAACTTCTCCGAATCCCTTCCCACCTCTCACCCATCTACGATAGAACTCTTTAGCAACCATCGACTCTTACTCTCTATTCATTTCCTTCCTTCCCACCCTTTTTTCGAACATCGTTAGAGTATGATTCAATGGGAAACTAATACGTTTCGTACTCTCTATGTCATTCGGCCGAATTTTCGACAATATTATCACAGGTAGTTACACAAACTACCTAAACTTTGATCAAGTTAGAAATCATTTCGAAACTTTTCCCTCTACTTTATTAAACTACCATTCCAATTAGTCATCTTAGTTGGGAGTTCTAATCTACCTCTATTTGAAATATAGAAATAGAATTTCTTTGGACCAATGATTTACAGGTTCAATTTGTATATCTAACAAACGGCCGAATTCGATTACTTTTGGTCGTTCTAGTTCCACTCGAAGACGATTATTATTTTCGATCACGAATACCCTTCTCATAGAAGACTATATGTCTCCGCTTATTCTCATAGAGTCGTGAGACGATAAAGGACTTAGAGTCTCGGTATGATAATCGTGAGACGGTTAGCGTGCTGGCGCAGCTGCTAGTTGCGAAAGTGTTCTACCCACTTCTCCAATGCCGTCGAAAGCGGCACGTGAAACGGCCAGGCTTCGCCCGAGGCAACTTTATATTCAAAGCGCAAGCGGACGTCTTTGAAAATGCAATCGCAAAATACAATACCCTGCATTACCTATATCCCGTCCCAGAAAAGAGATATCGTAAAAGATGATGTTATACATTATGCGGCGCGAGGCTCCGAACTTTCCCTCTTTTCTTCCCTAACCCCTTTCTTTTCCTTCCCTCTTTCTCTTTCCTTCTCTTTATCTCTTCCCCACCTCTCCAAGCCTCCTACCCGATCGGTCGCCGTATGTGCCTCGTTCATCCTCCCTTTTTACCCGCCTACTACCCTTCTCAAACTGCCCCCTCCCGTCTCCTCCTCTTACCCGAGCCAAAACGTCCGTACCACCGTCCACCGCCAATACGTTAATAAAATTCGAGAGCTGAAAGGGCCGCGCTATGGATATACGTACTTCACCTACGATATTGAAGTATCCCCAAGGAAAATCCTATTCCACTTTTTCCGTCCCCCTACCGGCAACCGGACGGTTCTTCGGATGCGGCTGAAGATATGTGAAAAATCATTCCACGAGTTTCCGGATTTTTACTATTTATTACTGGTGCCGTTTATCCGAAGCAAGGACAAAGAGTGCAAGAGGAGGACTATAATTTTTTCACCTAAACTAAATCTATTATTAACGAAATTCCCTTTTTTTTTTGAGTACTGAATACTTATTTCCGATTACTGCGAATGAAATACTTTAAATGTATATATATGCGCTCATAATTCACACCAGTATCTTTCTCTGGACGCATATATGCATTCATAGAGCTCTCAAAGGGTTAATGAAACTTCTTTGAAGTTAATTCTTAAATTTATTAAAAGAACAATAGTATGAGAAACAAGAAGGGGAGAATATTTCTAACTGTCTTTGAGAGAAAACGTATATTGAAATCTACTGGTAGAGAAGCTCAAAACTTGTCGCATATACAATACGGAAGAAGAGAACACTGACAACGGTGAGAACTTAAGTGGTTCAGCTTTGCGAAAGGAGAAACGCGCGCCGGTTTAGTGGTTTACATTAACGGTCTTGACTCAACGGAAGTGGAACGTATTTCACCGGGAATTGCTGTCTGAGTTGCCCATCGAGTAAGAAATAAAGCTCTTGCATTGGATATGTATTCAAATGTTACCCGCTCAATTACAAGGCAGTAACATTTTCATGCATCTTCTTAAACAAACCGTTATGTATCAAGCAAACCGTTGCATTAAGGTAATCCTTCAAGAACACATAAGATTTACTTTTTTAATAACAAAAATTCATGCAAAAGTTCTCTTAAAAAATAAAAAAATACATGCTTTATGCCGTAAAAAAAATATCACGAGGATTCGTGAACCGTGATGGAAAGAGAATAATACGGTTGGTCATGGATAAGGTTGACGTACAATGAGTTGGATCGTTGAAGGTAACGAGGAAGGGGTGAAAAGTGGAAGAAAAGGTGGAAAAGACAAGGATGATAGAAGGAAGGGCAAGCAAGGGTGCAGTGCAGTTACAGGGCGATCAGGATACAGAAAAAGGTCTGCGGCACCCGCGGCTACTCTCTGCTTTCTGTCTGAGCTTCATCCGGGGAAGCTTTGCATGGAAATGCTGCCGCTGAATTACCCACCGCCGCTAACTTCAGCACAATGCTCGTCACATTATGTTGCATCAGAAAGCACCCAACGCCGGAGAGTCTGGTCTTCAGCGTCGTCGCAGCATCCCTCCCTCCCACTCCCATTCTTGTTCTTTCTGTCTCTCTTTTTAATTAATTGTCTCCTCGTATAACGGTTCTTTGTCTTGTTCCAGGACTCGCTCCTTGAGAATTCAGTGTAAAATTAACGCGTTCGTACGCTATTACAAAGTAAATATCACAATAATTTCTTCAAATTATTATATATTTATGAATAGTAACATCGTTTTATGGTATTTTAAATGGATATTATAAAGGAAGAAGAAAGTTTGGTACGATTTAGGCAATGGTGTATGATTTGAGCAATTTTATCCTAATTTCCTATTAGCTGAGATTTTCTTGCAATGATATTTACTTTGTTTTTTCGTTTTCCTCTATATACCTGAAAAGAAATCACGTAAAAAGTATTTCCACCGTTTGCATAACCACGAAACAAAACGATATTGCGCTCAACTATTTTACAATTGCTATCTATGCAAGCGCGCGGCAGATGCTGCGCTACGTGGCTTCTGTTGTATAATACTTCGTTTCGAGGTTGCGTTGAGCAGAAACGAGAGAAGGAGGAAGCGGATGAGGATGAGAAGAGAGAAGGAGAGAGAGAGAAAGAGAACAAGAGAAACAATGAAAGGATCAATAAGTTTCCTTTCGTACGAGAAATGTTACTTTTAATCGCAAACACGTAAGCTTCTTAATTACAAAAACTTCTCCAATTTCCAGGTTATAAGAAGTCTCGTTGAAACTAATTTATAACGAACACCTGACCACGAATATTGGTAATCTTATGTAAAGAAAGTAATATCAACCGATACAGATGGCACATAAAGGCTTACATAATCTTTCCGGAATAGAGAAAGAAGCGTACAGTAGAAAAAGAAGAAAGAATCGATCGGAGGAAGAAGAGAATTAGAAGAAAAGGGTGAAAAGCGTAGAAGAGAATGTTCGATCTATTTTGTGGCAAGATGAATCGATAACCGATCGGAGATTTTTTGCTACTTCCGAAGAAAACGACGATGGCGGAAAGAACGACACAATAGCAATTTCAGGAGAACGACGAGAGTATCGCTCGCACGTGTCACGTAGTAGGGAAGAATGGTGGTGGGAAATAGTGGGGAGAGAATTGTCCAGGAATAACAGCGATTACTTACGAGGAACGAACGTGCGACTTGATACAAGAGAACGCCTCAGCGCTTACTCTCTCTCTCTCTTTCTTTCTTCATTCTCCTCTTTCACCTTCACCTCCTCCGATAGCTCGTCTTAACCGCCGTGGGCGCGCAGGGTTCGCAGAGTTAATTGCAAAGCTTTGTCAGAGTCTAGGTGATACATGCAAGGATATTTCCCTTACGGTGAGGGATGTCGCTTAGGGTCGATAACGCCGTCTCGGGATGAAACTGTCGTGCCTGCTGACGTATATTTAAATGGGTCAACCGTATAAGGCAAGTACGAAGCATCCTCGTAGGCACTATCTCGTTAATTGTTACTCTGGTTCCTTTCGTTTTCTTTTTCAGTTACAATTTCAATACGGCAAAACTTATCGATTTAAAAAGTATGACAATAGTGCAAAAATGATTACGTCAAAGAATTGTAAAATCAATGTTTGCAAGATAGCGTGTAATTTTACAAATAATTCATAGCAAATTCCTCGGGAATTACGCATAAATCTTGTTACATTCTCTTAATGTTATATTCCGAGAAACTTATTCGAAAAGTTGAGTTAAAATTTTGTTAGTTCTGTGACAAAAATACTTTGACGAAGAATATTTTGTAGTCCTTAGACAGCGGACGCTTTCCAAGGTTTATGCATCGTCTTGATGAAAGAAAAAAAATGTTAGCAACAGGGGGAGAGTTTATTCTTGGCTTTCCGAAGTTAATCAGTGCTCTTTTGCAAGAATTACAAGCCCAACCACAAGCGGCAACCTGGATCTTAGGTAACTCGCACAATGGGACATAAATTTGCATAGGACACGTATACCAAGTAACAACTAACAACTAAGACGTTACTCGGAGCTTGGTGAACTACCTTCCTTCTCTCACTCTTCTCCGTCTGTCTTTCTCTTTTGAATGGAAGAGCGAGCAAGAAAAGGAGAGAACGGCTCTAGCCAGGGTCGAGGATGCCTCTCCGCGCGTGCATATGTATCCATTATGCAAATTTCGAGCCCATTATAATAAGCGAAGCTCTTGGCGTGCCTTAGAGGCCGCGTATACAACTGCCAACATTACTTCAACACGGCAGCATGGTCCAAGAGGACAAATTCAATTAAGCAGACGATAAGTTCCTGGCCGAATCAACCTGCCTATTCACTTTTGATTTTACACCGAACCTAAATTTCTACTCCAAGATAAAAATTATCGTCATTTAAAGCAAAAATATCATGATAGACAAGATATTTTTCAACAGTGTAAATTCTTAGCCAAAGAGATACATCCGAGAAACAAAAGTTTAGAACAATGAGGTTAAGCTTTGTCGTACGATTCGATGTTTAGTTCGATGTGGGAAAGTTTATAGAGTTTCCAAGAGATTGAATTGTCATTGACCGCAGGAAACTTTGGGTCCTGTAACAAATCTGAAACATCTAAACTCTCTCTATCGGAAACTAAACACTACTTAGTGGTATTTCCTTTTCTCCAAGTGTTACAGAATATTTTCCATGATATCTTTTTCATATTTTAAACTACTTTAATTGCTTTATCTTAGCAGCAAATGGAGACCTTTATAAAAGTAAGCAGATATGTCGGACATATATCTTTTTTCTTTTATCTTTTTCTAGGCACCCTAGTGTAAATGACGTTTCAATGATCGAATTTCAGGAAAGCTTAGTGAAAGCCATTATTACATCTCTCTATCTCTGGTTTTCCCTTCCACTATAAATTTCTCTTGCGTTCGCTTTCTCTTTGGGTGTGCCGGTATTTTACTCGGGCGTACTAAAGAACTCGGCGGTCGGAGAACAAGGGGACGAATGGAATCGCGAGGGCAGATGGGCGCGGGAATCGAACCTATATAGCGACAAATACTCTGTTCTGGTCGGCTTGCGAACCGCCTACTCCCAATAAAAAGAAACAAAAAGTCATTGTTGGCCATTCTGTGGGTGGCGGGCTGGCCGGGTGATCCATCAGAGCTTGGACGGAAAAGGCTTGAGGGCAACAGGGGATAGAATAGACCGAAGCTCGCTTGCCTGACTGCTTGCCTGCCCGCCCGCCCGCCTCCCTGCCTGCCTACCTACCTACCTACTACTCGCTTCGTTGGATGGGGTTGAGTAATTAACCAGGCCTGCCCACCCTGGCTATTCCTCCTCTCGTTTCTACTACGACCTGACTGTTTGCATTGCAACCTTATGTACCGTCGAATCACCGTTGAAACGTCACTGTCCGAACACTGACCCATACGCTCTTGAACAATCCTCTGATGAAATTCCATACGTTTCTAAATCGATCGTTATAAAGTGCAATAGAACATCTTTGATTCCTTTCATCGAAATTGTTATTTTCGAAATATAACATAAAGAGTTTCATAAAGCCATCGTATAACAATCATGTATTACCTAATTGTTTATTTTTTACAAAAATGATCCATATTCGATTAAAAAGTAGGACAATAAAATTTGCACGAAACATTGATAGACCGCCAATAAATGTATAGCGAGGATATCTATCAAAAGGATCAACCAAGAAATGGATTTCCGAATGTATTTAACACTGTGAATGTATAAACGAACTCGTATAGATAGAGGAAAACGTCGAGGTTACGCGCGATATATTCTCACTGAACGGTATAAACGAGTTACAAGGCAATTATTTTATATGAGAATTTGGTAGCAGGTTTACATCGAACACGAAGCAAGAACAGGCCCATCTGTCATTTTACGTTCGACTGCGGCGTACTACATATGCAGATTCCGCGTTGCGTGTTGCGGTACAATACGTACGTGCATTTTAGAAAGTCTAATTAATTTATTTAACGACGATGGAGGTGATTCGATACACGGAAATCGACTGTAGCAACGTAGGTGAACGCGAGTTCGATCCTTCATCGGAAGCACTAATGTCAAATTACTACCGCGGACCGTCGTTAATCACAGAGAGTAGGCGGTGCACCCTTTTCCCTACAACCCAGCCACTCATGCTTGGCAGCCCACGCTATGGTGTTAGCCCAAAGTTATCTGTGTAGTCCTGACCATTAAATTCAATTTACATATAAATTTGAATTATTCTATCGGTGCGTCGTTCGCTCAATCGTAATTGCAGATGATCATAACGATAGTGTCGCCGCTGGATCCCCGCATATAGAATATGAAGTAGCCTTGCCAACTCTTTGTGGTCTCATTTGAACGCACCGATTAAAAATTATTTTATCAAATCCGAGCAATTCGTTTCATTTTTAAATGATAATCTTTCTCTTTCGTTTATTTGTACGCACGTACAAAAAGCATATATATTTATTAAACCGTTCGAAAGCTTGTGAAAAATCGACGAATCGTTTCCAGTTGAAATCTTTCCAAGTAAGAAGAATAAAAAGGGGTACGTTAAAAACAGATTAAACCGAGCAATTTTGTTTCATTTTTATTTTGGTGGAAAAGAAAGGGAGATAGCTCGAACACTCATTCGGATATCTCGAAACATTTTCTTTCAAGCCGAAGACAGCCGTTATTCTCGTAGCAAAGGCGTTTGTCGTTATCAGCGCATAAGATGGGACACTGTTGAAAGCTGGGAATCATTGTGCCATGATGTAGTCAACGACGAGGTGGAAAGGCGAGTTCAGTGACAAGATGAGGACCAGGAGGAAGAAATGAAGAGCACTCTACTCTACTCTACGAGGTGTGAAGGTTGCGGAGGCGTAAAGTAGGTTGGGAGCACAGTAGCGGCTTCGTAGATCCGCGGACTGGAAAGCAAGGAGTTGCTGGTAGATCTGTTGAAGTTGTCGGTAGTAGTAGTTCTACTGATGATGGTGGCAGCTAGCAACGACGTTGGCTGGCGATGGCGAACACGTCGAGGGTGAAGGTGGGTGCCGGTGATGGATTGTCTTCCGCGTGTAAATATTTCACACTACACTCATCACAATTTTCGTTCCACTCGACATTTCGCCGCGTCATAACTACGCGCGCCAACTCTCTCGAAGTCGGACATACTCGCCTCTCTTTTTCTCTTTTTCTATCTTTTTCTATCTTTTCCTCTTCCTCCTCCTTCTCATCTTTCTTTCCTTCCATCCACTCCCACCTCCCGCAGCCTCTTTTCTTTATCTTCTCCGTCGGCAAACACTTAACTCCGTATTTGGTGCATTTACTTTAGCCCCATCTCGTCCACTGCACTAGTCCATCTTTCTTCTTTGAAGAAAGCGTAATAAACTCCAAACTTGTATTTATTATCCTTGATGGCAACACACACACACACATACGTGTTTATACTTACACATAGAGATACACAGATTCGTGGGTGATAGTTTTTAGTAGATTTCCTCTCTTTTACTTCTGTTTATGTAAGCCTACATTTTCTCTAGGTATAAAGAATAAAACTCCTTGTTATGGACGCTAATGCAACATAAACTACTGTCGTAAAAGTAGTCGGGTTTGTTGAGAAGATAAAAAGTAAATAGAATAATATATATATACGCGTAAAATGATTTATTTATTTATTCGAAAAGTCGATAAATAGTTGAATAAGAAGGAGGATCCAAAATTCATTTGTGGATCTAACAAATTGACTCTAAGCAGCGTGGATGGCGGTCGTATGATCGAATGACATCGTATTCCAAGTATCAGCTCTTTCGCAACGTGGCTCCGTTCCAACTCGCCTCTTTCCTTCTTCTATTCCATCCTTCTTCCCGGCTTTTCCTCCATTTTTAATCTTACTCTCTTTTCTTTAATCCATCAATGCTACCATGAAAGGCATGCGAAAGATACGAAGAAATCTAATACCAAAATGGATTTAGCTATTGCACAATACGAGCAGAGAAAAAGTAAGTACGACGAGTAGGCATGGGTGTTGACGGAAAAGAGATGAACAGAAAGAGAGAGGGAGAGAGAGAGAGAGGGTTGAAAGAGAAGGGGGATGGCAGATCCAGTTAAATCCATCGTCTATGTAGTCTCAAATTCGTACGCCAACAACGAATCATAACGTGATTTCAAATGTAACTCGGTCCGCTGCTTTGACGATAACGAACGAAATATCCGAATAGGTGCAAACGCGGAAAATATGGAATGCACACCGCGGAATTCGTAATTATACGTGGGTGAGCGAACCGCGAAATTAACGCGGAAAATATTCTTCTCTTTCTATTTTTTTCCTCTCTTTTTTTGTTCGTTCCATATCGTCTTGTTACAAAAAAAAAAAAATATTAATTATACGGCCTTTCATTAAAATGTCAAAGGAAATGTCAAATCGATCTCGCTGCCGCAAGTTCTACAATTAAAATGATGTAACGATAAATTATATGATATACGTTGATGGGTTTCAAAATCGTAACCCTAGTGCAAATTTGACCACAAATGTGATTCAAACGAATTCATAGAAATTTGTTTGACCCGTATGTAACTGAAGATTCGATTAATTATTTTCCACATAAAGATCGCATTAATGAGTTTCGTATGAAATTATTATATCGGAATATATATATATATAGGTTGATGTACGTATTAGTGTATACGCATATCCGAGTTTTCTACGAGTTTCACTCTCGACGTTCGTTTAAAGCGATCAAATGGATTTCGCGGACGGATTCAAACGTAGGCGCGCGTGAATGAGGTTTGCAGTGCGCTTGACAGGTGACAAGAGAACAAACAAGGAATGTTGAAAAGAACGGCAGAACGGAAACGAGCGCGGTAGGAAAGGGAAAGAAAATTTTCGAGAATCGAGATTGCTTTAGGAGAGAAAGAGAAAAGAAAGAAAGAGAGAGAGAAAGGGAGAGAGAGAGAGAGAGAGAGAGAGAGAGAGAGAGAGAGAAAAGAAACGAATAAAAAGGAAGAGAAACTGTTCCCCTTTGATATACCGTCGGAAAGCCGTCTTTCGCGGACGTGCAGACACGCTGTTTACATTTACACCCATCTTTCGGTCTCGATGGGGGTTTGAGAATGTCGCGTGCGAATGGCATAGAGTGAGTAAGGATGAAGAGAGGAGAGAGGATCGGTGGGAAAAGAGGACGTCGCGCCTAGCCATAGGGCGGAGAACAGAGGAATACATCCAGACACCGAAATTTTCGCTCCGATGCTTTCAACAATAACGCATCGTACATCTTCTAGGGAGCGACGAGCAATATTTCAAGGGACTACGGAATAGGTATATAGGATTATATGTACGCAAGCTTACACACACACACACACACACGCGAGCGCGTATTCCAATATGCGGTTTAAGTGGTGGAGGCGCCTTTCGCGATGTTACAGATAGTTCGTGCAAGTGTGAAGAAAGGTGAACTTTGTTCGGAAGAAAGACGGACGTTTGATTTATTTCGTATCAAAAGTAACTAAATAAAAAGCGTATAACGTTTGATAAGAACCATAGAAAGATTTCGAAAATAAGATTATTTAGGAGATCTACCTATGATTCGATATTTTAACGGTATGGGGGAAGGAAAGAAGGAAGATAGGTAGGGAGGAGAGACGTAATCGCGAAACGACTTTAAGCGTGGAAGCATCAACCGATGGGAGTAAGAGGGAAGGATAGACGGGATTATTGGAGATTACTTCTGAACTCCGTTCGATTGTCAATACTTGTCCCCGTTTTACAGTGACGCCGCGATAACCCTTAATAAATGTCTCCCGTCCGAAAAAGCTACGTTCGTACGAGGGAGGGCCAAAGAAACGCGAACGGAGGGATCAACGAGGAGATATATTGTACCGCGTAAATCCTCAATAAACCGTTCACAAGCCGGCCAATAAAACGAAAAGAGCGCAGTGTCACGTCGTGACAATTATCGTTGCTTCGAACGACGTCACGAGAACGTTTCCCTTGATCTATGCTCCAAATTTTACCCCTCCCATTCATTACTCAACTTATAATTCGTCTCCGCATATTTTTATGATTTTAATTTTGTAATGCCTATAATAAGGGATGATTATAAAAGGGAAGTAGAAACCCGTAGGAGTGGTTTCCAAAAATTTGTGGAAAATCTTGGACTCGCGATAAAAAAATGAAGGGGAAAGTATGCGTGTATGGAAGCAACAAGGGTAAGCATTATCGTTCACGTCGGTAAAGAAGCGGAACCGGTAAATTTATATCGCCGGCGAATGCAAAAAGGTTATATTAGCTTTTTACGCGCGGATAGGTAATGTCTTGCGCCACCTCTCGTCGTTAATCTTTGGAGTTTCGTGAGGATAGAGGGCAGACAGGCGGGGGCGAGGCTGGCGGTATATGTTGGCGGTACACGTCGGCGGTATACGTCGGCACGCGACGAACCCGCCTATCTGACCCATGTTTCAGTCTGCGCGTTTTCCTTTCTTTGTTTCTTTTCGTCTTTCTCTCTACTGCAAAAAGAGGGAAAGCGTTACGATAAAGCTTCTAAATAATCACCGCTGGACTCTCCTCACCCTTCGCGGCTAATACGACTCTGCCGCCGCCTTCTGCTACTGCAAATTGTGGGTCGTCGACCGGTATGACATAATCACCGAAAGATCGCGGAAAAAAAATGATTCGAAGTAGATCCAAATAATGAAAAGAAATAAATGACCGTGTCTCTGTCACGAATTTTCCTGTTGAATTTAAAAACCTAAGTCTAAGAGAGTAAGACAAATTAGAGGATTTGTGCTCGATTTATATTGATGTAAGGGAGCGAAGGGACAGGAAAAGGGAGCGACTCTTGGCGAAGCGCTGGTTAAGTGCTTTTAACGACAAAAAAGCGAGCCATCCACCGGCGTAAAAGCTCATGATGTTATCGACGAAGGTTGCGCTGCGCGAAGGCGGAAAGGTGAGCATGAATATGCAACTAGCCGCAGCCGTTAAACGCCTCCATTACCCACGTTGCTTCTTGATGAATCTGCTGGCATCTGCCCGTTGTACCCTTTTTCGCTCGCACTTTCTACTACGACGAATTTTCTTTTCTTTATTTTTTTTTTTTTTTTACTAAGAAAATGGTATACGGCGATGCGTGTACGAGAACAATTTGAATCGAGGCTATACTAAAGTAACGAGTATCTAATTTTAGTGACAAATAAGGGAAGTATCGTTACGATTGTGTACAACTATTCCGTGTGGATGTATTTTTTAATACGTGATCAAGTGTACAAGTAACACAGCCAAACCCGATCTCGTAACAAATCGTCACGTAGGATGGAAATAAATGAAATGTTGGATGAAGCGTATTCGCGAGTGCACCTCGTGGATTTCGCCAGACGAGAGGCGATAACGCGAAACGACCGACACGTCCTGCGGATACATGCTGCAGCATCTGCGTATACATCAGCAGGCTTCGGCAACGGGACACGTCCTACGAGTTTGGATTTTCAACGGGAATTTGTAAATTTGATCTCGTGCATGCGTGTTAATGGCGAACCGAAAGCCATCCTGCATCGCATCGTTCCCGATGCTCTTGCACAAACACGTAATGTCAGCCGCACGAGGTGCTGCTATTCAAGATAGTCAGAGAGAAAGAGGTGTAACCGAAGGTAGTTGTTGCATTTCTACAGTAGCTAGCCAGCTGCAAACCCGTTTGTTTCCATTAACTATTGAAGTTGGCTCGATCTCGATAGATGGTTGCGACGTGATCGTCCTACAAGGCGAATTCTACGAAACCCATGAAATATTTAACCGCATTATTGATTCCCTCCATGGTCCAAAAGAGTGTTCTCCTCGTAAATTCATTTAGTCGTCAAGTTTACCGGTTGTGCGACATGCAAGTGGCCCATCGTCCCACGAGCTTCGAATCAAACGGATATTCAATTTTCCAATAATTTCCCACGATTTTATGAATTTTCCCTATTTAGAAAATGTTATCAATAATTTATTTTCTTAGTAGACAAACTGAATTTTTATTATCAGTTGCAGAAAAGTAAATTCTAAATATATTCTTAGTTTTATGAGGAGCTTTTATAACACCAATCAGCTGATTTCTCTTTTTTCTTCTTAGCTTTTTTCCTCCCATCGCCCTTTCTACTCATTTTTATCTCATTCACTCGCATTCTTATTTTTCTTTCTTCCCAGTCGCAAAAAGGAAAAAAGCTCGAGCGCGTTCTACACTCGAAAGCGCGGTATTTATTGCGTGGCTGCTAGCGTGTTCCCTATCGCCGTATCTATTAGCGTCGAACAAATGCAGTGTACCTTGCTACTTCTACAGTTACTCCCACTCACTACTACCAAACCCCGTCTGTTAAACCGGCACTTTTAACTATGTATTATATTCTTCTTATATGTATGCGAAGTTACAACCAAGTTACCACACCCATTTCTGACTTTTACTTTGTGACTGTGGATCGTGAATTAAGAAACAAAAAACTACCCCAAGAACAAAACGAATGACTATTCTCTCGGTTATATTTTTCTTTCTTTTCTCTTAACAGTTATAACAACGAACAATAATTTCCCCAAGATCACCGTCGGTCGTAGAGGGACAAAAAGAAAAAAGAATATTAGAACACTGTTCTCGTAAAAGGATAGAGCTTTACGTCTATGGAGGAGTTGGTTGGTTGCTTCAACGGGGTAGGTGATACTCATGATTTTTGCAGGCTCGTAAGGCAAAGTCGTAACGCGAGGACCTCGTTGACGGACATCGTAAATTTTCCTCGTAGGAGTATACGTACAGAGCCTATTCCGCGTTCTGTCTAGTCTCTACGTATCGATCAACTCGTTTTCTCTCTCTGTTCCTCTTTATCTTTCTCTCTTTTCTACTCGTTTCACCCTCGTTGCTGTCCATCCCCTTCTATTAACCTTCTCCCTTTACATCCCTTTCCCCTTATCTCTCACCCTCTTTCACTCTCTCTTTCTTTCTCTCTCAAGCCGTTCATGATTGACATTTCATAACTCGGTTGCGTCGGTTGATGCGACATGCGAAGAGTCGTCCTGTGTAACTCAGATGAACGAGGATGAGGGGTGCTAGCAGTATACAGAGACCGATACAATCTACGTATTATTCCTTCGTGATTTTCAGCGTATACTCTTCCGTGCCATTTATTTTCGTGACAGTCGCGATACACCAAAGAGTCGGGGCCATTATTAGGGAAGCGAAGTGAATGGAAACATCATCGTTACGCACGTGATTTACGGTACTCCCGAGAGAGAGAGAGAGAGAAAGGGGAGAGCTTTAAGCGTGCATTCGAAGGAACGACGAAATTCGTTCCTAGTTCCATCGACTGCTGAAGATCGATCGTTGAAATATTACGAAAATTCTCATTCCAAAGCTAATAGCTCAGGAAAAGATTTTTTTCAGTCGTCTTGCGCTTTTTTTTCCATCGAGTCCGTAAAAATCATCAGACCGCTTTGGGCATTCTCGCACACAGCGTCGTCGATAATGTGAAAGAGACGGGTAGAAAACGGAAGAGTTACGTCATAGAAGAGACGTAGGAAAAGGCTTGATCTTTCTGGTCAAGCCCTGGAGGTTGGTGGCGGCTCTTAAAAGGGCTCTTTAGTCGGTGTCGTACTTTTTCTATCCTTTACTGGCTCCCATTCATGAACGTGTCAGCTACGAAGTCGACCTTTCCCAGCCTCGTTGCTCCATCGTAGAATTCTGACGAGTAGCAGAGCAAGCCTTTACTACTTTCATCACTTTTTATCGTCACTCGCTTCAAGAGCTCGTACGTCCATTTTTTAATTCGCTCTGGATCGTGTAGTGCGGTCTTCGTCCCTCTGTGTTAGGCACAAGAGACCGTATTAAGCTCGTAATTCTTGTAAAGTAAGATCTCAGAGCGAGAGAGAAAAATAGAGAGGAGAGAGTGGCACCGGTTTCTTTTGAAAGATAAAGACCTCCGTGCTCGTCGTTGAAATGTGTACTTTGCCTACCGTTAGACAAGGATTCTTGGATTGTGCATATAATTTTCTTGCACGTCGGCTGTGTCAATTTACTTTGTTACATGGATAATAGACTGATGAGATCAACGAATTATTTTCTTCCATAAAATATGGAATTAACATGAGAGTAATAAATATATATAATAAACAAGTGGGCCGTACATTAGGGTCATTTATTATCTTTGTGTAGAATACATGAAAAAAATAAAATATATCAGACGAATGTAAAATGTTTAGATTAGTATCGTTTAAAGGTGGCATCGTTTCAAAAAGAAAATTATCAAAAATATAAAAAATATTGCATTGAGAAACACCGTTGGGTTGGATCTTTACGAGCATTTGCATTTGTAAAGCTCAATATATCTTGCAATGCAATGTGCTGGGATGTAGTCGTAGCGGACACCTATATTTCACGACGTCGCGGAATGCAGAAAAGTAAACTGCTATTGGCTTCCAGGCACCGAATAGGAATAAAAAGAATGGTAGTTTCTCGAAGGGTTGTTTCAATGCCTCCAGCGTGTAACAACAAGTTAAAGTACGTTCTGAGAGAAAAACTGAGAAGGGTCGAAGGTGTCTTTCACGGTGAGTACTGTCGTTCAATCCAAGACGACAATGTAAGTCCTAGGTGAGCTCGAATTTCAATAAATAGATTGACCAAAACTCTGTAAATTTTTATTTTCACATTTACATAAGCAAAGAACAATATATCGTTTTATATAAATACATTGATAATTTGACCCACGAAAATATTTATTATATCTATCAACGGTATACGCTCCAGGATTTTTGTTCTATTTATTAAACGAACTAGTTCAGACTATCCTGGAAAATAGTCTCGTCATCGCTCAGGCTTAAGCCTCGCATAAGCGACGACCTTATTAGACAAGCCTGATTTGTATCCTACGGCAAATGCTCGGCATTTCCATATGCCTCGGGAATTCACCTCCGGTACGACGACGGCTTTCCGCTTGCGATTCTGCAGAAATCTTCGTGCCAAAGTCTCAACGTTTTCTTTAGAATCTTATTATCTTTGCGTTTTACTCAACATCTATGACAAAGTAGATAATCTCGTAGAGGATTCCTTTACTCATGAGGAATTTAAAAATTAGATACTCGAATTTAATAATGTGAACATTTTTATTTATTAGATTTGGAATTATTAGATTACAAGTGTATTCGGGTATTTCTGACATTTTGATTAAAGAATTGTAGAATTTTTGGGCATTTGGGCATGATTGTTTGGGTTTCGTCAAAAATTTCGCAAGTGTGCTTTTACAATAGTTGAATTTGATCTTGTATCGAAAAAGGATAGGATACTAACATGATTTCCGGCTCACGGTTCGTCTAACTTGTCATGTGCGGTTTGTGGGAAACGCGTGACGCTTCGCTGTGCATTCCGGTTGAATCAAATATTCACATTATCGGCGTTGCGGTGACAAGCTACACTTCATTATTTTCTCGCGGTAAATACGCGCGAGAGAACCATTCACTCGGTTCACACTCGACCGAGTTCAGTTGAACGCGTGCGTTCATGAAGGTCCAAGTGTTTTAGTGAAAATATTCACTAAGATATATTAAAGTGGGATATTTTTTGCAAAAGAATCCTATCTAATGCTATCCCCTTTAGGAAAAGTAGGGAGGGTAAAAGATAAAAAAAAAAATAAAAAAAAATAAATATATCGGGGAAAGTAGGAAACAGAAGTGTTAATACGCGTAAATTCGTGGATCAGAGTGAGCCTATGCGTTGGCTGCTGCTTGCTTGCTTTTTGATGCAAGCTCGATCGTTCCACGCGCGGAATCCGCATCCTGCCGATATCGTTCGACAGTCGCAGTTGCGGTTGACGGCTCGACAATGCCGACAGCCAAATGCAAGTTTGGTCCGATGTCTGCACCACCATTGAGCTCTTTCGCTTTCCCCCCTCCTTCCTTCGGCATTGCCACCAGCACCAAACCCTTCTAGCGACAATCCGAGCAGTGCCTAGCGCCATTCGTAAATCTGTAAACACAAACTGGTTCGTTGCTTTTATATCGAGTTTTTAAAGCTACTTACTGTTCCTTCCATTCAACGTAAACGTCGCATTAACTTTTTTTTCACTCACTGGTTTCGACCGGGAACATTTGGCCCCAAAACATTAGTCACTCATATTTCCTTTCTTATCGATTGGAAATACTTTTTTATTTTTTATCACGCTTTATGTAGCGTGTTATATAGGCTATTATTAGACGTACAATGTTGATAATTATTTATCATTTTTAGTTAGAAGAATAAGATGATCTAGGATATTTAAAATCGTCGAGTATTGTCAATACTCTCCATCTTATTAGTATACGCTTTCACGAAGAAGTATTATCAAGAAAGAAGTCTTACAATTAATAGAAGAGCAAAAAGCCTAACGCGTCGTTGCTGCATTAACTCGGACCATTTTGAATTGTCGAGTATTCAATTGTATCTGGATGCTTTTCACTTCGACACGGTCTCACCAAGATTCGGAATACACTCGTTCTTTCTTACCCTCTGACACGAACAGTGGGAACTTTCTCAATCGTCACAACATTTTATTTTCCCTACAATGAAAAGACAAAGAGGTTCGTAACTCCTACTCTCTCCCATTCTCCCACTCTCTCTCTCTCTCTTATTCTCTCGTCTGTGTTCGTTCCGGAACTTGAGGGGGAAAAAAACGAAACGCCCATTAACGACGTATTTCTTCTCTCATTGTTCCGTTCCTCGATTGCCTTGGACTCGGGCAAGGTTTTAATTAAAAGTTTCTCATTATTCCCGTTGTTTGGAGGAAGGCCCGTCGTGTGCCCGAGGTTTACGTTTGAAACGGGTAACGAGCCCTGTTTACGGTGTCCGTCCTGCGGCTGGAGTTAATCCTCTAAGGAATAGAAGTGAAAGCGAGAAAGAGAAGGGAATAAAAATTCACATGTAGTTGTTGCGTAAACATGAAACGCAAGTTATAACACTTGTACCTACCTACACACTTTGTTCCGTCGTTCAACGTGTTAAAAAGGCGTCAGTTGAAAAGAAAGAGAGAGAAGGCAAACGGCTTAAAGAATAGAATAAAAAAGAGAGAGAAAGAAAGAAAAGTACGCGGCAGCGAATGGATTTTAACTCGTTCAAAAGCTTTTCGTAAAAAGAGAGAGAAAACTGAGTTGTTAGGCGTCGTAGATCACACGTTTTTCGAAAGCGTTCTACTAACGCGGTAACATTGTAATACGAGTATACACCAGTTCTAATATTCGTCACGTTTAAAAAACGATATATAGAGTATTTAAAAAATAGAAGAATTTAATGAAAAATAGAAAAGAAAAGAATAAATGGTTCTCGAACAGCGATCAATAAAAATTCATTTTCGCGATATGGTATTTCTCAATCTGTTTCCAGATAGAAATTGTGGTGGAAAATACGCACTTTGTTTTCGAATCGTGCTTCATTATCCTGCAGACATCAATTTTTCGAATAATCAGTAATAAAGCCTTCGACTTTATTCGAGTTACCGGTACAAACTACACTGTGCTATTGCTGTGTATGCAGTCCAGTAGGAGGAAGAAGAGGGAGAAACGGCCGACGTTTGGTTCGTTAAATGAAACAAAGCCGTTACAACGAATGGGTATTCAGGTTGGTCTGGTTTAGGGGGTAGAGAGGATGAAACGGAGGGGAAAAAGAGAGAGAGAGGTGAGCGGTCATGAAAAGAGAAGGGAGTGGAACGCGAAAGTTGGAAAGAGCAACGAGAGAAGAGGAGAGAACCAGGCAGAGAGGTAAATGGTGCCGAGTGGTTGGTAAATTAAAATTGTTTCTCGATTTGAAGTGAAAACATTCCGCCGTGTACACCAGCTTACCCGCAAACCTACCTACTATTCCTTTTTCTGTTATTACGAAGTATCCGTGGTTTTTTCGCGGTTTCTGCATCCTCTCGAGAAGGAAGGAACGATGGAGACACGGAGGGGGTGGTAGAAAAAAAAGAAAAAAAAACAGGATTGAAATTGGCGCTACATAGGAGTATCGAAAGCGAAACCAAAATCTGTGCTCCTTTGTGGTAGAAATCCTCGGTTATTGGCCTTGTTTGCTATTCCTCGTTAATTATTTCAAATAAATTTATTCAACGACCATAGATATAGGCGTGCGAACTTTGCCATAAAGATATATCATTGTTTTAATGTAATAGAAGGAAATCCAAATGTCGGCTTGAATTGTATGAAATTAAATGATATAGATGTTTGCGCACGTCGACAGATTCGAGGACACGAGTATTGCATTTATGATATAGGAGATGGTATGTTGTGTGCGTTGCTGGATCTCAACGAAGGAATTTGAATTTACTACGATACGATCTATTAGTCGCGACGACGATAAATGAATGGAAGGTAAAATAGAGATCCAAATTTCAAAAACAATAAAACGAAATAATTAGAAACCTTTGTTAAATAAAACAAAAAAAAAGAAAAGTATTGAAAGAAAATTGTCACTTTACGTTTATTCTTTTTCCATGCAGCAGCGTACGAGAACATATCTCGAAGGCCAATAGGCCATTGGATAGTTGGGCAATTTGTGTCAGCGTAAAAAAAGAAAAAAGATGAAAAAAAGAAAAAAAAAAGAAAGGAAATAAAAGACCGTAACGTTGGTGAGTCGATGGAGAGTCGAGATCAGCGTAAAATAAGTTAGCAAAAGCCGTGTTCGGTCTTTTGTCCTTACATCCAGCTCGGTTTCTCTCTCTCTCTCTCTTTCTCTCTCTCTCTCTCTTTCTACTTCTCTTCTCACCCCCTACTCGTCTCCCTGCTTCACCCAGCCACCCTCCTGTCCTCTCTCTTTCACCCTTTTCGCCGGTTCTCTTGTTTCTCCCTCCACTGACTCTTCCTCTAATCGTCTCTCCATGCACCAACCAAAATGCTTCGCGAACGTTCAGTAGAAGCTGGATCGTCCGCGGTTTTTGTAGAAACGACCTCGGTATTTCTCCCCGAGTGAAATTAACGATCGCTGAATACCGGCGCGCACCTTCGCCCTTGCTAGGATAAAGCAAGAGGGTTTATGGCTTGCATGTACACACCCACGTAGGTAATACTGTTCTTTCTCTTTTTCTTCCTCCTCCTCCTTCTCTTCCTTTCCTCGAAGTTTTTTTTTCCTTTCTATTTGTTTTAATCCTTTCTTGTCACACAAAGTTTACCAACACCTGCGTACGCCCTTGGTCTTTAAGACCAGAAAAAAATATCTCCAAAAAGTATAATTTATTTTTAATATTTTAATATTCGTGAAAGTAAAAAAGAAACTTATTAACAATAAGGAGATATGTTAATAGTAAGAATTTCAATAATCTAAACATAACAAGTTTTTCGAGAATATTAATTAGCAAGCAATATAGATAAAGAGACTCAACCTCTTGGGTATAAGGTTGAGACAATATGTTCCTCTCCTGTAGAAATGGATAAATGTATATATATATATAAACGTGTGTGTGTGTGTGTATGTTTGCGCGCGTGAACGCTTATGTAAGAACGACTATACAGATATTGTGCAAAGAAGCAAGAAGCTGCTCATTGAGAAAGCGTGTTTCTTGAAAACACGCTCGCGAGTAACGCCCCAAATTGGCAAGGAGCCATCGCACGATATCTAACTCGATCTGTGTTACACTTTGTTATGAAAGACCAAAAGTGACTACCTTCAATTTCTAGATGAAAGCGGGAAAAATATATATTGTACTTAGGAAAATAGAGAAAAATACCTAATTAAATGAGAAATCATAAGCGTAAAAGATAGAACGGGTTTATGAGAGAATTGGCGAATGATGGTTATAAATGATTTCATTTCGAGCTCGTATACCACCGTAAAACGACGTTAGATTGTCTATGTGAAATGTGTCTCGTCAGAAAATAGGTTTACATATTCATAGAGTTACGTTGCTATAGAGTTAGGGTGAGTAGAACTGTATTAATTCCCACCTACTCATTTTACCTTCCCCTCTCTCTATTTCTCTCTTTCTCGTTTTCTACAACGCTTATACGTTTCACTTTTTATCCATTAACAACTTTTTTTACCGAAAAAAAATTATACCACCAGTATATTATATTTTGATATAAGAATGCTTGTGAAACTTCTCCCTTCGCTTTTTTTCTTTTTTTTGGAAACGGTTATGTATATGATCCTGAAGAACTCCTGTAATTGTGCAGAATTGAAAAAAAATTCGGTATCCTGTCAATGTGGCTCTTCCCTCATTAATCAAATGCAGCTTGGTAGGAAACGTGTTAATTAAATGAGACAAAATCGTATGACCCGTTAAAACCCAAATATATTTATACGTTCTCTTTGTTTGATTTCAGTTCGGTAATAATAATTAGAAATGGAAGGAGAAAAAACAGATATAATAGTAGATGGTGGGATGCTTTATAAAAATGGAACAGCGACAAAAAAACTGGCGAATACTCGCGTACGATCGTTAGTCCGTCATGCGGACAAATGTTTCAGACCGTTCTTTGCCTATCGATCTCTCTTTTTCTCCCCGCAAACCCACATCCTTTCGTACCATTTCCATCGTAACACCTCCCTTTCCCTTTTTCTCTTTCGTTCTCTCTCTTTTCGCGCCTCTTTTCATTCTCTGACAGAAAACAGAACATTCGTGTAGAAAAATTCCATGTAACGAATCTTGTCATCCATAGCGTTCGCGTTTCCGATCACGTTTTCGCAGTATTGAATCATCCAATTAGTGTCGTCGCAGAAGTGAGAAGCACCATGTATGACACCAAGTGGTCAGGGGGTTAAAGTGCAGATGTATCTTCCGGAAAGGAGACTGAGCGAAATTTTACGGATGGGTAAAGAATTTTACGGGGGAAACGTGAGCAGCCTGACGATTCATGTAGTTTTAAAATGAAGTGTATAGGATTTAGTCTTATAAAATCGATTTGATATACTTGTAACATAGACTTCGAAGTATTTTGCATTAAACATAAGCGAAAAGATACGAGAGAAATGTTAATATAAAATAGTAAACGCTATAACAGGATCACAAATAAATTATGAAATAACAAAAACAACATTGAACTCCAACAAAATATAACATTTGATAAATCCGACTGCCTACTATTACAAGAGGATGAGGGGGTGTATAAAATTGAGGGTAGGAGAAGAAAAGTACTCCGTCGAATAAAATATTCGCCAATTCATTTCGGCTAGCACACATAATTAAAGCACCATGTGTGCAGGAGGTTCACCATAAATCTCTGAGATCAGCAATAACGTTGGCGACTTGGCTGTAGCCGTCGGTAGTAGTGCTGATGGTGATGGCAATGGAATAGGGTAGTAGTAGTAGTAGTAGTAACAGTAGTAGTAGTAGTGGCATTGCTGGTGTTACTACTCGCTAGGCCACCAGTGTTAGCAAGCAGCTAGTTCCGTTGGTAACGCCATCTAGGGTATCTACGAATCGTTCGGTAGCATGGTGAAAAATGGACTGGTATCAAGTCGCGAGAAATTATGTGAATGTTCTCGCCCTGAACCAAGAAGACGAACATAAAGAAGAAATAGAAAAAAGAGGATGAGTTCCCTTAGCGAATCCAAGAAAGAGAAATCCCCAGAGGCAAGACCACCGAGGTGTCTAGACTTGACTGAGCTTTCGAAAGAGCGTAGGTATTCAAACCGATTTGCGTAGATTCACTTGACAAAAAGTCACACCGAGAAAATCCAGGATTTACATTGGTAATGCGCACGACCATAAAAAGAACAAAAGAAAGAAAGCAACATTAGCCTTGATTCTCGCGTAGCAGTAAAAGTGTAATAAACGCTATTCGATCATCACGCGATACTCCCATGTTCTCAATCTTCACAATAATCAAATCTCGAATGTATTATTACACGATATAATAGTTCTATAGGAAACAAAGTTCCAGTCACGAAAAATGAATTGGTCCAGCAACGATGGCAAAGTTTGCGTAAAGTGTCAGATAGTTAGGATTGCGGAAGACCAGGAGAAGGAAGAGTCTTACCCGAATAGGTATCCTAGAACCATGATTATACAGAAACATCAGGCTCGTTTATCATTCGAGCCATGCGCCATGGCAGGGTACGCGATCTGTCTCTTCGCGGTAAGATAGCCAAACCCTTATGTGGGTGGGCTGGCCGAAGCATAGCCGCATCTGGACGGCCTCCAAAAGAGCAAGACACCCTCCTCAGTATCTTCTGGCTCGGTTCAGGCACCGTCGACTTCATAAATTCCCTTGAGCCCCCACCTTAAGCCAGAACCGCGTAACTGTTTCTAACCAATTATTATAAATAAAATGTGGCCAGCCGTAATGACAAACGGCAAGGGTGTAGGGGAAGGCGGACACCGTGGCACGCCGTGGCACAACGCGTTCTTCGCCAATGGGCTCCGAGCCATACCCCTCACTAGACTATACCGCTACCGAGATTACACCGATTTTCTCATTTTATTTTCCTCCTATAACGCTCGATATAGTCTCCATATGCGAGATATACGAGGGACCAAGTTAGAGAATTTTTACGACGGTAAAAGATACAATAGTGTCGTCTTAAACTTCAAGGAAATCTCTAATCTCATATGAGACCATAAATTATCGTCTAACACGATGAACAAATTTCCTTTTATGGTAGGTTTAATGGGGTCGACGATCATTCGTAAAACAACTGGTTTCCAAAATTATACGCCACACACACAGACAGTTCATGTATTTTATTGACTTTTACAAAATTGCTACTCCGCGCGAATGAAAAAAATAATTGACATAAGATTATTTGGCAAAGAGAACGCGATAAATAAATTCGTAAAGCTTTGTATCACGATTAAAGCCATATTACGTTTGTCAAGACGTTCCTGCAGTTGTTGTTTGCAAGCAAGAAAAGAATATGTCATTCTGGCAAGATTTCTTGGCACTCCGTGCCTGATATAAGTATCACTTTATTGGTCGTTAAGCGAGACGAGAATTATTCTTTTCGTTTTATCTCCTCCCTTTCTTCTTCTTCTTCCTCTTCTTCTTCTTCTTTTTCTCCCCTGCTCTCGCAAGAATTGTGCGGAGAAGAAAGTGGAAATGAAAAATAAGGCTTTTTCCGATCAAGAAGAGATTGATACGTGCGATTTCGATCGGAAAAAAACGGGCAAACCTTAATGATGATGGGGAGCCAAACAAATCATCCTATCCATCATTCGACTTCCTTCGTGGTACACGAGAGCTTTTTTCTACCATAGAAAGAGATATCTTTCTCCTTCAAAACCAACAAAACCAAGTCGACCTATCTATATTCTATACTTTGTTCTATTCTACCCTTAACAACTTTCTTCGCTCATTATTTAGATTGTTAGACTATTTTCCTTACAGAATAGAAAAACGATTACTTAACGTGTTTGATCTTTTCATTTTTTCGCAAAATGTTTCTCGATTACTGTATAACTATTCTGAATTATAACCGAATCAAATATTTCTTTTTCTGTTTTTACCAAATAAGAATTAAAATCTTAGCGTTGAAGGAATCGAGATAGCAGGCTCGACTTGGTCGAAAATAAGTTGAAATGTTTGTGCAACATATCAGAAATAGCTCAGTCGATTCCTTATCGTCGTATCAGAGAGGTAAAAAAAAAGGAAGCAAAGAGAAAGAAAGAGAGGGAGAGAGAAAAAGTCTACACAGATTGAGAGCAAACTTGACTCCCCAACGATCCGCATCGAAGATCCAGCGAGCTACCACCGTTGTCGGTTCCTCTACTCATACCATGACGCTCCCACGGCAAGGAAATTGGATTTTCTTAATATCGTGCTGCGCGACCAAAAGCACGGACAGAATTTATGTCGAAGATAGCGCCGGCACGTATGATATATTGAATTTTCCACACATACCGTACTCTAAACCACCTGGTTTGTCATTTAGGGAAGAATCTAAAATTTCAAGGAATTACAAAATTACAAAGCTATTGCATTATTTCTGCATATAAATATTGTCAGTCATATTATTCGTAATCAAATGTTATTAGTGTTTTTCCTTTTCAACTTGGGAAGTTAGATTTAACATTAGGGTAGTGCATACAAGAAAAAACTTCAGTTTAAGATATCTCAAATTTCAAAATGTCTGACGTTTACAGGTGGTAAAGCTTGAACGAACGGAAACTCGTAGAAACGAGCTGTTCGTTTAACCGTTTTCCATCCCTTGGCATATACTCGGTAAGCTCTCTTGCGTAGAATGTAACTTTGTGACGTTACACCACAAACACGCCAGAAGGTGTGAGCCTCGTTACAAACATTATACCTAACCGCTGTACCTCGTTACGACAAGATGTGCTTCTGGTTTTCATTGGACGCGTGCACACGTTCTGTGGGTTAATTCGTGCGAGGAGAAGTTTCGAGGACGAGCTACGAGAGGAAAGGAGAGTAGCGATAACGGGAAAGTGGGTGAACGGAAGAGAAGAAGAGGAGGTGGAGGAGAAATAGGAGGAATGAAGTGTGGCAAAGTTGCGTAGCATGGTACCAAAGTAAATCCAATCGATCTTCCTCACGCAAGAGGAATTAACAACATTTCCTCTATAAAGTATAACCTCTTTACTTTCCTTTCTATCATGAATTCGTACAGGATCTCGGATATTGACCTAAATATTTCATCGGAGTATGAAATATCAGTCAAATTGTATCGTATGAATTATTCCAATGTAAATACAATTTAGAAATTATCTCTACTTCGTTATACGACTCATGAATACTATTTGATATAAAATTAATACAACTATCTATGATATTTCATTAGAGTATATTTCATTTAACTTTCTCTCTCTCTCTCTCTCTCAAAGATATACATTTTATGATTTATAAACAATTAATTGGAACGATCTAAATCAATTTAAATAAAACAACACGTATACTATTATTATTATTATTATTATTATTATTATTATCAATTAAATTAGATGTATATGAGATTCGTCAGGTTGTTCGCTTGACCAACGTTATTGCAGCAGGGTGTATTGAGCGTTCACGCGAAAGGCAATACGCATAAAATTGGTATCGTTCTCGAGCGAAAATCGAGATACGATTTCGAGAACGAGCTTTTTTTCGCGCATTATGCAAATCTCGTTATTGTTTCGAAAAACGTTTCCGACATATATCTACACATGCAAATCAATTCAACGAACCGGCCTGCTATGCTCATGAGTTGCCTACATTATACGAATTGTTTGAAATTATCACGAATATTATTAAAATGACTCTTCAGATTAATAATAGATAAGATAGCAAGTTATATTTTCATCTGAAATCAAATTAAAAAACATCGAGAATTCGGATTAACATTTTCTTACTTTCAAATTCCTTCCGATGATTTGCTATGAGGCGAAGAAAAGAAAACAGAAAAAGAGGGAAAAGAGAGGATGGAATAAGAGTTAGCATAGCAGCTCTCGAGTACGAGGTATCCATCCAGCATGCTCCCATTATGATGCTGTGTCTCTCCGTAGCCAAGAAAAAATGAATAAAGAGGGCAAATATTCGTTGAAAATGCGCATCTTTTCCTTCACCAATCTACCCCCTCCTCCCTCTCACCACAACCCCATCACCTACAACTCTTTCCTTCAGTAGAACCAGCAACCCCGTGAATTCCCTACTATCACTGCAACTACCACCAGCAGGCCGTGGAACAACCACAGCGGTGGTATCTACTTTCGGAGCGAAAATAATTAAAATAGAAGGTAGGTAGAGCGAGAAAAAGAGAGAGAGAGAGAAAGAGAAGGGGAAAGTGAAAGAGAGAGAGAAAGAGAGAGAGAGAGAAAGCATTTCTGCGAGGCAGGGCAAAATATCGACGAGATTACATTGCGCCGACTGTAATGCGGATGCAAATTTGATGGTAAAATATTCCCAGTGTGCAAATTAAAATGACACTGAAATATATATGCGTGCATATATACTATGGGCATCGGCGCTTCTGCCCGCGGTATAAATTGTTTACACTACAGTCAGTTTGTGATATTATAGCAAGCAAATGCGTGTATACTGCTCGTTGCCAGCACCATTGCCGCCGTTGGTGCTCGCGCGTTCTGCCAACATGGGAAAAGCTTGCGAGTCATCTGCTTTCACTGGCCCGATCACCACGGTATCGTCAGTATAATATATGTAGGAGGAGGGAAGGGGGTTGTTGGAACATGACCGGAAGATGGAACAAATTCGTTAAAAAATTCCAATGTTAATTCAAATAATTTGCATGCCATTATTATTGATACGGTACACTGTTCTCCCTCCTTCTCTGTAGTTGTAATATTATCGTTCATCCCTCATTTATACGTATAAAAAAAAAAAAATACGAACAGTTCTACACCGTTATGTGTACGCATATTGTATAAAATATTATTATTCGAGATGGGAAGGATAGACACGGATAAAACGTGTAAAAGGGAAAAACGTAAAAGGACGGATCTCGTTTGGGGAAAAATGATATTTGCTTGTAACGATAAGTTTTGAGACAAAAAAGAAAATTTATTGTCGTTTCTTGCGCATATCGAAACACCCTCGCGTACGTATCGACTTATCGACGAAGTGCGATGAGGAGTGGAACGTTTGACTGATGTATCTTTTACTTCGTTTATCACGAATAACATAAAGAAAAGAATGTAGAAATGAAAAAGATGACACAGGGGTTGAATAAAATACACGAGCAAGCATTAGTACGAAGTCGACGATCTTACAGTGGAATATTTTCGAAAAGAAAAAAAAGAAATAAAAAGTAATATACCATCCGTCTGTTTTACTCGACGTACGTTGTAAAAAATTCCGATAAAAGCGAAATTATGTGACGACGACGACGACGACGACGACGACGATGACGACGATAGGTCTGCCATAATTTCGCGGGCCTAGCTGAAATATGGAATCGTTAGAATAGGACGATTGGAAATATAATTGAACCACCGTCTCGCGATTAATATCCATCAGAACTGGGAGAGGTAGAGAGGGAGAAGCGCGAGCGGCGACTGTGCGATAGAAGAGAGCGGTTAGAAAGGGTGGAAGGGTGTTAGGAAATAGGGAGGAGGAAAGATCGGAAGCGTGGAGGCGCGCCCGAGACATTTTTCATTAGAGCCCATCCGCATTGAATTCGTTTAACTCCGTCGAGGATTTCTTCGAGATATAGGTATATAATCCTTGGATTTCTGTCGCTTCTACTTTTCCACCCCTTTAATTATATCGATTCAACGTCAGCTGTCTTATGCTTTGTCAACAGCAATCTCCGTTCCGAATGAAAGAATTTAAAAGAGAATCCTTGCGATAATACTTTCCCTGAGATTGCGTTCTCTCGCTTCTTCTTCTTTTTCTTATTCTTATTCCTCTTCTTGCAAATTTTCTTGTATTCTTCTACGTATCATTTACGATTAGAGTATGTAATACCTACTCTAGTAGGAGAAAAGCTTTATGCAAAGATTCCGAAATGCTAGCTTTATTAGACTTCTCACGTACACTCACAAACACAAACACATATCGAACGAGACAAGATATTTTTCGACTAGGGTACTCCCAAAACTATGTATAATAACAACCATTTATACGCTCGCTATACTTCAACGTCTCACATCATGGTTGATGAGCCTACGGAGAATGATGGAGGAAAGTGGCCATTAGTCATCGTTACACGTCACCTTGTTTCTAGTGTGGCTACCTAAGAGAAACGACGGCTAACATCCTAAGCTAATCCGATTTTGGTCAACATCGAACAAAGGCCTCATCCACTCCAATGCCAAGGCACAAATAACCAATGAAAAAGCTTGTTCCAAAATGGAACCTTGGGAATAGAGGGTGGCATTAACGGGGGAGGGGGAGGGGGGAGGAAGAGGGAGATATTCGAGCGATAGTCGAAGACTAGAACCGACCCGATACAAGCACTGCTTCGAATCCACGCAACAACGCTACAAGGTAGGAGCTATGAGCTTGCGAAATGTGGCTACACATACTCGTGGGGGCCATTACCACCCCAGAAGCGCTGTAAGGGCAACGCGTCTGAATAGGTTTACGCGATATATAGGTGCTGCGTAACACGGGTATCACATTACTTTTGCGGTAGATTTATTATCGTTCCGGTCGCTAACGGGGATCGAGCGAGCACTGCCGCTGTTGGTTGCATTCATCGTTTCTGAGAAACGCGTTCGAACGAAGGAGGATGAATAATAATCGAAAATTCCTTTCGCCCTATTCAAAATCTACGCTACATATACATAGATATGCCTGTGCCGCCAGCCCACCCTCCCTGTGCATTCCTTTTTTATTTTCTCTTTCGCACGTCAATAACATTGACGGGCAAATAACGCACAATGGGATTCCATATCGGTTGAATCGCTAATGGAATATCGGTTGATTTTCCAATTAAAATCATTATTATCATTCGTATTCCCATACCTCTCTCTCTTTTCAAGATATCCATTCGTTAACAATATCTTTCCAGTATTTAGGCAAAACCTCCGTCGCAATTTATCGGAACGATAGTGATAACTTTAATTTAGGCGTATGTATGTTAATGAAGAAAGTTGCATGCCGAAGAACATTTCCACTTTAGCTTTCGTTAACGAGTTGAAAAATTTGTTTAATGCTTCCTTCCAACTCTGTTTCCCCGTACCCATGTGATTGTGTTGCTTGTGGTACTTTTTACACTACCGACAGTATGTAATATTAGTATACATTTAAAAGTAGTTGAGAAATTTAACGATGGTATTGAAGGAGAAGTGGGGAAACACCATTAAAAGTGGATCTGCAAGGATTCAAATCATTCCAATTATGCTACGAGATATCATAGTCTTTAGGATTTACTTATTGAAACTTTAAGTTGTTTTTTTTTTTAACGCGGAGCACGCAACCTCTCCTCGAAGAAAATGCGAGGTGTATGATCTCAGAAAAATTCGGAATATGAAAGTACAAATATCTTTGGATATATTTTTCTCACGAACATAAGTTAAACATCAAGTTTTCATAAATCGAGCAATTAATAGTGTAAGGTAGAAAGAAACTTTCGCCACGAGAATAAATCTGAAAAGTAAAGTGGAGCAACGAAATGTTTATTTTTAATTTCCGTTGGGATCACTTATAACAAGAATTGCTGGTAAACGCATTCTTCTCTTCTCCCTTTCTCTCTTGTGTCTTATCCTTCAACACCATTCCGTCTTCGCCCATTTCTCGTTTACTTTTAGATTCTTTTTCTAGGGATTTTAGTACTAACCTTTTCTTTACTTTTACTGTAACACAAGATTAACAAAACGTACCTCATCGATCCTTCTGACTGCACCTGCGCCAGGTAGAACTACGTATATTCTCGACTCGACCAACCATCTCAAACACTTTAATTAAATGCGAGTAGTTTTCAATTGCAGCCTCGAGTGTGTTCGGGTGTATTCGTTTTATAGCTTTGTAACTAATTGCCATTGGAATGTTACACACAAAATTTATCGATTTGACGGCGGCAGAACGTTGCCGTCCTATTCAAATTTTAAGCTGATGCATAATTATCGGCCAATATCGTTGAACGATTGCAAGAAAATAATAATCGAGAAAATAAAAAGTACGATTGGCTATTTGTAAAAGCTGAATGGAAGAAAAAGAAAATAAGAAAAGAAAGAAAACAATTGAATCGATTCACGATGGCACGACTTTTTCCCTTTATTTCCCTCGCGACCTCGAAAAAATGAAAGGGATGGTTGCGGGGATAGGATAGTACCAACGAGTTTCTCACTTTACGATCTTACGTGCGTCGTGTATTTACTCGGGGAATCTAGCACAAGTAACAAAAGCTGCAGCCACACTTAATACCCATCTTCCTCGGGAAAAGATCCTGCTCGATCTTTCTTTCTCGGCGTCATAAATTGTCAGTTTATCTAGAGGTAGAATGTGTATCTCATTTTCGCTGGGAAATTGGGATAAAAAGCGAGCTTGAGCTGTTCTCATAGCAGTGGGTTGGTTGTTGGTTGTGCAAGGAACAACGATTGGGAAGAAAAGAAAAATATTCCGTAGATGGCTGGGACAAGTGTGCGGAGGCAACGAAAAAGGTGGAAAGGGAGGGAAAGAGAGGGAAAGAGAGAAAGGGAGGAGGAAAGAAGGATACCAAGGTATCGATCCGGGGTAGAGAGAAGCGCTCGCAACGGGAGAGCGACTCTCGAAGCGGCCGTGTCTCCTCACGGTTGGTCGCGCTTTTCGTTAACGCCGAGCTAAGAGCTCGGCTTCGTGTAACGGGATCCTCGCAGAAAGCGCCTTGGGGTTTTATGGTGTCCTCTCCCCCTCTTCTTCGTCCTCTTTCCAAGCTCCCTGCCTGCCCGTTCGACTCGGGATCAGAGGAGAGGTAAAAGAGAGACAGGATGATAAGAGGGGAGGTAGAAGGCAGGACACTGAACCTGGTATCGATCGATTCACGGCAAGTTCAGGGTCGCAGTGTCGCACTAACTTCGCCACCCACCATCTCTGTCTATCTTTCTGTCTTTCTTTTTTCCTAACGACCCTTTCCTCGCTCTCTTCGCCACCAACAAACCCTTCAAACGATCCAACACTGTGGCAAATTCTCCCTTTCTCTTTCTCCCCTGTGCTAAGCTTACCACCCTCTACCCCTAACCCCCTCCTCAAACCCTTCGACCACTTCGGCGCCTGATTTTACGGGGAACGGATGCAGACCTGGTATGGGGTACCCGCCACGCACAGCTGTTTGCATACACCTCCGGACCCTCCTCGTGTCCTCGCTACCTTCTTCTCCTTCTCTAGCAAGCAACCAACCAACCAGCCAAGCTAACAGGCAAGAAGGAACATCCTACATTCACCGAGTATTCCCTCAGAACGAGACGAGCAAATAATAACGTTGCGATAACTCCTAACATAGCAGACTGTAAAACTAGAATTATCACCCCAGTCAAAATGACTATTTTTTTTATTCCTCTTTTCCTCATTCTGCAATTCCGACTGGTCTTCTCATCTCCTTCTCTTCTTCTTTCTCTTGTTTCGTTCGTTCCATTTGTAGGTTTCCTTTTTTTCACCATGTGGAATTTCAACATTGCTTTTTATTTTGAGTACCCGTCTTTCATGTGATGATCATCGTTTAATTGGTTAGCACGTCGAGTTACGAAAATAAAAATTAGATCTTGTTTGTTGCAAGTACTGAGCAAAGTATTTTAGATCCGTACAGAATTATGTTAAATTGATAAAGCTTTTATAAAATAAAAACCGAGAAATTAAAGAAACTCCATTTCCATTTGAAGGAATAAGTAAAAGCACTTGTCGTAACAAAATAATACTTTGAAATAATATATTATTCTTCTGGTAATAGAAAAGAAATTTTAGTTGACAGCGACTTAACCGTAACTCGGTTGAACCATTACCGTCAAGAACGATAAAAGATTATTTTTATCATCGAAATAATTAAGCCAGTTTGTTGATCGCGTCCGATTATCTTCAGTACGTGAATATTTGGACCAGAAGGCAGGAAGAAAGGAAGGAAGGAAGGAAGGATAGAAATTATATGAAGACGTAAAACGATTCGCTCTGCGACACTCAAGCAGAAATGTGTAAAAAAAAAAAAAGAAAAGAAAAAAAGAAAGAAAAGAAAGAAGAACGTTAAACCGCGCGGTAATTAAAACTTGGCAGAATTTCTCTCGACGATCCTCGAAGAACTTTCCCGAATTACTCATTTTCTCTCTCTATCTCTCCCTCTCTCCCTTCTTTCTCTTCCTTTTCCTGGAGAGATCGAAGAAATGGAGATGAATCGCTTTGTCTTTGCGATACTTCCGTCGAAGTAAAGAGAATCGGGAGAGGGAAAGAGGTCCGTTTTCGTTTTCCTTCGTCAGCGATTATGTTCTCTGCAAAATCTTCGAAAGTTAAGTTTGTTGAAAAGGGCGAGGAACGATTTCGAACGATAACACAAATGAATCCACCCCACAGCCAAGAATAGAGGAGACTTTAGAAAGCGCGATAGGAAAAAGAAAATGTGGAGATAATCAAATTGAGGAAGAAAATAAAATGATAGGAGCCGAGAGAAGTTTAAGAAAAGTTGTGCATATTTGGGTTAAGGGATACCTTAACTTTCGATCCATTCTTCTACCTGTGAAACAGAATTGAATCTAGTGTCACGCTTTCGCGGAATCGTTTAAGGCGAATTACAATTCCCAATCGAGAGTTGAACGGAGACCGGAGGAATGGAAGGTGGGAACGGAAGGTGGGAACGGAAGGTGGTATTGAGATAGAGGTAAGGGAGGTAACGGGAGATTCGACGGGAGGCGATATTTCGTCGATCTCTATTCGGTGCTCGTGGATAAACTTGCTTGATTCTACGTCCGTGTGCGTTCAATTCGGTGAGCACACTCTTTCTGAACCACGAGAACGGTTCGACGTAGTGAATTGAAATTAACATAAAATCGAAATGCCAGGAAACTTTGGGCATAAAGAGTCAACTGCCCAAGTTCGTTGAATGCCTCTGAACGGGCAACTCCGTTTCGGTATGAAAGGAGTTCTCCTCCACCTTCTTCTTCTTCTTCTTCTTCTTCTCCCTCTTTCTCCTCCTCTTAAGTTTTGCCATCCTACCCAGTCTCTTCCATCGAATAGCATGTACTGTCGCGTGGCTGAAGAAGGTACAGAAAGGGCTTTGATATAATTAAGCGAACAGTGGTTCGCGTTTCCCATTGGTGCGAAAACTACAATAACACCGTGGATCAATAATCTCTAACTTCTTTTCACTTGAATTCGTGGACAGGCAAAATTCAATGATTTGTTTAACGACAATCTTAACAGTCATGCAAATTTTATATAATCCTACAGCTGAACAATTTTTTCTCTCTTTTATTTCTGCAAAGTACCGGGCACACGTTCTGGACGTATTTCGAAAATATAAGAACCTTGCTATAGAACACGGTTAAGGAGCACGCTCCGCTCGTACGCTGAAGATCACGTAGCACGATAATGGCTTCCTTTCCATCCCTTATCGCACTAGCGACATTCAAAATCCTGGACTATTACAACGTGAAAGCGAATGATACCCTTTTCAGGTAAGTAGGTAGAGGTATCCTTGGATATACTCTTTCTTTCTTTCCCTATTTTTCTCTTTTTTTCTTTCCGATTCTTTCACTCACCCTCATCTCTCTTTTACTTCTTTTATAACGACGCGACAGATTATTTCCCTCGACATCCATTTCTTCTTCGTTCATTTCCTTTTTTTCTTGGTACCGTATGTGCATCCTCTATATTCCTATAGGCACGCCATGAGGTAAGCAAAAATGTCGAGCATATAAGAGATCTATCCATCCTATGTCCTGACTATTTCCACGTGCGAGTACGACCACTCGAGAGTTAAAGGCACAGATTGGAAATCGATGTTCTATCTAGTTCCACCCACTGACTGACTTTCCTTCGATCTTTTTCGCTACATTTCTTTTTCCATCCCTCTTCCCCTATCCCTTTCTATTCTCCAATAGGAAGTTTTGTTCTTCTCTCTTTTTGTCTACTAATATCTCTTACAGAGTTCATTTATTTTCGACGTTGACAAGCTCCTTGGAAGACAAACAAATGGGCTTTACGAGAAAGTCTATTAAAAAAACAAGGCACGTTTCCACGCCAATGAATTCTCATCCCATTGAATATTACTTTTGTAGTTTCCTTCGTAGTCGTTTAGAAGACGGACACCAGTTCATTAATCCGTACTGTCGCGCGAATGGTTCATCAGGATGGGGACGAATAAAGAGCGAAGGTTTATCGTGAACGACGCCTAATAAACTGACGGCGGTTTCTTGACGCAAAACAAGGCTCATTCGCCTCTCCGCTGACATCCTGTCATCAGTCTTCATTATCGAACAATACCCTAGCAACTCATCCGTGCTGTGAGCGACGCACCTCGTGAGCCAGCACGATGTGTCTTCTCTAGCGGAACTCGTTCGCGGTTAAAGGAACAATAGAGATAGACGATTAGGTGATATTAGATAGCGTCTGGAACAACCAAGCAAACACCGGCAAAGAGAAAGAGAGAAGCTAGAACAACCTCAACGATGGCAATTCTACGATCCTCCTTCGATATTCATTATGCAATCTCTATCTTGCAGATATCGTTACCTACGACCTGTTAACAAGCCACCAGATTGTATAATTAATTATCTACAGATATATACACACACCTAGTTTTCCTATCATGAAATCCTCTTACCACGAAGATCAATAGGATTATTAGATTGAGTGATAAAATGTTAAATTGAGAGAACGAGAGAGAGAGAGACAGAGAGAAAGATTTTACTTCGGATACAAAATTAATTGATATATATTTCATTTGCGTTTTTATAAAATAAACTCTTTTGTTTTCTTAAGAAACAGTCGAACATATGCATCCATGCGATTTGATGGACCATTTCAAAGTGCCGATGATTTATGCGATGCTGAGTAACCAATGGTATCAACTCGATTGCGCAGGCTCCATTAGATAGGTACAATGCAAAGACCGCAACTGACATCTTCCTATCTCTCTCTCTCTCTCTCTTTATCTTATTATATGTGCTCGCTTAGATACACAGAAGCGTACGCATGAGGTACGATTTCCTTTATCTTCTCTCTTACTTTCTCACCGTTTGCGGTATTAATTAAGGGAAGATGAAATTGGGGTAGAGTAAACAGGTTCAAGTATTATGTTATCCAACAGACTGACAGCTTTGGCCTATTATCTCTCCCAACAAGAACAACTCCAACTGGTACTCTCGCTCCTGCTCTTTTGGCAACTAATCTTCTAAAACACATGAGCCGTCGACAGCACAGTCTCATCTTTTCCTGGTCTATTGGTTCATCTCAAAAACTCACGCAACGAAGGATCTTCCAGTTTGAGAATCACATTTCTCGAATGATACTATCGGTTAAATTACCTAACAAATTACAATAACTGATTTTCTACCGATCTTTACACTCTACCGCTTCCGTAAATTCAATTAAAACTATTAGAATTTCGCTGACGACGCGGATGACATTTAGTTTCGACTATGAATGGAACACGATTGTAGCAAACCCGAAGTGGCAAGTGTTAACAATTCGTTCGGAAATTATGCACGTGAACCAAGACACCTTGCAGTGTTCATTATATCTACTGCTTTTACTCCCGCTCACTCTCTCTTTAATCTAATACTATTTCACTTAGCTTCACAGTACTCTAATATTACTTGGATTTGAATTAGGATGTAATTATTATACTTCAAGGGTTTTTAAGATATTTGTTTAAATAATCTCTAATTGTCCGTGGAATTTCTATAAATGTGGTGTTACATCTATGTATTAATCGAGTGGTAATCTTATGCTAATTCTAGGTATTATTAGTTGGATAAGAGGATGGATATAAAATGTAACATATATAAAGGGTGTGTCGAGTGTAAAGAAGTTCGGCGATGAATTCGGGTGAGACGCTATTAACGAAGTCACGATAAGTACCTTCTTCTAGAAATGCCTCGTTAAACACGAAGAATGAGCGCGCCCGTTTAAAGTTTTCAACGTTGACTTGGCCAACTTCAACTTTCAGACATTCGCGTTTGTCGCTCGGAGCACTCCAACTTCTCGACGGTGGCTGCTGCTGCTGCTTTTCTTAGATCGCGCAACTTTCACGGTAACCGAGTGTATCTCGTATCTAAAAATGCATTTCAGACATTTCACGTTATAGTCTATCTTCGCGAAAGATGTATCTGAAGATTTAGAACACGATAAGGTGTCTAACCGAAACAACCACAAAGTGTATGTAATACGATTTGAATAAAGATCAACCCAACGATTGAGCCGTTTATTTTGAAAGTGGCATAAGTACTTTCAGTGGCATCAATATTTTTTAACACGTGAAAACGCGAACTCATAAATATTTCGATTTAAAAGCAAAGTGACTTATGCCACTTTTGGCATTGTTTAAAAGATCGTATTTGAGTAAGTTTTGCGTTGGGTGTCAAGAATCAAAAGGGTAATCAAGAAATGGCCTCGGTATTCCTCACACATGTGCATACACTTTAGATATAGCACCCAACGTTTGAGTTCAGTCTTCCAGTTGCGTGTAGAATCGTTGTATCGTCTCCATCATCGCATACGAATCCGAAAACAGGACGGACGTGTGTTATCTGCGGAAAAGCCTTGTGCGGCCGGTTGAAGTCTCGGGGCCAGTTCGAATAGAAGTGCACATGATGCCGAAGTATAAGGGGGTAGTGCGGGAGTAATTACAGTATGCGAGCTGTAACTTCCTATCTGTAAGATCAAAATTACCATCGTGCGGGCGTATCTTGCGCTGCTTCTTTACGGGGGCCTCAGTTACCTCGGGCGTACACTGTTTGCATGTAAACGACGTCCTTACACGTACCGAAGATTAGTTGGGTTCTCGCGTCCGTTTCGTTACCGGAGAAATTACAAACGCAATACTTCGTTCGAAGAAGATAGATAGGTAACTTTCAATCGAATTAACCAACTTGAATTCTATAGATCGCGTCATGATCCAATTCAATTAAATCTCTCTCTTAGTTGATCTTCTCTATGCCTTTTGAAAATTCATTCAACGAAATATTACAGTAAACTATACAAGCAATCAGACTTTGATATTTAACTTCGACGTATGCAAGTTATTCTCTAACGAGACATAAGATCTTTTCCTCTTGGCTCGTAAAATTTGATAAACTTATAAGATTATCCAAAAAGGTTCCATTACTCGAGAAATATAACGCGATAAGAATTCCATACTTGTTAAATCCTAGGAAGAGTTATTGCTTATTCTCTAAGAAACACGAGCGCAGTGATGGAATCCATTTTTATTCTCTTGGGAGAGGAAACGTTTGAGTGGTTCTGACGTACGCAGACGCACGAGAGAATACGTATCGAGATGGAAGGTAGATCGAGGTGGTGTCATGAGCGTAACGATATACGTGCTCCAACCTTGGGTCTCTAGTTAGGGATTGCCGTCGTATCGCTGATCCGGGCTCGTCTAGGCGTAATGCCGCCCCTGGCAGGCCGGTCACGTCCCCTGCTACCACCATTCCCTGCACCACTCATTCCCTTCGAGCCCTCGCGGACCACACCAAAGCCCACGCTCATTCCCAAACACGGTTCCAAGTACAGATTCTACTCGGCACGAAGAAATCTTCTACGTTAAACCACCCCTCTTAAGCTCCGATCGATTACAAATTATTGCTTTCGTTTAAATAAAATCGAATTACTGGAAAGATTATTCAAAAATCTAAGAAGATAATTAGACATTTTCCTCGACATTTATGTCGGCTAGCAACTTCCGCCGGATGGTATAATTTACTATCGTAAATATCACCAAAATCTTTGCGAGAAAGAGAACAAAAAAATTCTTCCCTTGGCCCGTCTTTTACGAGGCGTCAAACGTTCCACTTCGTTAAGAGCTGGCAACTCGTGCCGGCATTGGCATTAAGTAGTGCAATACGCTTTGCTTGGGTTGGAAAAGGTGGAAGAACGGAAAGAGCAGAAAAAGAAAGAGGAAGTAGAAGTAGTAGTAATAGTAGAAGAAGAAGAAGAAGAAGAAGGTAGAAAGAAAAAGAAGAACAAAAAGTCAGAAGCCTTGGTGAAAGCTAGAAGGGGTGAAAAGAAGCGGGTAAAACTTCTCGTAATTAATACGTAAAACTTTTCCGTGCTTATGTTGGGCGTCACGTGCCACCTTACTCATTGAATGTCAATGATCAAAATCGCTCTTTAATGTAACTCTTTCCGTTGAACGTTAAAACGTGAAGAGAAGTTTAATCGATCGATCTTCTCGAGATATTTTCTTCCAAGGAAACACGAACTTAACAAAGTCGAGTATACTGAACTATTCAAAGGACCTCTTTTTCTTTCTCTCTCTCTCTCTCTCTCTCTCTCTCCCTCTCTTTCTCTTTCTCATTCACTATCGAATTGTAAAAGCTAATTCTTTCCGCGATTAGCAATGGCTCATTATCCGTGCAATTAGCGCTTGTGTAATGAATTTAAGTGTTTCCTCCTTGGAATTAGCATACTAACTAATCCGGTCCCCTAACCATTCTTAAGCTGCTCTTCCTCAAGTTCGAGTACGAGTTCGCTCATTCTAAGTTCTAACTTTGCTAGTCGTGTTATATCCACAGTCGAATCGCAGCTGTCGGAAAATTAGAGATCTTCGCGCTTAGGCATGGTAAGAAACGTTCAAATATCGAAACGATGAGACTTTTGAATTGACTCTGAAAACAGAAGATATTTTTTTCATTATTTTTTTGAATGATACAGAAAAAAAAGAACCGTAGGTAAGGACAGGGTATTCAACCGTAAACTTTCGCAAGCAACGTTCATCGTAAAGCAATTTTCTTCTTGGAAAAAGCCGAAAGTCGAAATGGACAGGAACGGTTGAACGGACTGTACACAATGTCCCGTTCATATTCCGATATATTGCCGACTATATCGATGTTTGCGTCTAAGGAATGGGCTATTGTGGGTGGACGGGCGATAGGTGTAAACAAGAAAGGAGAATATCTATCCTCCTCTTTCTTCTCCCCTTCCTCTCCATCGTCCTCTTTAGCTATCTTCTTCGTAGGCACCGTATGCTTTGTAGTAGAGGTCAGGCTAAGGCAGACTAGACTGGAGAGAACAGAGGGTGAGGAGAGAGCGTACAAGAGGAAGATGAGGAGAAGGGTGGGAAGAAGAAAGAGAAGGAGGAGGAGGAGGAGGAGGAGGAGAAGGAGGAGAAGGTGGAGAAAGAGGCGGAAGAGGAGGAGGAGAAGAAGAGAGCTACATACACAGTAGCTAGTCGATGTGATTGGCCTTGTGCCAGGGGCCCCTAACGATGCTTTCGAAAGGAGGAGAATCCTACTTCGTCCTCTCCAACGACGAGCCTCCAAAGATACCCCGGGAACAGTGGCGGTGACGCAATGTTGCCGCAATCACATTTTGGCACGCCTCTACCTAGACTATACCCCTTCGGCAAGCACCTTCGATTCCTCGCGGCTCGCTGAATTCGACCGGTATCGAAATCCCCAAGCCAAAGCCCCGTTGCGAAATCGAACACCAACCCGATCAAATCTATGCTGCTATTCTAACTTGACTTCCTATTATTCGCTTAAATTCTCTTCTCTCAATATTTCTCGAGTATATGTAGGAAGAATATTATCGTATATTTTGCTAAGCATTATATCGAAGGATATCGTGTTTAGCGATAGTCAGTTTAAGTGTTCGTCAAAAATAGTAGAAGTGCGATGAAAATTGAGAAAACGTCGCTCGACTTTAATTCCATGCAAAATTGAAATAACCCCAGAGCGAAGCGAGCTAGCGTGCTCGAGCAGAACGAATTGAAAAGGTCGAAGAATACAATCAGCATGATTTTAATAATAATATCCCGAGCACGTCTACGCGAAGCTAATAACAATCTTTGCCGATACAAACGTGACACGGTGAAGGTTGGTCTGCTCGCTCGTTTAAATGCGAAGACGAGCAGAAACGGCGGCGTAGAATAAAGTGCCGTGAAATAAAGGAGAGTATCTCTCCCCTTTGGGATGATTCGGTAGGCGCGACGAGAGTTTCAGTGGCTGCGGATGGAGAGTGGTTGTATCTAATTTAAATTCTCGACATAAAAAGCTTGCAGAACGCGAGGAGTGCTCGGGATAGTGTGGATCGCGGCCAAGCCACGTGCGGCTGCGAGATTCATTCCGCTTTACATGGCCGGTCCGTGCCCACCCACTCTTCTCTGCATCCCCCTCGAATTCCCTCTTGGTCCTTTATCTCTCGCTCCATCTCTCTCACTCTTTCTCTCTTTCTCCCTCCAACTAGGATCTCATCTCCACGCAACCCATTCCGCTTCACGACCCAAAGTATGACCGGAACCCTAATGCCGCAGAGGCTCCCTTTAGGGGAGGAAATCATCCGCCGACGTGAAAGGATGACCCCTCCGTGCCGTTGCTAGCATGAATATCGGTCAAAAACCGAGACTCACGATTTCTCTCTGTTTGACGATTAAAATGAATTACTCGGTAAAAATAACACTGTTAGAATGAAATGAAAAATAACAGGCACCATTTGGATATCAAAATTTACCTTTGACTTTTAGTCATCTCATTTTTTCTTAAGTACAAAAAAAAAAGAAACGAACATAAGAAGAAAAAAAGATAGAATTATAATAAAATCTCTTGATAAAGCGATAAAAATAGAATTGGAAATCTACTTTTGTAATATCATAATCTGCCTTTTAAGGCTATTCAAAGCCTTGCAGAGACAGCATGTTCAGAGGTCATCGGCCAAAATCTCTCTTGGTCCGACTCTCTACCACTGCCCTCATCCCTCCTTCTCCTCCTTCTTTCCTCTCTGTCTTTCTAGGACATCGTTCGGTCTAGGAGCTCGGTCTAAAGATGTAACTCACCTCTTACCATCAAGGTAGCAAAGGAGAGAGTTTCCCATCCTACTAGAATTTCAACCTACTTCAAAGGCCGTCCATTAAAGACGACTAGCCACACAATCTAGCCAGTAAGATCCTTCAGGACGAAAACTCCAACATCCACGAATGCATAATATTATGCGAGAAGTGCACTGGAATTCTATGGAAAATCATATACATCTTCTTGTTACACACGGCATCATCATGATTTTCCCTACTTGCTGAATTTATGACAAGATGGATCTTTAAAAGGTTTTTTTCGATACCATTAGAAGGATTTTTCAAATAAATGTCTATTGTTAGATATCGTTGAGCTATCAGATTGTTTTTTTCCCCCTTCTCTTGTTAATTACATTTTGCAATTCAGATCCTACAACACAAGAGGCATTAAAAGCGTGTACAGCATCGATAGAGAATTTCAAGCCATAATTTCGTTTTCGCAAATGCGTATCGCTTTTCGGTACTCTACCCTAATACGCTTTTGTTAACTTTGAAAATCATTCGATATGGCAGTGAGTAGTATCGTTTCGGACTCGATCAGCGAGGAAAATAATGCCCAGCATCATTTACCCTCGTTAACGATCTCTCTTCTATGCGGCCACGTACTACCGGGCTCTATCGATTTCCCTCGCGAATCGCGTTTCCGGTAATTCACGATGCAAGCGCGTGCAATGCATTTACGTCGCTCGTAAACCCGAATTATATGTGTCAAATATTAACACCAGTGCAGACCGCGTCACGGATCGTGAACCTTATAGATCCGGCTATGCTCATTCGTCATTCATGATGGATATTCGATCACCAGACACTGCGTATTGATTTAACATCTTTCTAACTTTAAGTTTTATAATCTAATGGAATAATATTTTCGACAACATTTTTTCAGATATATACTATTTGGCAAGGAAAATCAATTTCAAAAAATGTACAAGAACAAACGAGTCACGCTAAAGGTTGTAACTATTTTCTTTTATTACGATCCACACGATCTGTGGACATTTAAATGCTGGACTAGTGCGTGTAATAGAAAATATGATAGAGGTAGATACATATAGATAGATATAGAGAGAGAGAGAGAGAGAAAGAGAGGGAGAGTTAGTACGATAAATCATAGGGTGCACCGACAAAAGGGACCCGACGAAAGGGCCATCGCCATAAACGTATAAAGTAATTACGGCGTTGCATTCGTGGCGGCATAACGGCGCCGGTCGAGCCATTCACGAGGATTCTCGTCTATATGAGGACTCTATGTATCACATATGCGTACGTAATACGTGCGGGCATCCTAGTGAAAACTCCCCGGCACAGTTGCGCGCTGATGTTCGCGTAATTCTCACCCTGCCGAAATCGAGGCGCTTTCGTCGAACGTTTCCACGACGAGGATTATGTTCCATTGCATGCATTATCGGTATAATAACGCGAGCTACCATGAACACACACACATATTTATATGTACATCCATACATAGATAAATGCAACAGAAGGCGCGCCTAGAATCATTCTAACACACGTTCACGTGTACGCGTGCACGCGCTAACCTCACATGTACGTACGTAAAAGCTTTGATTCCTATCGGTAAATCGCGAAATCGTGAATTTTGGCGAATTAACCCACTTGCTGAAGTCGCGATTCCATTCGCGTTCATACGAATGCGATACGGAAATCTGTGTCGGTCGAATTTTATCACTTTACGATCGATGACGTAAGCTCCATGAATATTGGAAGGAACGATCGATTCAAAGTTTAAATTTACTTAACGTTCTGGGATAGGATCCGCTATTCTACACAAATATATTATTTATAAATATATACTTTTTATCTCTCTCTTTATCTCTTGGCCCCCCCGTATGCAGGATAATTCATTTCATGCGATCACAAATCCATTAGGAAGACAACAGAACAAAGTCCCATTAATAGCTTCGACTGTACTCGAAATGATACACTGCTATAGATCATGAAACAGTCAATGTATTTCGAGAACATTTGTTCAACAATGACGAAGTAAAAGCCATTAGAGTAGATTTATCCGGTCGATTTTAATCGACTATCAAAAACCTGTTTCATCTTCGTTAGATGAGTCACACATATTTCATGTGTATTATCGCGATACTTATTCGATGGATAAGCGAAAATAGGAAGGCGACAAGGCAGAATGGAAGATGGGATTCACCAGAACACATTTCTCTTTCCTTCCTTCCTTCCTTGCTTCCTCTCTCTCTCTCTCTCTCTCTCTCTCTCTCTCTCTCTCTCTCTATGGCACTGTGAATTTCATCGAGTTACCCACGCGCTCTTTCTTATCCCTCGCTGAGAAATTCTATTCATATTCATACGTGCCCGATTCAAATGCGTATTACGTCTGTCAAAGGTGCAGCGCGCGCGGTACTCGTGGCTGTCCTGAGGAGAAAAAGAGAGAAATTGAGGATGGGTAGGCAATGGGGAAGCAAGAGGAAAGATAGACATGGATGCTTTAGTACTGAAAAAGAGAGAGAGAAGAGTACAAAAAAAAAATAATGCAACCTCTTTCTGCTCGAATCCGTCCAGTCAAAGGATGCACGCTATTTTGTTCATGAAAGAATCCTAAATGCACTATCTATAAACATTAATTGATAAAGAATTTGGTAAGGCGATAAAATAAATACTTAAAATACTGTACAACTGTCAAAGAAATTGTATTGCACATAAATATCGACATATTGATCGAGAATAAATCAGATCTAATAAAACTAAATAAACAGATAATCGCGAACAGGTATATTATTATCGTATCGCGTTTGTAAATCTTTTCGGGATAAATTTCCATCTGTCCTTAAATGCTTCCGAGCAAGTAAGAAATCCTTCTTTTCAACAGTTAAATCGAGTGAAAAAATAAGAATACCTATCCGTAGAGCCACGAACAGGTCCGTTTGCTCGCGAACCGATGTATTATGTATACGGAATAAATGGAATAGAGAGGAGCTTCTAGCTTCTTCGGTCCTTCGAAACCAATAGGGCGAGATAACGGTCTTACCATCGAACATATTGCTTGGCCCACGTTTGTGCGTAACCTTCTCTCTTCAACCCCTTTGCCTCCCACTTTTTCTCTTTCTCTCTTTACATCCCAGATTCTTACAGTAACAGATAAGTTCGGACAGGGAAAAAATTTGAAGGCCCAACGTCAACCCTTTCATAGTTTTCGTAAAATTATCAAAGACTGCTGTTGACGTGTTAAACGTCAACTTAAATAATCCGTAAAAGAAAGAACAAAAAGAGATATTAAAATGAATTAGTCAAGAAGAGATAGTTCTGCTCTTTCTTTAAGATTCTCAGGACAACTTTGCGTAATGGAGTACTAAATGTATATTGTAAGTTTTACCAGCCATTCGTAGTAGGAATAAAAAATGAAAGTGCAATTAAACGAGCATAAAGCATGATTCGAAAGATATGGGATCGATAAAAAAAAGAAAAAGAAAGAGAAAAATGGAAAAAAAAAAAAGAAAAAGAATAAGACACAGGAGGAAAAAAGATGGGAAGATAAAGCGGTACAATCAGGAGTTTTTATTGGAATAGCTTTGACTAGACTCGATTCTCTGATAGTAACGGTCACGGCAGTATAACGTAACTTGGTACTTGGACTGTACCGGCAAAGTAACGGCTTGCGCTAAGTATCTCAGCATACACATCTTTCCCTGGGCATTTCTCTCCGACTCGCCATCCCACGAATACGCCGTCGTCCTTTCTCTCCTCGCCCTATCCCTTCTTTCTTGGTTCTATCCCTTGAAGCTCCCGTTCAGCCCGCTCCTCGTTCCCCAAGCCCCGCTGGGCGTGCTGAAATCGCGCGCTAGGAGGCCGAATGTATTTCTCGAAGGGGCTTAATGTTGGCGAAAGTGGAGGTGCGGCACAATAGTGCCGTTGCTTCGTGGGGTGAGAAGGTGGCCGAGGGGTAAAGGAAGAAGCGTCGAAGTGGTGCGAGCGTAGTCATTGTAGTCAGAGGATGCAGCACAGTCCCACCAACCATAGACGCTTCTGTGTCCTATTTCTATGTAAGTGTATGTGTACCAAAGAGCTCGCGAGCGAGCACGGAATACCAGCTACCCAAAATAAGCATTAAAGTTACTCAAAGTAAGACCTGAGAAATCATTTATCAAGCTTATCCTAAACTAAATGCTGATGGGAGTTTCTCCAAGTCGTATTTTTTTAGTTTCTCCAGTATGCGCATTTGAACGCTGATTAAAAAACAAAAATTATCGATGACTTTCAATTTCTATTCTCATTCCTTAGTTTCTTCCGAACACATTGGAGTATCTCTTGGAAGTTGGAAACTCTAACGAAAGCTCGGCTAAGGTGAATATTTTACACGTAAATCAAATCTAGGAAGGAATATACGGTGAAGAAAGGGTGGAAGGTTGGAGAAGTGGGAACCTAAATCGAATAGAAGCGGCGCTCGTGCAGCACGCTCAAGCACGACAGCCAGCTCGCTCGCTCTCTCAGTCAATCCAAAGACCCTTTTCCACTCTTCCTTTTCTATCTCTCTTCACGAAGCTTCTTCAGTCCTCCAAACTTCCCTTTCTTGTATCCCAACGCTCACCGTTGGGCGTCACGTGCTAGCGGGGTATATTCCTCGAATATCTATCGACTATTGAATTTCTGTCGTGCGGCAACGATGTATCCGTTATCGAGTCTATTTACATCGTGGGATTCAATGCGGTGCTGCAAGCAGCTCCGAATATATGTCGTTTTGAGACGCTGCAACTGCATGAAATTATTTTCGGCAAGCTTTTCTACGATCCTACCTTATCTAATTTAGATTTTTTTTCCTTTGATTACCACTAAGATATCTTTTAAAAATATTCGAATCGACGTATCCATGGTGTTTTCTGTTCTTTTCGATAAATCATCTTTTAGTAACTGAAAAATCCCACGCGCTATTTCTTGCATCTCATTCTCGCTCTCTTTCTCAGCCGGTTGAGAATGATTAATATTCCGATGTAGTCGAACTATATACATACGGCAGTAGTAGAACAGTACTCAACGGTGGAAAAGCGCTAGCTTGCAAAAGAGTAAGAACGAGGTTAACGCGTAACGCTTCACAGAGCTATCAAATATTCAGTGGCACTTCTTCATCATCTCTTGGTAATACTATCTTTATTTATTTGTTTGCTACCTCGTGTTGTCCTGAGAGAATATAGAGAAAAGCTTTGACGACTTCATGGTGAAACGAGCGAGAAAAAGTCGTTGTATCGCGTTCCTTTTTCTTGTCGCCTGGGAACACTGCCAATAGACTCTCACTCAGATACGATTCTGACTAGAGAAAGGCACGCGTTAAATTAATAAGTTATGAGGACTTTTTCGTCTCCTGGCTCGAGGCCGAATCACTCCGAATACGTGATCATCCTGAGTCTTGTTCGAGATGAACATTTTCTGATCCTACTCTCTCGTAGCTTTTAGAGAAAAAAAAAAGCTTGTCAATAACTAGGACACGATGTCGATTGCTAGAACACGCCAATTATCCTCTTTCTACAAGGTATTTGATTATTTGTACAAGACAAAGTATATAAGTATAAAAAATAATAATAATGAAATGTGTGATAGATGATAAGTTAAATTATAACAATAGGATGGCAAGTGTATTTAGTGGGTCTCGCGGCAGTGCTTTGACGACAGTCGCTAGATAGCTCTTTCATCCGGTAATTAGCCAGAGAGCTCGAGGAGTTATCACCTGGTACGATCGTGACTCACGTATGCGTGTTCGTGTACGCGCTCGTTCGTTCGTTCGTTCATTTGCTCTCGTCTAACGAGAGAACTAGAGCTCTCCATTCGGTTACGCGCGATATCGTCTACTCTTGTCTTTAATTAATTAACACCGTCCTCGAATAATAATTATCGAAATGAAAGATGGTATCTCGATCAGCTTATTTATTGGAACCATCCGATAAAGGATCTACCAACATCGTTCGGAACCGCCACCACCAGAGCTCGTCGCAAATGTTCTCTATCTTTCTCTCAACGCATACACACACACACACACACAAAATTTCGCAGAACGCAAGCGCACGACATGTACGTAGTAGGAAGAGAGATACGTAAGCTCGCTTCTCGGTTGTGCTGCTGGCCGGTAGCGATATCTAAACGCGGCTCTACCCTCGCGTAATTGATTCATAAATTAATTTGCTCGAGCAAGCTCATATTTACGGCTTTTAATTACACCTAGTCTAACGTATCCTGTTCCCATTTCATGGTCGAGCACACTGCGCTTCCACCATGAAGACATCTCTCTTCGCGAGACACATTTTGTCTTTGGACATTGTACAAAGACGAACACGTCGTCCTCTTTCAATTTTAATGATTCTTCTTCTAACTTATCTTTTCATCTTTCCAATATCCTTATCACATTCGGTTTCGAACTGTACCTCATAATTTATTAGATCCTTTTACTACAGCGACACCTTGCAAAATCATTGCGGATTCAAATCATATAACTCTAATAAAAATAATGATATATAATATAATAAAGAGTAGGATATTTCGTTTAGTAACTGTAAGAATTCACTTGGCATGCAATCCATGAAATATCGGGTGGGTAAAAGTTATGTGTTTCTGGCTAAAGCAACCGATTCAATTACGCCCTACGCTGTGATTCGGAATAGGCACGAAAGCTCTCGAATATACGAGTAGTTCTACTAGGTGGCGGTGGAAACAGTCATGGGAAGAGAGGAAAAGAGAGAAAAAGGAAAGCGGAGGGAGAATCGAAGAACGAAGCCCCCCGCATAGGTCGATTCCAGACTCGTTAGACCGGTACAAACCACAGAGCATGGGCTCTGCCATGGTGAAACATGTGGACCTACCCTAGAAACATATATATATAAATTTCTATACATGTGTATACACGTACACGTACACGTAGACGTACACCTACGTCCCTTTGCATTTGAGCTTTCCTCCGATATTAAAGCTGGGGCAATGGGATTGCGACGATTGGTGGCGCGCAACTACCTGCCTGCTGGCCGCTCTACCGATAATTATGTGCCAATTAAATTTAACGACTGTCCATTATTCCGTTTCGCGAGTACAACGTGAGCAGCCCACCTACCAACCGTTTTCTCGATCTGATTCGATACTACCTCTCCCCTCCCTCTCTCTAAACCTCCATCTCTTTTTCTTCTACCGTAGCCGAACCAATGCATCGGTAGCAACTATCCTACATCGAAATCCAATTACTTTTTAATATCGCTCGGACGAGCCTGGAATCGAGTCGCTTTTTGCGGATTCCATTCCGCGTAGGAAATTCGTGTAGGGAGGTAAAACTGCAAAAGATTCGTGCCAGAGAATAAATGGTTCGAGTCCCTTTCCTTCTCTCCAACACCTTCCTATTCCTTTCCGTGTACATCGCTTGTCAGAATCTTTCTAGCCCGTTTATTCCGGACGATTCGACCGAGCTACGACCGAAACGACCAATTTTTCTTTCATTTACAGACCTTGTCCCGCATACAAAGTGTGCGTGACGTCGCATGAAATATCCTTCAAACTCTCACACATTATACTCTCTCTCTCTCTCTCTCTCTCTCTCTCTCACTATCCTTACCGGCACCCGTTTTCCCCATACCTGTCTTTGTTTCTCTCGATCTCTCTGTGTAAACGTTTAAATCGCTTTTAAAACTATATCCTCGCGCGAGCAGTCGAGCTTGACGCCCGCTCTTTTGCTACTCATCAAGAATTCAAGCGTTTCGACCACAGATTAACCCGTTCCACGATTTCTGTTTGCTACCCGCTTTCCTGCTCCATTAAAGAAGGAGTGAGGGGAAAGCACCGCGTCGACTCGTTTTTTCACTCTCTCAGCCTAATTACCATCACTAATTTAAAGAAATATTCGATGCCCCGCATTTACGCGCGGTTAATGCAATTATTTGCTGAAACGGGGTTTGATCGTGTCGACCAGTACACACCAAAGCTAAAAGTTTCTCTTCTTTCGCAAATAACCTATCGAATGTTATTTTTTGCCAGAATTAATCGTTCATAGCAAACGTTTGCTTTTTATACGTGTAAGTAATCCAATTACTATAGATACGATCAATAATTAATCAATTTGATCGTCCCCCGGTTAATTTTCATTATTTTTCTAATGCCTTATTTCGTGAAACCAGAGGACCCAATGATGGAACGAACGAATCGTTTAAAAATACATCGACTTTGATTTCAATTAATTGTATTAAAACAGTTATTTCCAATCATGCGTGTCTTGTTAAGAATTTATTCTCTTACACGTTTCAATTAAAACACCACGCCGAGAATCCGACGATGCTCAAAACGCGCGCTCCGTTATTCTCGTACTGGACTTAATTACGTATCGACAATCAGTCCGAAATACGAAGGGAAGCGTAACTCTTAACACGAAATGAGCTTGATACTGTACTTCTAACATCAAGTTCGAGGAGTCGTTGGGGGAACGTCGGAGTTTCGGATACTGGGACGAGTCGGTAGGGTGAGCACCAACACAGAGTGACCACTAAACACCTAACAACCAACAATTGCAGCCAACATCGAACACTGATAAACCAATGAAACTAAACCAACCACAAGTCACATTGTAACGGAGCTCAGCGAACACTGAAGACAATATCCAACGACGTACGTATACATATACGTGTATATACATACATCTATACATACATACATATATAAATACATACATACATACATATATGTATAAGTACCAAATGCAAAATATGAAGTAACGTATAAAATACAACAACGAACGCGAAGAATGCTGCTTCGAATCTAGGGACAAGAAAATATTGAATTAACAATAAAATTAATAATATCTCGAGATAAGCATTCTTCGGTTGACGTTTAACCATTCGTTATCTCGCAAGAATCTCTTCTTGCGTTTAAATGTTATTATAACATCAAGTTTGTGTCAAGATATTAAAACATCGAGGAACACTAATTATTGTGAAACACGTGAAAACGTAAAAGTGATACAGTCCAACACATTTAATAAGGATGACAAATCTTCAGAGAGATACCGAGTAGGGGTTATGGTGTGACGTACCACATCGAGTACATTGAGAACGTGGTTCGCGCGGACGACTCTAGTAGTGGTAGTTGATGTTACATTGTGTGTTGTGGACGTGGCAAGAAGAAGAAGAGATGGAGGAGGTGTGCGGCGCCCCCGGCCAGCCGGTCGCCCGTCACACCCTGAAACAGAATAAGGATGTCACTCCCCATTGAAATCGCCAATCACTCCGTACCTCAATATCGCCTGTAATCAACAATCTAACAACATTTTGCACAACACAAAAGAACATTTAATAAACTTCCCATTACTGTAGAAAAACGAGATCTATATTTTTTTCCCGTTTTTGCTTTTATCTTTTTTTTCGTCGGTTTCATTTCCTTTTGTTTTCACAACACAACAAAATAATAGATCTAAATTGGAAAATAGGAAAGCGATTTCGTTTATATATTTTCGTGAATGGACGGCATTCGAATAGAGACAACAAAGCTTCTACGCCGAATGAAATTTACAACATCGATCTACCACCTCCAGCACTTTGCGGAGTATGCCTGAAAGGAATTAAGCGGAATCAAAGTAGTCGAATTCGTTTTCGAGTCTCGAAATCGAATTCCATCCTACTATTCCGCGTCGCTCTTTTCCGCTTTTTATTTTCGGGGAATTCGAATAGCCGAGAGAAGGGGAAAATCGATCGCGTTTGTTACGATTCGACTTTTTTCGGTTACCTATGTATATACCCATAGTCGATACACTTCCGTTGCTTCGTATTCTCATAGAGAGTTAGAGTACCGGCGTGAAGTCGTATTCGGCTCGAGGATTGGTAGCCGAAAAAAGGGGCAAGGTTTTATATCGAGAAAAAGGGGATTTCGGATTTGCTGGACCGTGTCCACCCATTGCATCGTTTACGTCCAATACAAACAAACGAGCTAGATAGAAGGACATACTGAGGGAAACAGAGAGAAAGGGAGAATAGGGAGGGGAGAGAGAGAGAGAGAGAGAGAGAGAGAGAGAGAGAGAGAGAACTAAAGGGCTGAGAAACGGGAGCACCGACCGGGATTTTAACGTCGAGCACACTCGTTTCGAGTCGATAGGTCCACTTCGGCTGCTTGGGAACCAGTCGACATGGTCCAGCAACTTCTCTTCCTCCTCGATTCTACCCTTTTCCTCTAACAGCTAAACCATCATTTTTGAATCCATAAAGAGGACGATCTACCGTCCCTACCGATTCATAAATATCGGTTCAAATCGAGAGAACCTGGATAAACGTTCGCTTGGATATGCAAACTTTACTTTACAGTAAATCCCACAAGATGACTGCGTACGACGTTCATCATAAAGAGGAAAGAGGCGTCGAAGGGATTCTCTTGACCTTCCATGTGTTTCTCTCGGCATACTTTTTCTCTCTCATGAGATACACTACAATTTCAAGCTACGGTCCTAGCTCGTCTTTTTAGCTATGTATCACCCTTGTTTCCCTTTTTACCTTCCTTTCCATCTCTCGCATTCTCCCTCTCTCTTTCTCTATCTCTCTTTGCGATTCTAGGGCTCTGGTATTATTAAAATCATTATTTCCGTCCGTCTCTCAGTATTCATACTGAAATAAATAAACTGTACGCGGCAGGGGAAAAGGTAAGAGAGAAAGGGAGAAAAAGAGAGAGAAAGGGAGAAAAAGAGAGAGAAAGAGAGAAAGCTGTATTACTTTCAAGGGACGCGGGAAATGGGCTCGCGTATATACCAGGAGACCTTGCAAATGTACAGAAACGAATAGGCGGAAATATTACAAGCAAAAAGAGAGAGAGAAAGAAAAGGGAAAAGCATAAGAAGAAAATGGAAGAAGGAAGAAAAAAAAAAAAAGGGAGAGAGAAAGAAAAAGAGTGACAGAAAAGGCATTGCTGAGTTCACTTTGTATGCAGGAAAGAGTACCGGAAGATCGAGCGACCAAGGAAGTTGCATCACATATATATGTACATTAGTACTATTATCTTTAGTCTTGATTTTTTCATGATTAAAGTTAATAACTGGATTTTTAGGTTTCACATATTTCTAATAGTAGACACGACGAAACTAGTTGTGAAGATTTGTGGCCGAAAGTATCGGGTTTTATTGTTCAAGTAATACGAAATATTTGTGCAATATTATTCTCGGTATTGGAAAGCAGTATTCCGTTGAAATGCGATCATTGATTTATTGCTTTTGAAATAGAACATGTCGAATTAAAAGAACGTGAAAGAACAAAGTTAGATAACAGTTAACATGGTGTTAGGGTATTTGAATTCGTAGACGTCACAACCGTTTGATAGTAATCGTATGTAACGAAAAAAAACAATTGTCACGGAATCTACACCTCAGTGAGTGCTTCTTATTTTCATGCTCGTGCACTCGTGGCGAAGATAACGAATAATAGAAGTCGAAATAGCGCCACACCTTCACGAAAACGAAATACGCGTACTCAATCCTAAATCCTACCGGCTGGTTGGCTGGTTGGTTGGTTGGCTGGCTGGCTGGCTGGCTGGTTGGCAGGTTGGCTGGTTGGTTTCTGTAGCGAGCCTTGCACATACGTGTTTGCGTTGCGAAAACGCCATTCCAAGCGGAACTAACGGTAACGAACGGTTACGAACGTAAGGGACCGGTTCGCAGAGTAAACGACATTTCACTCGAGTAACGTCATGCTCACACCAGCAAGCCACCAGCTGAGTAAGAGGAAATAGAGAGAAAGAGAGATAGTGATAGGTTGGATGGACGAGTGAATCGGTAAAAAGCGTAAGTATGGATCAGTGATTCTCAAACTTGAAACACTAATGTTCATGTAAATAAGAAAAGTTTGATGACTAAAATATCTCAAAGAATCGTATGTTGAATAGTCCGAAGTTAGAAGTTTCGAGTCTGCACGATCAATAGAAAATGTTTCTCTTCCTTTTTCTATCTCTGTCTCAGATATACTATAACGATCCTGATAAAAGGATTAGAAGGGTACACGTTCATGGTCGAAATAAAAGTGTATCGTGAAGTTCCTGAATGACGCGGACGATTCCAGCGCGCAATGGCGTGCGACATCTCCAAACTCCTGGCAGCCCCAGTGCCCTGAGTGCGTTTCACTAGTTTATAGCATGCTCGTGGTTTAACGGATTCCGGGCGTTGGGTAGTACCTCTCTTGCAATACACCATCATCCACTCGCTGGCAGGCAAGCGTTGTTGCTTCGAGAGGGCAGTCGGTTCTTCGCATTGCACTACCTCTCAGAGACCAATGGCGGTGCTTGCCTGCCTGCCCGCCTGCCTGCATCTGCATCGAGCCAGAGCGCTCGGATAGTAAATTACACGTTGACTAGAACTGACAACCGCAATGCGTGCCATACGCGGCCGTCGTGTACGGATCTCTTCTCGTTCTCCCTCTCTCTATCAATCTCTCTCTCTCTCTCTCTCTCTCTCTCTCTCTCTCTCTCTCTCTCTCAAACACACACACACATTCACTCACTCACTCACTCATTTCCTGTACCAGACGGCGTGTGTTTATGCGTGCGCAATCCTCCTACACTTTCGACCGAAATAGACCGCAGAGTGAATTATAGATCAAGTATCTCATTAAAGACGTAAGGAACGAAACTCTCGTTTACGAGTATTCAGTGGCGGATTTAGTACTTGAGAGGCCCCAGTGCAATTCAATCTTAAGGCCCCCTCTAAATAACTAACTCCTAATATTAAATTAGAATTTTATTCGGTAACGGTAATAAAGATGAGTGTAAAAATTAAAAATTAAACAATTTGTCTTCTTTTTTTTTTTGAGACTAAATTGTGGGATTGGAAGACTCTTCGATTTAATCATATTTCCGTGGTAAGACCCTAAGGATCCTATTGGCCCCGACATATTAAATATTTTATATATAAGTAAAAATTTGTTACATAAATTCAATTATTTCATAAACTGTATAATCTTTTGTAGATACAATACGGATGCAACCGTGTACCTTGCAATTGAAAATTGGATCGTTTATATGTATTATACTTTTCAATTTTAAATGATAAGATTAACATGTAAATTTTAAAGCACTATGAATGCACAATGAAACACTGCAAGGTTGAATATATACATATATACACGTATCTCAACCTACTAACGTATCGTAGCACTTATAAAAAGAGAAATGTGCGCAAGCGCACGTGCGCGCCTTTGCGCCGTCTTTTCTTTCCGAAAGAAGACGGCGGCGTATTACAAAATCCCACCACTGGGCTACTAGCATAGACCTCGTCGACATTGACTAGGCTGCTCGCCTTCGTACACGTGGGTATCAGTGCCAAACACCGGTAGTTATGTATATTAGGAGCAGTAAAACTGATGCAAATTTATTTCGAAATTCTGCGCCGCTCTCGTAAAATCGTTTTAAAACTACCCTCGTAAAACGATTTGAGACTTTCTCTCTCCGTTCTTCTTCTTCTTCTTCTCTTCTCTTCTTCTTTTTCCTCTCGCTTACTTCGACGTTACTTTTCTGTCTCTTTCTTTCTTCTTTGCTCCCACGGGAAGTACCGCTTCGAGGCTTCAAGCCGGAAAGGCGTATCACGTCTTAAATAAATCGTTCACTTTCCGCCTTTAAAGCAACGACCTTTTCTATCGACGTCGTAGAAATACGTATAGCAGTAGTAGTAGTAGTAGTAGATACGATAGTTTTTCCTTATATCTTCTCACGATTCATTTTTATTTATTTTATTTTTAGTTTTCTGCACGATTTGAAGAATGGAAGGAAAATTAATTAAAATTTGTAGACTTAAGGTATACCTTATAAGAGTAAGGAATATATGTACTTGAAACAATCGATCGCGAAAAGACAATTTGTTCCGGAAGCAAATAAGGAACTTTGCCGTTCATTTGAGATCGTGTAAGAACGAGAGCCAAAGAGAAGAAGAGAGAAAGAGAGAGAGAGGGAGAAGAACTCGTGGTCGTTGAAGAGGAACGAAAATTTAAGGGTAGCCGTATATTATCGCGATGAAGGGATTGTCTGAGGTTAACTGCCAGACCTTTGTAAGAGAGAGAAAGCGCGCACGTGCTAGAATAAAAGAGAAAGAGAGAATGAGAGAGAATGAGGAAGGTGGAACGAAGAAAGGTTGAGGTTGCGCTATGAATATGCCGCCATTAGTCACACGCCGAATCGTGCCATAGAAAGAGAAATAGGTGACACGAGTTTCGCGGAATTGCGCGCCCTATTGGTATCCCCAGGGTAGGTAGCTGCTAGCCCACGGGAGTAACGCGAACAATTCTTCGTGAATGCACACTTGCCCCACCTCCCAAACGATGAGATCTTTCGCCATTAGGCGGGCCACTGGCTGGTATATATCCCCACCCTTCGATTCTTTTCAGTTATTGGAATGGGAAATAGTTGTAGAAAGGAAGAAGTCCTACCTAAAAGCTTGGTAAAACTTGCTCAAATCGGTGGCAAGAAGAAGGATACTAGGATGTTTCTGTAGTCCAGAAACATTAACAATATTACCAAAACGTCCCTGCAACGCTATTCTTCCAACCGTTATCCAAATTCTCTGTCCTGTCAGAAAGCTTGCTCGTTCGAAACATTAGCTCTCTAAGCGACGACCCTGTCACCAACAGACTCTATCGTTATATCTCAAAAGGCAGTAATGAAACGGTTAACTAAATTACTATATGTAACCTGTCACTCGCAGGATTCCTTCTCATTTCTCTCTCTCTCTCTTACTCTTTCTCTTGGATACAAGTTACCTCTGTCAATGAGTTCTATCCCACTCCCATGAATAGTCAGATGTTCTCCCGCTTTGGATATGATATTCAACGTTTGGAAAAGGCTTGAAAGCACTTTGCACGCGATATTCTTGTAAACGAATAGAGAGCAGATTTAAACTATAATGAAGGAGAGAGAAAGAAATGGAGAATCGCGTCCGTGACTGGCTACATTCGTGTACTCTCTGGTTGATGTAACAACCATAAACGTGGCTCGTTAGTGTCAATAGTTATAACCGCAGAATTGCTATCTCTGGTAATGCTCAATTTTAAAATCAACCGGTGCGAAAGCAATTCGACGTTATTTCCGGATTAATTTAATAGACTTAAGATTATGCTCAACACGTTTTATTTCAAGCTAATTTGATACTACAGTAAAAAGAATTTCTTTCGACGGCATCATATTTGACGCCAAAATGTCGTATCGGGTGCACTGTGTCTCAACAAAGAAGGTTCGCATCTCGTTCCACGGATAATATCGTCTACCTTGGCCGTGATTAAACGAAAGTTTGTTTCCGTTGGCTTCGACGTCTTGTTGATCGTTTTTTGAAGCCTGTTGGTATTGAACCAAAGTTCCTCTTCGCCGTGGTTGTTCGTGATCACTTTAATACCACTGACGTATTGTAAGATTTCCTCGTCTTGACAGATGATAACGACGTTCTCAGGGGCAAATGGTTTCTCAATGTCCCAACAAGCGATCGCGGTTAATTGGACGAGCTGAAAAAATATGACACCTCGTCGGGAAGTTGCCTGTACGCCGGCTTGGCTCGCTCGTTTGTAATTCGAACGAAATATAACTGGATCACGGAATTCGCTCTCCTTTAATGAAACCGTGTCCATGAATTTCTGGTAATAACTAGCGAGCGAGTTGAAATATAGATATCTGAAAGTATTACGAGTTTTTTATTAGCAAAAAGAAAAAAGAAAAGAAAAAAAGGGAACGTTCGATGAAAATATTCAGGCTCTCAATTTCAACATAAGTGAATATCGTGCAACGCCGATCGAGAAAAGGGCAAAGTGAAATTGTCCATGAGTATATTTTGTAACTACCGAAAACCGGTTCTCATGATCTTGCGAAATAAGATGAATTTAAAGAAAAGATCAACGAGAAAAGAACAGCCTTGAGGGCCAGCGTTCCGTGACGAATGTTTAATAGCGCACCTGTGATTGTAAAATCCGATTGGCGAGAGTGACATGCCAAGGGTTCCGTCGGTCAGATCGAACGATTCCCCAGCAATCGTAATGTTCATAGCATCCTCGTCAGGGCCAAAAGCGTTTCCAGCAGTATTCGAAAGTCGCCAGGAGTGATTTTTATAGAGGTCATAAATAAAAATGCCATTCTGATCAACGTCGGCAACGTAGAGGTAAGCGTCAAGGCACGTTAGACCAACTTCCACGATTGGTGTAACTAAAGCTGATTTCCCATTCAGAACCTGATCAGAAGGCACTATGTATTTGTGGATCAATTTATCTGTATTTAAATCAAATATCAGGATCTTCGTTGGACAGACAGCATCTTTTCCTATCCTTCCAACATCCACAACCCATAATCGATCGCATTCGTCTATCTGAACATTTTATACTCTAGATTATAATAATATTACAAAACATAAATTGCGTATTGATTTTTAAACAACAGTGTGCGAATAAAAAGTTGAGATAAATATAACTTAATCATTTACAGATAATTATCTTATAAAAGAAAAAAAGAAAAGTATAGACCATAAATAATTTTCACTTATAATATTTAGCTCAACTTTTTTGACTCAACATTAACAGATTTTCTAGATATTTACCGCCAATCTATACACGGATATGAGACTGTCACAACCGGACGATGCCGTGTGCCATTCCCAGCTAGGATAAGGAATCAACAATGGACCACCTGGCCCATTAACGTTGCTCACCAAAGAAAGAACAATCGGAGTACCGTCTAACCATTGCGGACTTGTGACAAAAGCTCGTCCACGTTTGTCAATATCAATGTCTTGAGTAAATGGATTGCCAAGAGTGAAATTTCTTCCGGTTAAACTAACAGCTGGATGAATCCAATCCAGATACTTCCATTGATAAGCAACTTTCAGATTAAAACTTTTGATAGGACCGAACAATCCGAGGAAAAATAGAATCAAACTTAATGAGACTTCCATTGCTCCAACACTTTGTTATAACAAAAAAGAAAAAGAAAGAACTTCAATTGCTTGCTTGTTTCTGTTTCAAATGACAATGGAAAGCAGACTTTATAAGAATCTTGGCCTCGACTATGGGTGCGATCGGAACAACACTACATCGCACAGTGGTAAGTAAATATTCTCGACAGAAACGTAGATCATTTCTCCAGTAATGGTAACAGCATTGAGCCCCACTCCCGTTACCACCACCACCACCATCTGTTTAAACGTCATCCTCACTTTAATTATCGGATATATTTATAATTAGATTATACAAACGATGAGTCATTTTAATGAAATCTCGTTTTGTATAAAGACCATTGAGCATAAGCGAGAAAAAAAATATCGTTTTATTTAAATTTACAAAAACCTAAAATTGTTGTACGTATGCAAATATAAAATTAAAAAAAAATAGAACATTCGAGTAAATTACTTTAATCGTAGAATTACGAGGAAAAATGTAGCAGATACGAAAGCATTTTATACAGTTTTTTATTTACAGTCAAGTTTGAGAGTACATTTATTTAATTTAAAAATTACACTTCATATATTCGATAAGAAAAAGATTCATGCGAAGGTACAATAATTTATAATGAAATGAAAATAAGTCAAAAGTAAAAGGTGCGAGGTTAAGAAAAAAGATAAACGTGGTAGAGAGAAAATAAGCAGAGAGTATCAGTGATACCTTTGACTGAAGGCTATCACTTAAATTAGCAAGGATGCTCCCGTAAGATTACTTTCCTTTGATCATGGCCTGCTGTCAAAGCAACGGCTTTTGGACGTGCCAAGGAAAGTAGGTTACATTACCAACGCAAGTGTTCGCGTTGATATTTTTTTTTTCTTCTTTTATTTTTTCTTCATTTTTTATCTTTTCTTCCGTTTTGTTTTTTGTACGTGCATATTCTCCGAATGATAATAAACCTTTGACGTTATCGTTTGCACACGTACGGCAGAATGTTAACGTCCGTGATTTCCTTTATCCGATTTAGGTATCAAAAGCAAAGCTGAATTTTTCGCGTTCCTAATCTTCGGTTAATTTTCATATTCTACAACTTGCAATAATTAATCATAGGAAACAATGATACGTTTAGGCTGTACTAACGAAAGAATTCAACTTAGTATTTAAAAACTAATAAGTAGTTTCTCGGTTTAAGCGAAACTCTTTTTAAACAACAGCTGTTATACCGCGATCACGCAATGTGGCTATAAGCGTGTTTGTGTATGCATGTGTGTGGGAAGAGTAGTAGTACTACGCTTTTCATCGCTACAAGCGGAGTCGAATTTTTTTGTCGGCCCGGTCTCGAGGTTTGAATTGCATTACGCGCTTTTGCCTGTATCCGAGAGAGAAAGAAAGAGAGAAAGAGAGAGAGTGAGAGAGAAGCAAAACTACATTTGCCGAGGAGAAGTGGAAACCATAAATCACTTGGCCAGTCACGTTTAAGCTAAACTAGAAGACAAATGGCTGGCTAATTTCAATTTTAATGCGTGGATCCGAAAGGTATTGCGTTAGTCCGGATTGGATGGTTTTGGGTATCATTTTAAGGGATGCTTCTCCCTCTCTCAATCTTTCTTTTTCTGATCTTGAATAGGACATTATTTCGAAGTAACAAGGGAAATACTTTAATCGATCTCTCTTGCAGAACATCATATCTTCCGAACAGGCGAACACGCGCAATCCACTCGGACCTCCTCCTTTAAAATGAATTAATGAGGAAATAGAAAGTATTCGCTGTGGTCATTACGCTTACTAAGATTAAATGCTCGAAGAAAAATATCCGGGTCAATTAGGCCAACGATAATAACCAGTCGAGATGACAAGAGGGAGACCGTCGAGTAAAATAAAATAACGAGCGTTTTAAAAGAACTTGATTATTATCTGAACGTGTAACGAGCGTCAGGGACTGGGGGAAGGGGGGTAGCACAGTGGAATGTGACTTTTGTAAGAGAATTAACTTTTAACGTAAGATACTTTTTCCTTTTTCACATTTTCAAAAACTTAGGTATGTTAATTATTCCAAGTTAATCAAATCGGTTGAATCCAAAAGAAACTAATTGAAGCAATCTATTGTGTTTGTTGTTCCTAGCGGTTAATATTTCCTATAGTTTAGAGTTGGTTATCCGATATCGACAGGAGACAAGAGAGGCTTCCAAGATGTCTCACTCTTCGATGGAAATAGTTTTTCTTTGCTACTTCGCTCTTTCTCTTCTTCTTCTTCTTAAACTGAGTTTAGTAAACCATCCTACAAGCCAAAGTTCTGAACGTACGGGTGGCATCGAAGGAGCGTAAAGTCGGAGACGCCGTAAAAGTTGGCTAGAGTCAATTTTGCAGTTGAAATTGGTAATACGATTTGTACCGAAATATATATATATGTACAGACAGTCGAAGAAGAGAGAAGAGCAAAAGCGGATAAAAAAGAAAAAGATAGAAAAGACGCGAAGCATGGCTGAGAAGCAAACCTTGTAACTTTGGGTTTCGTTCACTCCCTTTCTTTTACTCTCCTATCCCAACGGATGACATTCACTGGACCAATCCATTCGGAGTTTGGTGTCACGGACACGTCTACCTTACGAAACGTGACAACCTTGCGGGAAGACGTTGTACGTGGCTATCGTACAAACGAGATGAAGAACAGAAAAGCACGTTCTCGCGAAGAATGCGAATAATTAATTAATTATTATGGTAAAAAGCAACCGAGAGATGGAAATAAAGAGAAAGAAAGAGAGAGAGAGAGAGAAAGAGAGAGAGAGAGAGAGAGAGAGAGAGAGAGGTGGGAAAAGGAAAGTAGATAAAAAGAAGAAAGAAAATTTAGTTGAGTTAGGAGCTCTCACGCACGATAAATTCCACAGCGAGATAAATAAAGCGTCACGGACGGCGTAAAGCGGAGCACAATTTTACTCTCACATTACCGTCGTCGGTAACGTAAAAGTATGCTACTTTGAATTTCTATTCAGTAACGAAGATACAGAAGGTGTCGCGAAAGCCGCTATTATCACGCTTGGATAACAGACTTAACGTTTCTGGGAGAGTAAGAGAGAACGAGAGAAAAAAAATCTTGTGCATTTGCGAAAATATGCGAATACGTGTGGGAACACATTTGAAACGTTTATTTCTGCAGTTCTTTTTCTTCTTCTCTTATATTTCTTCCTTTTGGAATGAACCCTTGAAGTAAGCTTACATTTCTTAGAAAAGTTTTTCAACGCGGAGAGGACGCGGCGTTTTACCATGGCAACGACATCGCACATCCCCAGTTTCACTAAGCAAATGGCAAACTATTAGAAAGCACGAGTACAATCTGCAAAAATGCAATAATAAGTAGCATACAAAGTGAAAAACGGATGGGGCGAACTTCTTCCCACCCCTTGACCTCGAGCACCCCACCCCCCGTTTTTCTCTTCATCTTTTTCTTTCTCCTTTGGTCAACCCTTTCTCACCCACCGCTAGCAGCACCGGTGGAGCGAGCATCGCCAGTGTAATACTCCAAATGAAAACTTACGCTAATTAAACCGTTAATAGCTGGCCGCGTATGTACGTAACGACCTGTGGTGGTTACTTAATTCCGAGAAAATGAAACGTTCGGACCCTGCGTGCATGTAAACACATCGCTAGCTTTTACCTCTCCTCTCCTCTCCTCATCGCTCCTTTCTTCGTATTCGCGAAAGCGTGAGTATTCGCGCGAGCGCGTGTTCTATGTTAGCTCGCTGCGTCGGTCGCTCGTTGTCGTTGTCGTTGTATTACCAACCTACCAACCAGCCAGCCGCCAGCCAACCAGCAAACCAACCAACCAACCAACCAACCAACCAGCCAACCAGCCAGCCAGCCAGCCAGTAGTACCACCAAAGTCCTACTTTTTGTTCCTCGCACTTTTCGGTGCATTTTTAACCATCCTTTCTTTTCCACTCATCCAGGATCTGTGTTTCGTTAAATCTCACGAGGGGACCAGGCCGCGGGGCTGCCGCAATATTTTCCTACATTTCTTTTCTTTTTAGTTTCTTTTTTCTTTTTGCCTTCTTCTTCTTCTTTTTCTTCTCCCCATTTCGACTACGTATTAAACAGAACTATGAAAAAGAAGAAACAAAAAATGGAAAAAGTGGAAGCAACGTTTGTTCATACGTAACACCGTTATATGCGATATCAAATTCTCTTTATGGTTCTTAACGGTTAGATCATTACGGTAAAACGCGTTTATAACATAATCAGGAAAAAGGAAGTTATGAGGGAGGAAGTTAATATAATAGGAATAAGAATGATTTTATTTCTAAATTTGTATTCCTTTCATACTTCCTTTTTTATTTTTTGTTAACTTCTCAAAGTTATTTTAACAATTCGACAAAGCCGTGGAATAAAATTGTGCAGATAAACGTGGCACTCCTACTCCGTAAGATAGACTTGAAACATTCGAAGCACTGTCGCGAAGAGAATAATTAAGCCGCATTTCAAAGGAGTTCCAATGTCGCTTCTCCTCTCCTCTCGAGCTCGAAGCAATCTTCTTCGATCGATTCTCTTCCTTTAATAGAGAAACCTTCTTGCAACGCGAGAGAAATAGAGAAAGAGAAAAAGGGAGAGAAAGAGAGAGAGAGAGAGAGATCGATCGAATATCCCGATGCCTATCCGTGCCAATGTACGGGGAAATTGAACTTGCGAAAGGAGCGGGTACGAATTTGAATAACGCAATTCACCGAGTTAAGTTTCGAAAGAGGCATTAGAATGCAACAGCTGGCACTGTTTCTACCTCCGAAGCTATTGTTCCTTCATGAAAATCCTCTTTATCGACTATGTGTCCTCTTCTTCCTCAAGAGGAAAGGAATGGTTAATGAAAATAATATAAATACCGATATAACAAATAGAAATGATAATGTTAAATAGAAAAAGAGCAAAGTTAGAAGATTAGAAAGATTCGACGTAAAAGGAAGACAGCAGTCGTCGTCTTTTTCTTTTCTCCTTTTCGTCGTGCAACCCCTTCTTTTTTAGCCCTCAGCCTGTAGTCCCTCGAACGGCACTAATACGGAACTTTAATTATCGAGAGTGCCAGAGCAGCCAGCTCACAGGCCACGACTTTACTTTTTCTGGGATAACGAAAATCTTACGACAGAGAGTTTACTCTCCGCAATTTTTCTTATTCCATACGACGACGACGACGGCGACGGGTCGACGGGGCGACAACGGGGGTGTCTGACGTAGGAACGTCGTTAGCTCATGTTAGTCAAGTAGGATTATTTTGGCGTCACCTGAATCTCCTAATATTTCATTGTCATAAAATAACAGTATATTTTTTTCTCTTTGGTATGTGTGAATGGAACTTATCATATAAGACATATCTAAAACCCATTCCCCTATATATATATATTATATATTTCTTTTCTCTAATATTCTTTTTTCCTTTTTTCTTCAAACCTGTACCTTTCTGTCAGTATTTTTCTTTTCTTTTTCTTTTTTTTTTTCCGAATTCTCAGTACAACCCACCACCCATCTAAAACGCAGAGTCGCCATCCTAGTCGTGGAAGAAGAGCGACGTCTTGCTAACAAGAACCTGAAAAGATCTCCCGAGTAAGATCGAGGGTGATTTATCACCGTATCCCATGACCCTATGTGCACTTTTCCTATCCTTTTTTCTGCGTGCTACTTCTTTTCTTCAACTCTCTTCTTCTCTCTCTCTCTTTCTCTTCACCTTCAACGTCATTCCATTTTGCCCAAGGTAAAATCTACGCGAACAGAAGAACGGGACCAATCACCGATCGAGCCGTAAGATCGAACCAACCTTTTCTTCGAATAGAAGCACTTCGATACGAGGAACAAATCTCCCGTCTCGACAATATAAGTTTGAAAAGAAATCAGTCTGAAGATTTTACGTATCGACTGATCTCATTTTGAAACGTCCACGAGTAATACGATATTTCTTTTTTTCTCTTTTTCTTTCTATTCTTTTGAATCCTCTGCTCGAAATGAATTTGACATTTGATTAGAAAACGAGTCGATTGGTTACATTTACGGAATAATAAAGGAAGGAAAATAAAAGCTGGATTTCGTAGAGATGCACGCACAATGTCCCCGCCGGACAAAACGGATTCGTTTCAATCGTTCTTAATCGAGTAAATTCCGCATATAGCCGTTTGTTCTGATCTAGTCTGTGTGGGCTATTCCACGTGTGACCCACTGGAGAACACAATGGTCGGTGCTTTTTTTCCCTCGGTTCGTTGTCAGGGAGCACTGCCTGTGTAAATACGATACGGCACTCGCTTTTCGTGCTTTCAAGCACAGTTAAAAAAAAAAAAAGAAGAAGGAGAAAGAGAAAGAGAGAGAAAAAGGGGGAGAGAATGGGACCGGGTTGAAAACAGCGGAAAGAGTAGAAGATATAGATGGAAATGGTGAAAGAGAGCAACGGAGGTCAGTTCGGTCGTGAAATCGAAATTGCCTGACTCGGTTTTCAATTTACAGTTTGTAGAGGGGATGGTATTTGCCTTGACTGTACCTCCTACTACTACGCGGAAGAGACTCGCTTAAAAATAATATTTTCTTTTTACCGTCGAGTCGTTTTTTTAACGATACTTTTGTCTCCTGTGTGCGATAGACGTAAAAATTGTCGATTTAAGTCAGACATAAATAAAGAATCAAAAAGTAGGAATGATCCTTGGATGTTCCTTGAAATCCACGGTATTAAAGCTCGACGATTTCTTATCCCAGACAGCTTATTAATACGATTATCGATTTAAAATTTGTTCTCTGCTCTGAACGATCGATAAACTCCAGCCACATCCGTAACTTGACTTATAGAAGGAGGACTAGAATTGGCAGGGCGGAGAAAAACGGGCTGGCTTGATTGCTAGGCCGATCGCAGTCGGTGATTTGAGGCAATCTACCGGGTTCTTGTTACTCCTGACGACGAGTAATAACTGTAATGGGAGACAGTCTTCGAGGGTTACCATCCTTCTTCTTCTTCTTCTTCTTCTTCCTCTTCTTCTTCCTCTTTCGTACCTCTTTTTCTTCGATCTCATTGTCGAATTCGGTTACCGAGTTTGCCCGCTTAAATCGTTCCGCCGGAATACGTGACGCGTGGAAATAGCAAGAAAAAGGGAAAAAAAACAAGTCGATTTAGGATAGTAAGATCGATCGGAATACTCGCACTAAACGTTAGAAGACTTTTATTTTTATTCTTCGAAGTACCGATTGGCTGTGATCAGATGTCCCGATTGTTCCAAACCAATGGAAAGTAATCGACACTTTTGCGATTGGTTACGTAATCCAACGTAATTCTTAAATATCTAACCGAGTAACGCGGTGTAACGCGAACAAATGTTTGATTTTATTCATAAGCATTTAAATGAAAAAGAAAAAAACAACGACAAATTATTCGGTTCAACTTGTGAAATTTGAAGGCTCGCGTAAACATATTCTTCGTAAAATTATGTCGAAAGGAACACGAGACCTTCCTCTCTTACTTTGCATTCTGCATTATTTTCATAACGGCGAAAAAGATCGTTTCTGCGACAAGGCCATCGAGAATACGACGACCATTTGTATCGTTAAAGAGATTCGTCGAGACGTTCCACCCAGAGAGATTTTCCTTATCTTAAAAGCGGAAATGGACGAAGAAGCTGTATCCTGACTGTTCTAGCTTTTTTCCGGGCTTCGTTAATATTCCTTTCCGTTTGTTTTCACTGCCGATAATAGCTGAAGGATTTATGGGGAGTACCTCGATCTTCACCGAGTTTTTCACTCACGTTTTTCCTTCCGTTTAATTTATTTTCTCTTTTCCTATCTCTTTTTCATTCTCCCACTTAACGCACCAGCGAGAGAAATATATTATTAGACGTAAAGTGATTTCTTAAATCTATTACCGAAGATATACATTTACACACACATACGCGTACACATAGAGAAAGAGAGAGAAAGAAAAAGATGTAACATTCAGATTAAAAACTTCAAACTAGATGAAAATTTAAAAATCTCGCTTGAAATACACTAGTGACAATTCAAACAATGGCACAGAAAGTCAGACGGCCGACTTAATTACATTTCCAGGAGAATGTTAAATATCTGAAGCTTGTGTACATTGTAGCCGGAGGTCGGTAGAAAAATTAGCGAAAGTTTTGTTTGACATTCGCGTATGCAAACATACATTTCCACTTGCAGTAGTAGGTAGGGGTAGTATGAGGAGAAAGTGAAAGACAGAGTAAGAGAGAGGGGGAGAGAAAGAAAGACAGAGGGAAAAAGAGCTCTCCGTGCTGTTAGAGTTAGCTTTTGTCCTTTAGAAGCTTTTGTCCGACATTCTTTTCCTCGGCTCTTATATATATATATATCTCGCCTTTTCCAATTCGACCTCTCTATCCATCCATCTTTTTTTCTTTCCCTCTCTCTCTCGTTTTCGGTATGAACCATTTTTCGCGTTACACTTCATTTACTCTCTCTTTCTCTCTTTCTCTTTCTTACTGTCGAATCAAATACGATGTCCTATTGGAATGAGACAAAATAATATCGAATTTATACCGTATGTTCGTTTGCCTAATTCTCGATATAAAAGGTAAAGAAGTTTATACCAATCGATCGTATATGCAACGACTATGAATCTTTAAGAATATTAATTACTATTAAATCGTAGGAAGAGAAAAAAAAAGGTAAGAAGAAAGGGGGGGAAAGAAAAAAGAAAATAAAAAAAGGAAAAAAGGTCGTGGTGGTAAATTTAATGAGCTCACCATATTCATGGATTTTCGCGTTGGTAGGACTTTATTGCAGGAAAAGGGAGAGGGTTGAAAAGAGAAAGAGAGAAGACGGCGATAGGAGGAGGATGAGGTGTCGCTGTACGACGGGCTTCTACCTTTAAACAGAGCGATCAATCTTAGCTTAATGAACTCTTAATTATTTTGAGGACACAGTAGAACGGGAAGGCAAACTGCCCGTATAATGGAAGTGCAAAATGTTCGCAACCAGGCACTACTATATGTGAGCGTGAAAACCAGAGGAGAAGGAAGAAAAGCTGCGGTCCGGAGGTGCTATTAGATAAATATAGGGAGAGAAGAACATCGTTGGGAAAACAAGGAAAATGAAAATAAAGGACACCGCACTACGATTCTCTCATTCTTAAGCACTCAAACCAACAACTAGAGAAACGTATAACTAAGAAGACAATTTAAAATATTTCTTTGAATTATACCATTTTGATAAAATCTAAATTCAATTTAAACACAAAAAAAAAAACAAAAAGAAGAAATAAAGAATAATTTCGACATGCATGATGAAGGATATGTAAATAACGAAAGAACACAAATTGTTGCGAATAATAATTTTCACGCGCACGCAGAGACACAATTATTAAAAATAACGAACAAACAGGAACTTTTCTTTATTTCTTGCGAAATGATAAATTCGTAGTGGTGTAAGAAAGAAGGAAATAAAAAAAAAGGAAAAAAAAAACAGAAAATGAAAAAATATATTCGTAAGCTTGAGAGTCGCGCAAGCAGCTTATAATATACATCGCGAAAATTACGTTGCCGCGCTCGTAGGCGTAACTTTGAAAATTACGCGAGTAGGGTATAAAAAGTTTCGGTTGTGATCTAACTACTACGAAGTCAGTCCACGATGTGGTCCTTATTCACCACCCTCCTGGGAGTTGGCTGCAGCGTAGTTATTACACGGAGACGAAGCCGGGACTAGGCTTGCCGAACGAACGTGCCGAGAAGGCATGACAAAAAGTCCCTTTTTAATACGCCCAAAATTCAAGAGAGTCTCATTTAATGTACATGCAAGGTACGTCAGGTAAGACCAACCACCTGAATAACTTCTAAGATCTTTTAGTAATACGAAAAAATGTTGTTGTTTGAACCAAAATCTCGTCGAGGGACGGGAAAATATTATTTTTGTTTCTCAGGAATTGCCGGGTGAAAGGATTTCAACGATTATTGACATTTTCTTGCATTTTGTTAAATGCAACTATGCATTTTTCAACCCCTAAAATTGCAACCCTTTTATGAGCATATCTGAAACGAATGCACCGACGTATGTTTATTAGGATGTAAACCGAGAACGTTAGATTTTCAATGAATCAAAAAAAACCGAGAAAAAGGAAAGGAAAAAGTTTCTATGGTTTAAAAAAGAACCTAGAAAGATCCTAAAAAAAAATAAAAAAAAAAAATAAAAGAAAAGCAGACGACGATGAGAAAAAAAATAGTCTATCGTCTTCGTTTGGCTGTCGCTCTGACCCAAATTTCACCGCAAAAGTTTCCGCATCGTTGACGTACTACCGGAAAATGTTCAGCTCGTCTCACAGCTAGACGGCCCCTTCTTCCTCTCATCCTACCATCCATCTTTCTCTCATTTTTTTTTCTTCCTTTCTCTCTCTCTCTCTCTCGCAGTCGAACCGTTCTTATTTCGATCCGCATTTCTATGCTGATTTAGATCCCGATAAGAGAAAATACGCATCATCAAAACTTTGATTCCTGAATTTGATCTAGAAAAATAGGGTTAATGCATTTTTCTGTCAGACACAACAAAATTCTGTCATCGTTCTGGGGAATTAACAATGCCCCGGGGTAATTCAAATTGCCGGAAATACAATGAACGCTCTTTTATAGTTCACGAATCGAAATAACCGACTCTCTTTAATTAAAATTCTCAGAGGACTCGAAATAGAGTAGTATAATGCTAGGAGAGAGAAAAAAATATTACGACCGATCGTTAATTTAATGTCACCAATATAATTTTGAGATGCACGGCTTGAAAACCATCGGACGAGGTACCTAAATGAATCCGAATAATCCAAAGTGGTCGTTTCGGAGAGAATCGAAGAACGACGTATCATCAAGGATGTGTCTATTACTGGCACATTTTGCGACATCGTTCGTTCCACCCTAGTTCTTCCAGATTTGCTACGATAAAAAGGATTTTCGATTTTAATTCTAAAAATAAAAATGATATATTAACCGTTTTTAGGACAGGACTTATAAGCGTGAAATGTACCCTAGAACAACGAAGGAATTGAATTAATATAATCTCAAAAAATAAAAAAAAACGATTTTGAATTAATTATTATTTAAAAGTTAGAAAATAATCTCATTTCATTATTATCAATTTTTAAAATTTCATATTTTTATAACGGGGAGTAAAAAAAAACATCAGGGAAAATATGAAATTCGTGGAAGCCCACTTACGTGGAGGCCGGCCCCTGAACTTCAACCTCTATTGCCATCCCTTAAATTCGACCCCCATCCACAACTATTTTTCTTTTTCCTTTTTTTTCCCAAACGTAAAATATTTTTACTTCGAAGCAGACAAGAGAACTCGTAGATTGTATCTCGTTGTTATCTTGTAAAACTCGTACGCATACATGGATATGTGGGCTGAAAAAAAAAAGTAGAAAAAGTAAAAAAAAAGTAAAAAAAAAAAGGGAAAAAAATAGCCACTGTCTGTTCTGGGAAGGCATACTACTCGATATGCGACTGCGTACTCTTCATCGAATAATATGTTACGTCAGCCATCGAACGTTCGTCAGAAAGTCGGCCTCGTTGGCTGACGGATACCGGGACTGGTCTGCCAGCCCGATAACGAAATTATCTTAATCCAGAGCGATCGATTGACAGTTAGTCGATTGCTCGGCATTGCTAGATGGTTGCGAGGGCTGACGGCAACACGATGTCCAATGTGTGGGGCACACGGACTCCAATTTGTGAATGCTCTCAATGCTTACCGGAGAACCCCCCACCCCCACTCCCGTAGACGAAGGTAAATCTTTTCTATCCTTTTTTTTACCCTTTCACTGCGATCTCCTCGAACCGTCTTTTCTTTTTTCCATTCACCATTTACGAATCGACAGACAGAATTATCATTTTTTCATGTGAGATAATATTATTAAATCATTTAGACTTCTGTGAATTTCGCGAGACTATTTATGGATTGGTGTTTATCGTTTTGGTTAACATATTATACGAAGATAATGAGTACAAAGTGTTATAATAAATGTATCACTAATAACAGAGAGAGAGAGAGAGAGAGAGAGAGAGAGAGAGAGAGAGAGAGAGAGAGANATAAATGTATCACTAATAACAGAGAGAGAGAGAGAGAGAGAGAGAGAGAGAGAGAGAGAGAGAGAGAGAGAGAAAGAGAGAGAGAGAGAGAGAGAACAAACCTTTTTAGTATTACCGTCGAATAACGAATGGCAATTGTATTTCCCACTGAATTATACTTTTTTTATTTCTCAAAGCTGATTAGGTTCTATAACGAACGTTCTGCATGATCACGTAATTGCAGATTGGATTGGATGCATTTGTTTCACGCGAATGGATTACTTTCCCCACACGTCGGGGATAGTAGAAACGATACAGAATGATACGGAACGAACAATTAGCTTCTAATTAACTTTATTAAATTTCTCCCTAACGATAATGAATTTATCGGACGCGTGCGTTTACGTAAATCTATTGCATTACCAAGTATCCAAGTACTTGTTACGCGAGTGTCGATTCGATTCGATATATCACTGGTAAAGAATTTGCAAGCATTCCGTTTGATGTTTAGAAAACCTAAGAGTCTGAGAACGTAATCATAGTATAAGTTATTAATCACTAACCTTGTCCTCGTTTACTCGCGAGAAATAAAGTTCTAAGAAGAACATCTTTTGAACAGGTTTGTTACATAACTATCTAATAATCAAACAAACCGGATTCATAAATCTCGTCTTATTAAAAACGTTACATAAGTAACAACGTTATGTATTACACGTAAATATGATATCGAAACCATGACACTCTAATCTAAGTTGTTGCTGCACGTGAAACAATTATTTCATTTTAGAAATAATCTTGACTTAATTTTAGAAATAATCTCGACTTAATTTTTGAAAAAATCCTAAATAATTTTAGAAATAATCTCGACCTAATTTTAGAAATATTTTTGACTTAATTTTTGAAATAATCTCGACTTAATGGGAAAAGTATGCTATCTTAAATGAAGAATTTAGATAGATATTTGATTATCCGGTAGAAGAGAGGAAGCAAATATTAGGATCGCTGTTATTGGAGATACCATTGAAGGCCTCGGAATAAAACTAAAATAGAAATGTCAGACTTGTTGGAGAATAGGAGGAGAATAAGGTTGGAAAGAAAATGAGGAAGTAGGAGAAAAGTTTCCATGACAAACTTGACACGCCGAAGTGGAAGCACGTAGCTAGCAAGGAAGCAACGGAAAATGGTTGGCGCATAGCTTCAACCGAGGATCCGCCAGCACTTGCAGATCTCCGAGCAATGGACGTGCTTTCGCTACAGGGATTTATTAAAGTAATCTGCTTAACTCTGGTGACACCGAACCGGCCCCTGGACCGTTCTTTCTTCTCCTTTCCTGCCACTCTACGTTTCTCCGAGAGAAAGAAAGAAATCCTATCTTACTTTATATTTCCACTTTTCTTTTCCTATTTTCTTCTTTTCTTTTACACTTATCTTTTTCTTTATTTTCATTTCTCAGTACGGTAGACCTTATTTTCTCTTCCCTTTCCTTTACCCCAGTGTCCCTACATTATTACCAATGAAACTGAGAGATATGTTACCAAAGGAATTTACTTTTAATTCTCGCGATATTTATTAGAAATAAAGAAATAATAGGAAACCGAAAGAATAATTTATATCGAATACCCGAGGAGATTACTATGTTGACAGAAGTCTCCCTGATTCGACTATACTACGAATTTCATTGGAAGAGAAAGCTTTCCTTGTGTGACCGATCTCCTCGATAAAGATCGATCACTATTCGATGGGAGTGCATCTGTCGTAATGTTCTGGAAAGCTTTCGGAATGAGGCCGTGCATAAAAGACTGTACCCAGTGTCTACCGTGTGCCGGTGACGTGAAAGATTCGCGATTGAGGTAGAAGGCATCGATCATCGCTTTCAGGACATTGCTTTGATCGGAAAGTACATTTGCGGCTGTTTTCGTGCCGACATGAATATTTCCTTCCCCCTTCCACCCTGTTCGTTCCTTCACTCCTCTCCCTTTCTCACTCTCCCTGTCTCCAAATGTACACTTTATTTTTTTCCTCGAATGACGAGATAATCCACTTCGTTTGACATCGTTATAGCAATCGATTAATTCTAATAACGACACTTTATTTAAAGTCTTCGCAAACAGAAGCGAAGAAGAATGGATAGTGGTGGTGGTGGTCATGGGAAATCCGATGAATGAACATCGGCATGCACGATGAAAATCCCCGGTAATTTGAACGTCGACGAAACGTAGGTAGGCAGCGTGTTCGGAGGAAGGGCACACGGTAGCTTTATTGCGAATTTATGCAATGTTTAGCCGCATGACCAATTAGAGATGGGGCAACCATTGCGGCGCTCGTAAGGCGCGCCACGGCCGCGCTATGCCCCTGGAAAAATTATGCTTATGCATAACCACGGTGGCGGCTTTATGGTAATATCGTGGTCCGTGCTGAAATCTTCTATGCGCATACATAGGCGCGCCGTGTTTCGAATCTCTCTCTCTCTCTTTCGCTTTTGCACACACAGACACACACAGCCACGCACGTACGCAAACATACACGATCTCTCTCTTTCCCTCACACACTCTCTTTTAAACCCCCTCCAGAAATCCGTGCACCATTCGAATACATTACCGAAGCATCTCTTTATTTTGTGGGCTCCGCTATCGCGTGTATTCTTGCTCTCTCTCTCTTTCTCTCTCTCTTTCTCTTTCTCTTTCCCGATAAAAGTTTGTGTAGGTGTCCATTCGATCGTGAAACTCTACTGTACATAGTGTATAGGTAGACACACCACCTGTGCGTTCCACTGACTCTATCTCTCCTTCTATAGATGCGTCGTTGAATAATAAGTTTATAAATTCCATAGAGAAAGAGAGAGAGAGAGAGAATTTCCATATTCAAAGTAAGCGTACCGTATAACTATTACTTGAACGTTATTCCTGTTATTATCACGTCGGAAATATAAGCATTAGAAAATGAACAAGTAGGCACGTGCGTCGCCTACTTGATGCATATACATACTTTCACCTAACTGTAAGATATTTTTTAAATCGTTCATAACATTTTTGGTACCTGAGATTAGAAACTCTGCATAACGTTTACAATAGTTGAGGAAGGTATGGTTAATCTGTTAACGTGAACTAGGGATGAGATTGATAAACGCATATATGACCAATTATATATAACCAATACCATATATAACAATTTTACCTAAATCGATTAACATTATTGTTAAGCGTTATTGAATAAATCAATAATATTACTTCTATTTTTAAATAAAATAAAATAAATCTTACATATGTGTTTATAGCACTCAAAAAAGATTATATCCGATATGTTATATAATCCTGAACGCACAACTACTTTCGTTTAGAGTATTTAGTTTATTTGTCGTATAAGAGAGAAAGGATTCGATGACAACGAAGTAATAGTCATAGTGTTTTCTAGCTAGAATAGAAAGAGGAGTAAGTTTAAGAGGCCGACACATTTCGACGCAGTGATGTACACGAGTGGAACGAAGAGTTCGCTCGAGGGTCCAGAAAGAACGAACTGTCTAACCGCTCTTAGAAAAAGCTAAAGAATATGGCCGTAATTACAGTAAAACAGAAGAGCGCAGTTTCAGCTAGAACCCAGCACCAGCAATCCCGCACTGCGTCAACCGATTCCACTTTCCAAACGCGGACATTAATCATTCTGCAAAATAAATGTTTCGGGTTTTCCTGCCTCTCTTCTTCCTCTTCTTCTTATTCTTATTCTTATTCTTTTCCTTTTACTCATTTTCGGTTTATCCCTTTTTATAGTAAACCCAAGCTATGTTTAAAAATAATCTCACATCGGAGCAGGAAGGAATGAAAAGTGGAAAAAAAACGAGGGAAAAAAGAAAAGGAAAAAAAAAAAAATAAAAGAGAAAGAGAAAGGGAAGATGAAGTTCTCGATGATGAATTAATCGAGAGTTCCATGGGGTTTATGCGCAGGATGTTTTGTGGGTTGTCACAGTTGTTCTTTTTCCCCCCTCTTTCCATCTCTCTTTTTAGAAGATGGATTAACGCTTTCGACTCCGCGAACCGGAAAATATTGAAACGAAACGGGCGAGCATCAGCAAACGAGCACCGAGGACCCCTATTTTTCTTTTGATTTTCAACCTTTCGAGCATCGAGACCGAAAAAAAGGAGAGAAAGAGAGAATGCTTGAAAAGCTCATCGAGATAGAAAAAGAAAGAAAAATGTTACGGATTTAATAACCGTTTCCTTGAACTTCAAATCCATGAAGAAGAAGAAGAAGAAGCAGAAGAACAAGAAGAATAAGAAGAAAAGCTACGTAAAAGTACATTTAAACTTGTCCTACCTTTAACAAGGAATTTAATTAAAAGAAACTTCTAATTCTTGTCGGACCACCTTGCTTGCCCTCGTTCGACTTTACCCTTCAAACTAAAATCGTATCTCTTCTCGCGTCTTACTCTTTATTAAACCGATTCTATTCCTTGTTCGACGTCGATCCACCTAGAACAACGCGGCTCTTTTTTTTTTTTAATATTTGCCGAAACTAAGATTTCATCGAGGAGAAAGAAAAATCTGATCGTTTGGAAGTTCCCCAGGAAAACGGGGGGTTGAGGGTGGATAGTGGTGGAGACACGGTGGCCACTTGGGAAGAAAATAATATTTCGTAGAGGAAACTTGTTTCCCTTTCCACTTTACTGTTACTAGAAAAATATGAAGAGACGGAGATGGATAGAAAAGAGTGAGAAAAAATGGAATAGAAGAAAGAAAAAAAAAGAGAGAGAGAGAGAGAAAAGAAAAGAATAAAAATAGAATGACCAGAAGGGTTGAAATCGGCCGACGACGGGTGGACAAACGATATAAGATTCCACGCGGAAAGATGTTGTAATAAAAGGAACGGCTGACGCGTTGAGAAGAAAAAGAAGGGGTGGATGAAAAAGAGAGAAAAGAAAGAAGAAAAAAAAAGAAAAAAGAAAAGAAAAAAGATAAGAGAAAAAGAGAGAAAAGGGTAGTTGGTAGCCACTTGACGAGCTCGCTTTTCCTTTACCTCGGAGACGCTTCTCTTTCATCGTTCAAACGTTACACCCTTCGCGTACACCCTCCTCCTCTTTCACTTTCGTCCACATGACCCTCATCTAGCTATCTTTCTTCACCCTTCTTTAACCGCCATCACGTTTAATGTGTTTTCTATGACGGTCGACGGTAGCCCTTCTGACCGATAGTCACCGTTTAGGTGAAACTCGTAATATTGTGCAAAGGGGGTTGGACGACGTCTTCTTCATATAATTGACACTTAACTTTCTCAAATGTTTATTCTCTCGTTTTCCAATCACGTATTTTTAAACGACCAACGAAAAGACACAAGAAATTCAACGAAGATCGATCGCAAAATCACTACTTTATAAAAGTTTAATAGCATCGAAACTAGGAGGGGCAGACAGGCAAGTAAATTTCCCGCACTTCTCTTCGATTCGCAAAAAGGATTCGTAAACAAAGAGAGAGAGAGAGAGAGAGAGAGAGAGAGAGAGAGAGAGAGAGAGAGNGTAAATTTCCCGCACTTCTCTTCGATTCGCAAAAAGGATTCGTAAACAAAGAGAGAGAGAGAGAGAGAGAGAGAGAGAGAGAGAGAGAGGAGGAGGAGGAGGAGGGGGAGAGAAAGAGAAAAAGGTTATTCCCCATCGATCGTATTATCGTGCTCGACGAATAAAAGGATTCGATTATTCGAAAGGAAATAATCTCTCCAATTAATCACCGCGGAAAAGCTTTTTATTTTCGATATAAATGATTAAAAGCTCCAACCCCGTCCCCGGGAGCTTGAGTTGCTCGTATTTGACGAAAGAAAATAAGACCTCTTTATTTTTTCTCATTCTATTTTTCCCCTACTTTCGAGATCCTTAGTTTACCGCGAAGCTTTATTTCGTAAGACCCCTCTCTCTCTCGATGATAATCTTGAAGAAGGTGAGAGCTGATCGAGTCTCCTTTCTCTCCACCCACCCTCTAGCCCTCTCTCTCTTCTCTCTCTCTTCTTTAGCGAGGAATTGAACAATGCCACCCTTCTTTCAACTTCAGCCACGCGAATCTTCTGGCTTTTTTCCTTCGAATTCACATTTTAATAACGTGCGAGAAGCAAAACGTCACCGTCGACGTATACGAATTACGCGGTCGGCAGAATGCATCATTACGGCATACAATGCAATGTCCATCAAGTCCACTCACCCCACTGCCGGAATATTCCTCAACACCCCTTTGCACGACCATCTAGAGGTGCCGTGAGAAAGGGTAGCCAAAGTGGGAGAGAGAGAAAGAGAAAGGGTGATGAGAGAAGTAGAGAAGAGGGTGGAAAGAGGACAGGAAGAAGGAAAACGAAGAAAGAGAGATAGAAATCCTGGTTGTAGGGTTTGGAGAGACCATGAAACAGAGAGAGAGAAGGGGACAGAGGGTGGAGTGGGAATAGGGGAAATAAGGGAAAAGAAGGGAAAGAGAAAGAACATCGTATTACTAGGAAGGTTGCGCTGGTGCGCAGAACTCGACCGTAGTCGATCTTGCGGAACATTTTAATGACAGCAGCTTACCACGCGCATTTAACGCATCCGCAATCGCTCGTCTTGGTTAGCGGAGCATACGCGCGTGTTCATCGAAACAACTCACCCCCCTCTCAACGAACGAACATCGCAACGGCATCCCTTACCTCGAGGACACAACCCTCTCGCTCTTTTGAATCCTTCTTACTCTCCTCCTTCTTCTAATTTTACCCTTTTCCTCATCATTTTCAAACATTTACGCTCGACCTCGCTTTACTATTTATAATTCATACTTATACTCTTTTACACTCTCAGTTTCTTTTTCTTTTTCTAAGTGCGGTCTAAAAAAAATCATTTTTTATTGTAAATTATTACGACACAGTATAAAGAGTATTTTTTCTTTCTTCTTTATTATATATTCGTAATATTATTTTAAATGCATTTATATTGTCTCGTTGATAGCTAAAAACAGGGATTAGAAAAGTTATTCATATTCCAGTGGGGTACGTAAAAGTACATCGTATTAGGAAAAATGTAAGGATGAGTTTCAATTTCTGTTAACAAAGAATACATTCGAGGAGACACGTCGCCGTTTTAATATCCTAGAACATTTATTCTCTCTCCCTCTCTTTCTATAGACTCGAGGATTATAGAGAAATAAAAGTTCATACTCTTCTTTTACATCATATATATATTTTCGTATTTCACGATACTTAAAGTTCTTTCTTTTTCTTTATTTGTTCGTGACTAAACGACCCGAACGAATGGAGAACTTTTAAAGAAGACAAAGTTAAAAATACGGAAGGGAAAGGAAGGGATGTGTTATCGGACTGAATTTTCGCACAATGTTTCTCAGAAGCGGTTGCATATGGGCGTAAGAGAAAAAGAGAAAAGAAACGAAGGAAGAAAAGTATACGTGTGTATGTGTGTGCAAGGAAGGAAGAAAGAAAGAGAAAGAGAGACAGACAGAAGAGAGAGAGAGAGAGAGAGAGAGAGAGAGAGGAATATTTGCAGAGGTAAGAGCTTCCGCGGGAGTCGAACAAAGTGGTCCTAATGGCGCAAAAACAAACTCTATCTCGCAAAAGTTGCGCCGCAGTCGACGCAGCACCAGCACCAACCCCAGCACCAGCACCAACCCCAGCACCAAGCAACCCCAGTACCAGTACCACCCGGCCGACTACAGGAAAGAACTAGAAGAGGAAAGTCGACGTTAGGGGAGGTAAAAAGAAAAAGAAAGAAAGAAAGAAATGGTAAGAAGAGTAAAAGGAAAAGGGAGTCGGTCACCACCACTGCCGACGACGACAACGACAACGATGGCGACGGCGACGGCGACAGGCATTTGTCACTGTGCCCCCCATGCGAGCAACGCCTTCCGTTTATGTAAACGTACAGCCACGCTGATGTTTACCTCTTTGCAAACCTAATTTTAGTTCCCTCCGGAACGAAAGACGGTGTGGAACTTCTTCGGTACCCTCTTCTACTTCTTCTTCTTCTTCGTCTTCGTCTACGTCTTCGTCTTCTTCTATTTCCTCTTTTCCATGAGAAGAACTTTCAGTTTTCTTTCTTTCCTCGTCTCAGTTCGAACGCCCCCACGCCTCTTCTTTTTCTTCCTTCTTTCACTTTTCTCCAAGTTTCGCGCGCCATTGCGATCTTTTACCGTGCCATTGGGAAAGCAGAACTCGCAGTTTCGGTGAGGAGAAGATAGAGGAGGAGGAGGAGGAGGACAGGGAAGAAGGGTTCTTTCTGATAAAACAATTTTCCAGAAGGTCGTGAGGGAGGAAGAAACCAGCCTTCCCCGAGGCTTCGAAGTATAACGAGATTCGCAGAACGGAATGAGAGAGGATCTCGGAACGAGGAACGCGAAAATTTTTCCACTTTTGATGGGGAGTGGGTCGTCGTCTTCAGCATCGGCATCGGCATCAGCGTCGGCGTCGGCGTCTCTCCCCCATTGGTTCGATATTTTCAAATTCTCCTAAAACTAATATTCGTAGATATATGTACCTAACTATACCTACATAGATATATAAAAGAACCGTAAAAGTGTAAGAAGGAAAGAGGAAATATGGTGTTGAAAGTTCGCTCCGGTCGAGCGCTATAAATTTGATTCACTCTCTTTCTCGAGTCATAATTAACTTCCCGGTCGAGCATTCACACAACGATACAACACATACCACCCTTCGAACCCTCCTCTCTCTCTCTCTTCCTCTGTCTACCCGTTCGGATACTTTCGTCCCTTTTTCTTCTTTTTTCTCGCGGTCCCTCTCCGACCACCCTCCTCGACCAGCTTCCTCCTCGTTCCTTCCTCTTTCAACAACCACCCTCTCTCAATCTCTCTCTTTCTCTCTTTTCCTTACTATCACCCTCTCAAAGAACCGCATTATTTATTACAAGGCAAAGGGTTGGTTGGCGGTGAAAAGAGAGGGCCAGCAGCAAAGAGTCCCTCCTAGTAGGATCGACCGAACCTGGTAGGTATATAAATTATGCATTTTCACGACAGCTTTATCGCTTACTTCTTTCTCGTCCTCTCATTGTCGTGTTGTCACAACCAGACCTCTTCTGTCCTTCTCCTCTTTATAATCCATAAATCCAACAAAGTCACGTCTGAGAATAGCACGCGCTGTTACAACTACGACTATGACTATACTACCACCACCACTAAGAATACCTTCTGCACGAAGATGGCAACTCGTGGAAATGGTAACATTTCTCGAAAAACCTCGGCCACCGCCACCACCACTGCCGCCGGCTCGCTATCATTCTCCATTTCGTCCTTTGTCCATGTTCATTTTTATCTTTTGTCTCGAGGATTCACCTTATATGCCGTTTCACATAAGCGCTAGACTTTTTATTTGAACTTTTCCTTACTTTTGATATACTCCGAAGCGGAATGAAAATCTTTAGCCTTATCAGATGAGAAGAACGCGTTAAAGTATTCAAGACTATTAGGGTCACCGACATTTTCCATCCGTTACGGTGCCGAAAGATCGATCGATCGATTTTCTTGCCAACGAGAAACGAATGAAAAGTGTATAAGTTAGCTGGAAGAATATTTGAGAAGATGGGACATCGATTAAATCGAAAAACAAATGGAAAGCTTTCCTTTAAATCTTCAATTTCGAAAAGGGACGATTTTCCAATGGATTAACGAAACTTTCATGGGAGAAGGAACATGAAATTTGAGATAAAAGGAATGGCAAAAAAGATACATCGAAAATAATCGTATCAACTTTGCAAGAATTAGATAACCGTGCTAAGAACGGGGAAAGGAACAAAACAAACAAAAATGGCTAACGAACAAACTGAAACGCCTGCAGTACTTTTCCTTCTTTTCTCTTTCTCTTTCATGATAAGCAACATCGAATTATGCTGCACCATTAGACGTTCGCCGTTAGTAATTTCTTATGAGGGAAGCTACGCGGCTTCTTTTTACGTGTTATCCCCTCCCCCCTTACCTGTATTTTTTCATTCCTTTTTTATTCCCTTTCTCTCTTCTTTCTGGTCTTTCTCACGGCCCAGCCAAAAGCCAATTTCCTCAGCGTGCACGCTCAGAAAGAGGTACCTTTGTAACGTGGCGTTATAAGTAATGCATGGGATGTAAAGCGAGACGCGGAGTTTCGTCGAGGAAGAGAAAGATGATGATGATGGTGGTAGTAGCAAAGGGATCCGAAACGAAAGCAAGAGAAGAGCTCGCGTACACACGTAATTATAACGGTTTCAAACTGGACAAGTAACTTTCTATGCACGAGTTTGTACAATATATATTGTGTCTAGCTTATAATACCACAGAACAAGAGGAAAAGAAAATAATCAAATATTGAAAGAGTCTAAACTTGAAAGAGAGACATGGGTTTGTTTCTTAAATGAAAAGCACCTTTTTTTTTTGGATAAATCGAACAATCTTTTTAGATCGATCAGGATGATCATGGTTGTCTCGTCTCTTGGAATCCTTGGAACTTTGAAAAGATCGAAAGAGAGTAACTTGGCGTCGGGTGCGACTGCGACAACGACAAGGACAACGACAACAACGACGACGAGGACGACGACGAGGACGACGAGGACGAAGAAGGAAGGCTTGATTAATGAGACGGTCGTCGAGGGACAAGGGACGAGACGGCAACTGCCGAGATAAATAGACGACGATAAAAATGGAGTGGCAATTAATTTCGAACAGCGTTCGCGAAGGGAAAGAGTCTTCTCTTCTTTCTTTCTTTCTTTTTTTCTTTATATTTCTCTCTCTTTGTCATTCGAAAAAGTGAGAGAAGGTTCTCCGCGCTCGAGGACATCCAGGACATTATATGAAGAGGAGTAGAAGAACGAGAAAGAGAGAAAGAGAGTAAAGCTCGTCGGCAGCTTTTCGTGGCAGGAGGAACGATACGAGAAACGAAAAAGCGTAATCGAGGTGACTGCGGACTCTTGAAAAAGAAATGTACAAGTTAACTTCTCTTCCGTAGTCGGAAAAGGAAGGAGCTAGCTCTCTTTTAAAATACAACACATTTCTACTCCCCGACAAGAAACTGTTCTTCCTAAGAGTTTAACATTTTCCTTTTTTTCCATGTGCATACCAACAATTAACCTGGTTCCAACGTTTTATATTACAGAATAAGAGTAGTATTGTGATATATCAAGTGATATATTACATAGTTCATTCTTAGATAAAGAGATTGATTTCCAATTATAAATGTAAGAAATTACAAATTCAGTGATATACATCGAACACGTGTCAGGTGTCCTATAGTATAATAAGTATGGGGAAAAAACCTTGTATGAAAGTACTCGATCCTAACAAGTTTGATAAAACAATTGATGCTACAACATTTCAACAATTTAGATCTAATCGAATAAAATCAACATTTTCGAAAGAAAAACAAGATTATCATTTGTAAGAACGATCATAATAATTGAGGATGATCCCTGATAAATATCGTTTGAATAAATACGCTTATATCACGGAGTCGAGATAGAAGGTGAGGAATATAGGAAATAGAATGGCAAGAGCATTAAGAAACTGTCGAAGTGCGCAACATGCGATCCCGACGTCGCGGCCGCGCGCCGAATAAAACGAGGAATGAGAGTAAAAAGAAAGAAAGAAGAAGACAGAGAGAGAGAGAGAGAGAGAGACGTGGGTGAAGTGAAGGAAAGAAAGAGATATCTCATGGCATCGATAGATAACTCCGCCCTATCCATTCTCTATCCAACTTTCGCATTTCTCTTAAAAGTTGTACGGCTGCAGCCGTAGGGACGAGGACGACAGAGAAAAGGAGAGAAAGAGAAATAGCGAGACGAAGAAGGGGCGAGCCAAAAGTTTGTTCCCGCCATAGCTCACCGATTGACGGGTAACACATCACATAGGCGCGGGAGCAGCACCGAACTTTGTGATCCCAAAGTCCCGCGAACATCGGTCCAAGGCGAACTAGAGGAAAAGAGGAAGAGAAAGAAAGAGAGATTTGATCTTCGCATTAATGGAGTATGCTCGACGCCATTGTCTGCGCGTTTCCCGTGATGCAGTGCGGCATTCGCTTCTACCCACGCTCGTCCCTAGCCCCCTCCTCCCCATTTCGAGGCCGACTCGACGAATCTTCTTTTTCTTTCTTTCTCTTGCTTGCTTGCTTGCTTGCTTTCTTTCTTTATTCCTTTCTTTCTTTCTCTGGCTTTCTCTCGTCCTACCTGCCGCGCGCCGTAATTGTCCGGAAGTCCTTTTCAATCCTGCGGCTATGGATAATTCATTAAAACTGCAAAAAGAATCGGATAACCGTGCGCGGACTCTGCGCGAATCGCGATTTCAGCAAATGCCGAAGAAAAGGTAAAAGCGTGGAGCTGGCTATACTAGAAAGGATTTTCACTAAAGTCCTCAACCGATATTATCGTATATCTCGCAAAGAGAAAGTTTTCATAATTTTTCAAAGTCCACACACTTTGGTAGGACCGACGACCGTAATATTCCATCGGACTTCCACATGGGAATATCTTTTGGTGTATTATAAAGGAACGAATAAAGCTCTTAATGGTTTGTCATTCACTTCTCTTCGCTATCCGATCTTTACACAGGAGATCGACCATTCATCGAGGTCAAGCTAAAATATCCTTCGAACAATCCTTTTTTCGGTTAGCAAAGGGAGCAAATTTTGCTACTCGCGTTTGAATAGACACCACGCGGTTGGAATGACTCAGCGTTCGTTTTATAGGAGCGTGTGTTAAAGGGTGTCCACGTACTAGACTAGAATACCAGCAGCAACCCTTCTTGCTGTTCCTTCGTCTAGCCGGTACGAACCAACCTCTCCTTTCTTACCGCGCGAAATTCATTAATATTCACAGCATGAGATGACCGCTTTTTCGGCGCGTTGTGTTACATCGAAAGAGATCCGGCCACCCAAGGGAATTATCGTATATACCAGAACAACGTGCCTAGTGTTCTTCATGTACTACATTTTACCCTTACTTACTCTAAATATTCTAAATTACTCTAAAACACGTCTTAGTTATAGACAATCCTTTCCATAACCCTCCTGTATCGCGTTATAACCGTTTTTTAACAAACGATACACATTTACAAGAATATTGTATAAGAATATAATGAGATACGATAAATGATTACTCTACCTTTGTCGGGTTTAAACGATCAAGATCTTGTGCATAATAATTTGTTTGCTTACCTGAAACAAATAAGTAAATATATTCATTAGATTTATGTTCGTATAAAATCTTATTATGATATTCAAAAACAAAAAACTAATTAAGTCGTTAGTTAGACATCTAATTTGGTTATTAATTCAAGTTAGAAATTTTTTGCTTCGAGGAACAACGATTAGCATGATTCAAGTATACGAGTAATTGGGAATTTTCTATGCGATGGAGAATGAGTCACCGGCTTCTTGGCACTGCGAAGATTGCAGAACTGGCGTCATCGTCGTGCGGTATTCGAAAAATTGCGAACAATCTTTAAAAGGTCAAGAAAGAGTGCAAGGTGACGCGTTTTTAGAAAAGGAAAAATAAAAAAGGCTAATATCGTATAAAATTTACTTTGTTGTTTTTCTCGTCTCGCAAGAAACGGATATTGAAAATGGTGAGTAAATTTATTCCGCGTTACGTCATCGTGTAATATCGGGAAAATTTTAATCAGTCTTACTAGGAGAGAGCAGCTGTAGAAAATAAGGGGGCGGGGATGGTGTTTAAAGAGGAGAATAAGAGGGACACTTTATTTTCTTCTATGACGTTGGGGTAACACGCCGAAAGATAAGGCAAAATAAAATGGAAATCAAGAGAACCTTGGGATAAATCAAAAACGAGAACGAGAAGGGGGAAAAGAATAAACAATACAAAACGGTATACTATATAGCAGACTCGTTGAAACGAGTGCAATGAATAAAACGAATTTTCTCGTATTTTATAGTAAAACTTTATTCCCCCACCTCTCCTAAGCTCTTTGTCAAAGTTCTATAAATCGTAAAATAAAAAACGCAATTACAGAAAATTCTTTCTAACAAGGATTTCTCTGTTTAACTCGTAAAAACAATAACTTGGTGCAACATTACTATTTTCTTTATCAAGATATCACGAATAAACGTGACTCGATCAATTCGACATAGTTTCCTACTAATTTAACTATCATTATTACTGAAATAGATCATTTTTAAATATTTGTAATTTCATAATTTGTTTTTTACAAATGCAAAGAGAAATAAACGAGTGATGTTTGCGAGTGCGTGTTAAAAAAAGAAAAAAAGGAAAAGAAAATGTTCATTCGTTAGATATAGAGAAGCAGGTATCGTATATACGAGGAGTTGCATTTCGTGGCTGTCCGGTTTTATTATAATTATACTTATTGTCCTCGCGTTACGTCGACAGTAAGCCCCATCGTCGTAAACGTGGACACGAAACACCTGCAAACACGCAATGGGAGCAGAGCGACGCAGTACGTCGTCGTACTCTCCCTTCTGTATCTCCTCCCTTTAGTTAGCCTTGCGCGCACGCACATTTGCCCATGAACGCTCCCAACATGCCGCATAGTTCTCCATTCTGACTACAAACGTTGTTGGTGAGGGACACGTAGAGACCTACGTTACAATCCTCGCAGCCAGTAAATTACCTAACATGTAATACGAAAGTACTGTGTTCCCGAACCGCAAATTGTTTCACGATAATGTATATCACTATTCTCTATTACTATAAAATAAGTCGAAAAATTTCAGAGTCATCGTAATTATATCGTAAAAGTATCTTTATCCGTAATATCATCGGATAAATCTAGTTCTTGAAATAAAGCTTAATCGAATATTAACAACATGTGTCTGTTCTGTATCTATAATGTTACAGAGACACATGTTAGAAAAAAATCGATAAAAATAAGGTGTGATCTTAGTTTTTAGGGATGAAAAATATGGGATCTTAAAAGGATCGCGTGATAAGTCGTGTAGTAAATTCAAGCAAGAATCCGGCCTGAAGTTCTCGTGATCGTTTACGCTAGAGGAATCATGAACCCTGTATTCAAGTCACATCCTACAACTGGAATCGCCCGGATGAACCGGTACGCGATCCTAGTACGTGTTCCCGCGATTTACAAGTGCATTACCATTGCAAAAGCAACTCCATAAATTAGAAATACCGTAGAGCTGGGGCATTTGTATGCGAGACAGAGATATGAATCAATGAGATATTTAATCGTTGCTCCTACAGCTGCAGACTTGAACGTTATTCTAACTTGTCGAGTTACTACTAGGGCTAGAGTTAGAACCTAACGTTTCGTTTGGCTATTTAATTAGCAAACGGATATTGGGTATCAAACTCTGAACACCGTGCTTCGTTACGAGTAATCTTTTCTATCGTTTACAATTGCAAACACGTTTGGCATTAGTAAGATTTATGATCTTAAAAGTGTGTCCTAGTATAATTTGGTATCGCATAGTAAAAAGGAGTTATGTATATCCAGTGGAAAATCGGTAATCCTCGTACTGACAATGCGAATACCGCCGAATGTTTTCCCGATACACCGAGGTGCAAATATTTATGAATATTTATCTGCGTATTTGCTGAAAACGGGCGCATAACCGACACCTATAATGTGCAATTAAACTGGGGGACCAGTAGGTGTACAGTAAATGATGGCGGCACATTGGTGACAGTGGTGGTGCTGGTAGTTGTTGATAGGGAGGAGGGGGTTGCTCGGTTGTTCCCTAGCAATGAGAATACCACGTCACCGATATACACATAGTCGAAGTGCCAACACGCGTACCGTCAGATAGAACGACTGTTAATAAAAACCTATGTAAAAGGTACACGCAAAAATTTCAGCAAAAATCGAACGCTTGTTCGAATCTATGAATCTTTTAATACTCTACTCGCTCTCTATCCTAGTCAACCCCTCTAAAAATATTCACGAATCGCTATCGCGTTCCCAGCTTTTTTGTACCATGGAAATTATCTTCTTTTCGTATACGATATATATTCAAAGTTAATTTACAATTATTTAAATAACAAGCATATGTCGGAATAACTCTGACAATATGACTTTTTAAAAGAAACTTTATTGTCGGCTAAACATTTTCTTAGCAAACCACTGTAACATCGCTTGGAAACGTACACAACACATGTGGAGTATAATAGAGAGCAATAAGCTTCTAATGGACGCATAACTGGAAAGAGAGAGAGAGAGAGAGATCTCTTATCGCGTGAGTACAATAGCAATCTTGAACAAAGATTGCAGATAGCCTTGGTAATACGGAACATCTGTCTGTGTCGTATGATTTTGAAAAGCCTACTTACGTGAGCCACAGAATACATACGTGTGCCGTCAACCATCATGGAACGTGCTCGAAGCTTGCTCAGTAATCGCGCACGCGTTCTCAATTTCCGGCCTTTTTACGGATTTCACCCTCTTATTTCTCCTACTCTTTTTCAGTAAACAGAAAAACGTAGGCTGAAAAATCTTTCGTGATGTATCGAAAGAAAGAGAGCATATAAAAATACATTTCAAGCTTATCATTAGCGAAAAAAAAACTTAGGTAAACGTAATCGCGTATCATTAAGTGGAACGAAAATCATGGGAATAAATAATAAACCGTATAAAACGATAAGACGCATATTCATATACTTTCAGTTATAGACAAAGAGTCTAGTACGACGAAGTACGAGGCGTCTCTGGTAAGCTTATCGTCCGAGAAAAGGGGCTTGCACTCTAGGGATTAGTATAACTGTACACGCAATGCGTCGAGAATGTGAGCGTCCTTATGGTGTTATAGCGAGTAAGCGAACAAACACGCAGCCTATTCCGCACACACTGATCGATCTGTACGTCATAATGCGCTAAACCACCACCGTTCTATCTGAAGTGCATTGCTTCCACTAAAGCGTTGTAAATCCTACCTTTAAATCGACCTACCTTGAACGTATGTTCAAAGAATTGGATTACTATCGAGGTTTCCGGAAAGAATTCTTTTCCAATGAAACCTTCCGCGCTTGGAACTTTACGAAAGCTCTTTTACAGTTTCAATACCGCAATGATCACCCTTATTAAATTCATGGTGTTTTTTTCCTTTCTTCCTTCTCTCTATTTTTCTGTTTTTTTTTTTCTATTTTTTTTTTTTTTAAGCTCGATAAAGTCCCATTAATCACGCTAGATGCCAAGTCGACACGCACCAGAAAAATATAGTAGCATATACATAAAATATGGTCAACGTATGTATGCGTACGACGTGGGGGTGCGTGTGTATATCAGTGCACACCTGACAGTTCTCGTGCACGCATTTATATGGGGAAAATCTTTTTATCCTGAAAGAACGTAGCCCGATTAGAAGTGCTGAAAAATGGAAATTTTCGGACGGTCCGTGTAGGGATTTAAAGCACAGACTGTAATAATACCGCACGAATGTGGAAGGCTGTTACTGCTGCTGCATGCACGTGACGTCACCATGGTAGCGCCAAGCTTTCGGCCGAAAACTTTATTGCTCGCGACAGCGGAGATTCCATGATCGTGAAAAAAGTAAGGTGAACATGGACGACAGTGCGTGCGTGCGGGTGTGCAAACTCTCTCTCTATATATATATTTTTTTTTTCTTTCTCTTTGCCTTTCTCTTTGCCTTTCTCTCTCTCTTTCCCTCTCTCTCTCTTTCTCTCTCGATACCGAGTACAAAGAGTAATGCCGAGTGTTCGGCTATAGCTTTGAACTCGCGACAGAGAGAATAACTCAACGCTTCGTGAAGCAACGTATTTTTCTTCGCTAACTGCTATTTCGTGTTTTATTCAGTTCTTTTTCCCCCTATTTCATCCTAACTCTTTCTATCTCTCTCTCTCTCCTTCATGTAGACATACACGCACACACAACCACGTCAGCAGTTGGGTGCATTACAGTAGGCGGTATCCGGTTTTGCCGGAACTACGAGTCCCACAGAAACCTGTCGAATAAATAATCCCGGGGAATTACCGTAAACTAAGAAAAAAAACGCGAAACGTTTTTCTGATAAATATAATGAGATACGTATGTGTCTAAAAAAAAATTTACTTACGAAATACCTAACCACCACCACCTTCGGGGATGAATTTCACATTATTATCGATAATACATTTGCTGATGTGTTAATTTTATTTTAAAATTATATTAGAAAAATGATTACTTAAACCTATTAGTAGAGGACAACATTTATTTTTCCTAATGATCTTAAAAAAACTTTCCAACAATATGCAAGTAATTAATAGTAATAACCTATAATAAGCAATATAAAAAGCAACGTGACCCATGCGTAATTTCATTAATTAAAATGTCATTAAGATCAGCACTATCTCAATTACATTCTCATACCATACGGTAAGATAAAAGAAACCGAACATGCAATCTAATCATAAAACGTGTTAAACTGTAAAGTATTCCATTAATATTCGTGGAATCGTGCACGCATGTGAGAAGAAAGAAAGAAAGAAAAGAAAAGAAAAAGGGAAAAGGAAAGTAAAAAAAAAATGTAAAATAAAAATAAAAGCAGAAAAAACATACGACCGCGTTTAATGCATATGTGAACGAGACAATCTCTTGAAACGTTAGGAGGACTTACGTTAAGGAATATAGGAAGGCAGGTGAATGTTTGTTTTTCGTTCGATTTCTAGTCGACGCTGTTTAACGTTGCATCTCGGGTGATTTCTCAGCCGCTTAGCCGGCTAGAGAGGGACAAGAGAATCCGCTGGAGTCGTAGCTCCGGACGGCAGCAATTTTATTAGGTTCTCTCCAATTGACTCTATATTAAATTTAGAGGATTCCCATAGGATCCTCCCTACAGCCGTCTTTACCTCTATACTCGCTCGCTCTCCCTCTCCTACTCCTACTATCTCTCATCCCTCCTTCAACCTTATCCACCCTACATCCCTTCTTCCCTTCTCACACCAGTCGCATCTTCCGGGAATCCCTAAGGACCATGACTGTGTTCAACGCGTTCAAGAGCACCGAATACGCCGTGCAACGACTTTACACACCATGTAACCAACCGTGTGCCCCGTGGTAAACGTGCACGTAGCTATATCTACACATATTCATACACGTATTCGCATACATACACATACGGATACTTCCGTACATGACATCGTCGTGGCGAATGCATAGATACTCTGAACGTCTCAGGGTTACGTTGGGTCGTTCGCCTAAGAGAGTCAGCTATTAACCTTGCCAGATGGTGTACCGCGCTCTCCACGGAGATATTACCAAATGGAGACATCGTAATAGGAACGAGCTATCTCTTTCCCCTACCCACGAGCCATTATCATTCGGTTGTAGAAAATCAACGAGAAGGTATATTACTGTTCTATTGTTCTATATATCAAAATAAAACAACACTCGGATATCGAACTAAAATGTTTCCTTCGATTTTTAAATATATGAAAAGATACAAAATAAAAATAATCTTCTAAGGAAGATAAATATTTCTGCTATGGTGGAAAAAATACTTAAGAATTTTATTAGAACCATTTAAGTTAGAGAGCAAAGTCCCGGTGGTAGGAGTCAAGAGGCTAAAAAAACGAGAGCTAAAAATTTCAACGATATTCGCTTTTATCTTGAGTTAGGTGCAACCAGTGAATAAGTATCGATCGTCGTTCGTGCGAAAAGGAAAGCTCGACCGGCTCGAGGAGCCACGTATCGTTTTCTTTCGATATATAGTAGAAAAAGAGAGAGAGGGAGAGAGAAAGGAGGATGGGGGTAAGTTTGTAGTGTCAATAAAATAAGTATCAGTCGTGTACCTTACGTGCGGATCAATGACCGAAGCCTTCTGAGTAACCGTAAGGCTCTCTCTGGTGCTTCTCGCTTCTTCGGACTTTTGAGGTCGAATCAGCAAAGCCCTCACGTCGTAATCTCCGATATCCAATTGATTTTCCAGCTGGTATGCTCTAACATCAGAGGAGACGTGGCATCCTACTATTCAATTAAAAGTTTCCCTCTCTTACCACCGACCTGTCCTCCCATCGTCCCTCTTTCACTCTCGCCTTTAGTCTCATTCTATCTTGCTATACCATATCTCACATTCGCTCCAGTTCACTCTCCCTCCCAACCTCCCTCTCTCCCTCTCTCTCTCTCCATCTCGTTAAGAGGCAACAACCGTGGTGAGAGGAAGTTGCTCTCCTGTTGGATGTTGAGTGCCACGAAAGGGCTGCTCGAGTAAGGCTTTCTTACTGTTTTCTTTACGGTTTTTAAATATTTATTTTTTCTCCTTTTCTTTTTTATAAAAACAAAAATGAAAGAAAAATTTTTCCCGTTAGACTTTACAGTCTTTCTCATTAGGGGTTGTGGTCCCTAATCAGTGCATCGACCAAAATTTAAAGCACAAATCCAATCTCTTTCTCTTTCTCTAAAAAGAAATAGACTAAATTTGAAGAAAGATTATGTAGGCAAGAAAGTTGGATATCGAAGCCGAACTTTGATAGGAAAAGAAAGAAAAGTATCAGTCCGACGGTGGATTTTCTTCTCGGGGCCCCCCGATCGGGCTGATTCGTTGCGTTCGCTGGCAGCAAAAGAAAAGTGGGAAGAGTCGTGAATAGGGGGACGGCGAGGGTAGAAGGAGGACTATTAGAATGTATTATGCATGCGAAATGGCGCGGTTTTCTCGACATCACTGGTGCCGCCGCGCCATTCCCGGATGAAGGAGTTTTGCGGTGACGACGTGGAAGTCTGCCAACCTTCGGTGGGTGGTCTTTTAGCGGCCGGCGCTCCGTTCTCCGGTGGGAGCTAAAATATTGAAGAAATTATATCGCTCGAAAGACCCGTAACCGTTTAAATAATCACGAGCACGTAGTCTTTCAGCAGTCCTTTCCTTCTAACCTACACGTTCAGACAAAGAAATGCGTTTGCGAGGATGAACCCTGTAATATCAAACTCGTATACTCAAATTTCCTTTCATTATTTCCATTTTTTTTCTCTATGACATAATCCTACAAGATTTTACGGATGAAAGAAAAGGAGTATAATTAACAAAGAGGTACCCCTAACTTCAAGGATAAGAGACATCTATCCTACGTCAATATCATAATTCTAAAATGGTTCGAAGTTATGTCATTAAAACGATTCCAAGTTTGATCATCGGACCGATGGGGTCGGGAGAACATATTCGTGAACTAGAAGGACGACTGCGCTATCAGAATTCAAGTTCTTCGACGATAGTTTCGATTCGAAACGAGTCACCGCATTACTCTGCGTCCTCGACTCCTGACAAATACCGACAATTCCTTACGTCGTCCTTACTGCCGACGACTACGCTCTACTAAAACGATCTGTTCCTAGGCTAGCGTGTATTGTAGTCTTGACAGAGTTACCTCACTCCCCTTTACCGCCCAGGAGAGCTTTTCGAACACGTGCCAGTCGCTAAAAGATGCAGAAAACGCGGCCAAATTTATCGCTCCTACGCTTGTATTTTCCGAATCGACTTCTCCAGCGAGTAGACCGGCCATTGCCGGAGACAATTTCTTTCTTTCTTTCTTTCTTTCTTTCTTTCTTTCTTTCTTGCCATCGAGCCCTGTGAATATCGATAAACGATTTACGATTCGCCCGGAAAACGATCGTGGAATATTTCCAAAACAATTGTTAGAATACCCCATCGTTCTACATCGTAACAATCATTTTCTTTTCTTTTCTTTTTTTTCTAAGATCCGGGAACAAAATTGGGTCGTTGGATTGACTAGAAAGGGTTTTTTCACAATGAATTTTTATTTTAAAACAAAGGTTCTGCAAAATTTTATCGCGAAGCTTACGATCGTGATAAATAAAATAACGTCCTAGGAGAAATTGTTCATGATTCGTGTTTCCTTGTACATAGATACCCCTATAACCCTCCCATATGGCTTTACTGCACGAGATAAGAAACGTTGTAAAGCTTGCGAAGAAAACAAGGAGAAATAATTCCTCTTTGTGGCAATTTCTAAACTATCCGACCGGTTCTCGATGGTGTGTATGTATTCACGTGTATCGCATACGAAAGGAATCCGCATGCTGGCCGCGTATGAGCGTCTATCGACGCCGATTCGTTTCGCTTTAAGCCCTCCCTTTCGAACACTCTCCTTATTTTCGATCCCCTCAAGGCTGAAAATGATCTCGGATAAATCGATGGAACGAAAAACGCGATAGGTGAACTAGCAAAGCTGTTCGTTTTTTAAACCATTATCCTTTTCTCGCGTTTCTTTTTTTCTCAAGAAAAAAATTCTTTTATCCTGATATAATACACATTTTGGCAAGATACGTAAGTTTATTATTCATGGTTCTGTAACTGCATTTTCATTAACAAAATATCTAAATCTTTGGACTGGCTCGTGCTGATTTACTTTCTACTTTGTGAAATTGATAAATATTGAAGAGACCGAACTGTGTCATCAAAAAGTCTTTTCTAAGTTTCTCCAAGCGTACTTCAAAGGAATCCTAGCCCCGAAACATGCCTAATTACCTGCGCAACTCTTTGAAATAAGGATAAGAGCAAAGATTGGCCCAATTGGTGCGCTTTAATCGTCTTCATCCTTCAATATTATTTCCTTCGTCTTTCTATGTATATGTATATAGATAAGTAGTAATACATACACATCAGAATTGTCTAACATTTCCTTTTCTTAATTACAAGCATCAGAGCTTACACAAGAAGCTCGAAACATCAAAGCTCTTTCTTAGGGTTTTCATTCAGAAAGAGAGAGAGAGAGAGAGAGAGAGAAAGGAAGAGAAAGAGAGAAGGAGGGAATACAGTCTCTTCCTCTTGGTGAGTAATAACCAAGCACGACCGACTTTACAAGGAAGATGCGAATAGACGACAACGACGTCAAATTCAAGACCACGTTTCAATTATTAACGTCGTAACTTCGAAGCTCCTAATAAAATATTTGTATTCATTTCTCCAACGATTGTAGAAGTCGTCAACAACTTTGTAATGATACAATTGAAACTGAAAGAGATTAACACGGTATCGCACGTAAATACTATGACGAGGGAAATGTAAAAGGAGTAAGAAAGTTGAAAACTAACAATAAATGAGAAAACTGAGATCGAGCGTCGATGACTTTATGAGTTTTGTTAAGTACGTGTATACTATTCACGCGTGTTACGCGTTATGTATACATTTTTAAAGGTTCTTCGTAAAATGAGACTCGTTGAAATTTCACGATTCCATTCGTGCGGATAAATTGACGATGCGTGGATAATGCGTTTACCGAGAACCGTTTTACCATGTGCATCGAACTTTGCCATCTCTTTGATTTTCTACCCCCTTTCGTTGCTTCTTTCTAAACGTTAAGAGTTTATTTTTGGACGGTATAGATATGATCGAAACATCGACTTGACCGATACGTAGTTCGCTTTCTACGTGATCTAAGATAAAGATTAGAAACATGAGAACGTCTTTTGATATCTTTATTGATCAGACACCTAATCGATAATAGAAAAAAAAAAAAAAACATGTTATACATATATGTGAGAATATAAAATATGAAATATATGTATATAATACATTTATACGTAAATTATTCTGTGAACAGTTATTATATTTGCGGTAAATTTTCTACTTGAACTTTGACACCAAACCAGCAGATGAGATCGAGGTCATACCTTTTTCACGAAGGATAACGTGTTTGTTCCGGGAAAATCAGATCGTGTGAGTGTTCCGGTCAAGCGACTGAAAAGTGGGATCGTGGAGGTTGGACAAGAATATCACGAAATTGGCCTATCGTCCGAATAGCACGTACACATTCCTCGAGTGAACACTTTATGCAGATCTACCTGGCATCACGCAAACCTCGTGAATTTGGCATAGAGGTTCGTCGAGCGAACATGTGAGTAAGCGAGTAAGTGAACAGGATGGCCAGCAGGCAGGCAGGCAGGCAGGGCTGCTGGCAAGCATAGGTTTGGGGGAAGAATGGGTAGCCGGTAATTGTAGGTTGGCAGAGATTCAATGTAGGTAAATACGCCGATCCAGTCACCGCAAGGGCTCGACGACACCAAGCGTACAAATAGATAGAAGAGAGGCACAGGCCATGCGCTACCGGTCCTTTTTCACTGACTACGTTTCCTCCTACGTTCTCACCGTATTCTTTGGCAGTACCTCTAGCACACGATCTTCCAACCATCGGCAACTCCTACGATACTATACTCGCTACCGGCACTCGACGCTTTCCCTCTTTGGTAAAGGGCCAAGAATCCTCGATCTAACCGCCGCCAGGTTCCCTTTCTAGCTCCTTTCCAGATGGAGCAAGACCAACCTATCTTCTGTTCAATTCAGGAGAACGGTCTGTCTCTCTTTCATTCATGCTGCCACTTAATATTTCGTTTGTACCGTAGATCAAACCTAACCTAGAATATCTTTTAAAGTTTCATACGGTATAACGTTGGAGAAAGATAAAACCTGATTTTCTCTCGAAAATAAGAATAAAATTTTTCTCTTTTAACCGTTATAGAAGATAGTAGGAGTTACGTATGCGATTTATAAGCCCTTTTCGCATCTCTTCTCCACCAACACCAATAGGAAGAACACCATCACCGGCAAAGGTGGTAGCTACCGTCGCCCACGATACCAAACCATAGGGATAAAAGTAGCTGCGGCCGCGCCCGCCACCCCATTTCGCGGTCCAGTGACGCCCAGGAATTCGGCAATTGGATTTTCTCCGCCTGCTCGCCGCTTCTCGAGGCTAGGATATACCGTTAGATGGTGCAGAAGGTACCCGCTATCATACAGCTAGTGGAAAAGCTGTGAAATCCTATCGGCTTTGGCGAATTCGAATTTCCCGCCTCTGCGATCATCGGGGTTCCCCATCCAGAGCGAATTTCACGGAAATTACAGAAACTTTGTCCAGTGGCCCGTCAACTATCCGATATATGACTTTTAGACGTTTTCTCACTTTTCCCAAATTGCAAGGCAAGTCTACCAATAGCGTTAATGAACGTTGTACAAAAATACAAGAAGTCTACAAGAGTCTACAAGATCATTAGAGATATTTATAGATAGAAAGAATTTCATACAGAACAATTTGCTTTTAAATAACGCGAAGATATCAAGAACATAAATTAAAGTTTTTAATAAGAATGAAAACAAAGATAGAGGAATTTAATAATAAAAAATAGAGAAGATACGCGCGTTGTTTCCCAAAGATTTGGCTAGTTTGTTATAGTACTGCGTCACGTCTCTAAAGCTGCTTCGATTTCGAGTCACACTCAATGATATGTGTGCACACGTGCGACCACGGTTTACAAAGCCAGACAGAAGGTAAACTAGATGAGGCTTCGTGTCTACGCCAGATTTCTCTAGTCTACGACGCCGAGTATTGCGAGATTTCAAATTCCTAAAGATATCATCAGTTAACCGTGTATTATATCAAATGATTTGGATTAATATTATTTGCATCTATTCTATTCTAGTCTAGTCTATTCTATTCTATTCTGTTTAAAAATCAAACGAGTAATTATTCCTCAAAAGACGTTCCATGTGCTTGCATTCGTAAGTAAGAACATTCGCGTGTTTATTTAAAAAGTTTGAAATCGTTTCTATCCGACTAGAATGTATCTCGAAATCCTGGATACCATACATACCGAAAGCTCGTAACCAAGTTTATCTAGTTGTATGCAGATGCGTGTTAGTGTGTACATACGGATTCGATGCATCGCACGTTCCAGAATTATCGAGAGTACTCAGCAGCTTGGGCGAATTACAGCTCGATGCAGATACTGCCGGTGATTCCTCTCTGTGTGTTAGTAACCGTGGCACAATCTACCCACCCCGAATGTATAGGAGATGGTCAGCAAAATCGAATGCAGTATCGCGATTATACCAACGTTCTAAAGCTTTTCTAAATTATCTTAGATACTTTGTAATGATCTTTGAAAGATCCTTATTTGTAATAGGAAAATGAAACGTGTTAGTCGCGCTGTTCTATCAATTTTGAACATACAGCGTTTAAAAATATCGGGGCTATAGTTCATAAAAATAGGTTTTGATCCAGGAAAAATTCGCTAACAAATTGAAAGCTTTACCGACGACTTATAATGAATTCATGACACAATAACTAGATACTTATAGTTATTATTGGGTTGGCAAATAAGTGCGAATTTTTTGGTTGGCAACTAAGCGAGTGCGAATACTTTAACAAAAACCTATTGACAAGCGACCACGCGTGCCAACCCAATATTTCATATATTACCTAATTATTTGTTAAATTTAAAACATCTAATAAAAATGTATAAAATACTTTTCATACGCTTTCCCTAACAATTCACTCAATTATTTCACAAATCAGCTGAATAAGACACTTCAACGGTAACAGAAATATACAAAAAGAAAATGATTAAAAGATAAAATTTCTTATTTAATATTTCTACGCATCTACATGAACACAGATTAGAATAGTTTTCTTTTCTAAGAGAATAAGAGAAAAATGAAAGAGCAAAAAGAATAAGGAAGTAGATGACCGATTCGATCCTGAGAGTGGCGTGCTGATGGTCATTGTTTGCTCTCGTAATAAATTATTAGCGATAAGACCCAGGAGAAACCCGAGAATAGGAAATGCCGTGGACAAAGAATGGAGGTAAGAGCTTTAAATAATGCGATGCCTTTGTAGAGACCATGGAGTTGGTTGGTAGGGGTCGAGTATATTATACCGGTACAACCGGGACCTATATTATCCAGTTCAGAGCCAAAGGCTACTTTCTCAGCGCTGCGCTTTCACGCTAGGGTGTTGCTAGCTTTTCAAGGGTGGAAAATGGGCGACAAGTTGGAGGCGAGTGGCTCCAGTTGCCACTGATGCTGTTAAAACGTGGATGAACCTGAGAATCCTAACATTCCTAACATTTCAATATTTCCAACTTCAATTTTATAATTATTAACACTAGAGTAAAATGTAAAAATTCTTGCTGTCGCAATGTAAAAAATAAAAAGAAAGAAAAAGAAAGAGAGGTAATATCGGTCAACTGGGCGAGACGAAAAACGAATCCGACGTTCGGTATCGAATTTCGCAGGACGATATCTCGATCTTCGTCAGTGTCGAAACTGACAACGGCACCGAAGTTTTCACGGTGATCGATTCGCTTTTACCCCTATGGTAACGAGGCTTAGAAAAGTTCGTATGACCTCCGACATGTTAGCTTATTCACAGTCATCCTTCAATTTCAATATTACACGTAAAATAGCATTTTATACGAAAAGAGATGTTTTCATTACGAAATCATTGAAGGGTTCGTAAAGAAAGCAACACAGTTTATCCCGGAAAAAGGGGATTCTGTTGGAAGCTTATAAATAAATAATTTAAGATCCATTTTCTCTCCCTCTCTCCCACACCCCTACTCTGACATCTGCATTCTATTTATTTAAAGCATTTATCCAAAGAGATGAATCTATGGTAGAGTAAAGCATGGAAAGATATTTGTCTGATATTTATATCGTTTAAATTATTTTATAATATACTCAGGGAAATGAAAGAAAACAAGAATATTAACTAAAACAGTACGATTCTATTCTTTTTTTTTTTGTTTATTTCTCTAATGATTACGGGTTGCATTAAATACATTACAAAAATATGAGTTTGACTAAAGAAAATTATTAACGTTTCTTATATCGAACACACAATGGTAAAGGAATTAAAGTTTAATATTAAAGATATTATCTGGTTAGACAGAAGAGAAGGATAAAAAGAGGATAGGAATACCTCTAACTATTTGATTCATCTACCTGGAGATAGGAGATCGAGTCGTTCCATGGCGAAATTACTATCCCTATTTTGAGAAAAGAAGAAGCTATCGTGAACAAAAGGGAAAGAGGAATGAAAGGAATTGCCGAAGCGTAACGAGTAAAATTTGAAACGTTACGCGAGATAGTAAGGCTCGCATTTGTGACGTGGGGGAAAAGGAGCATGTTTCTCGTATTGCCTGATATACGGTTGCCAGTACAATTGGTTAGAAGCAAATAAGACAGGAGCACGACAAAAGGCCTTCTTTTCAAAAAGTACGACGGTCATATCCTCGGGCGTTGTCTTCTAACTTCTACAACTGGGAGATACTATGTAGAAGAATTCTACCGAATAGAATCGTTCTGTTAAATAAATAGCGATCCACCGAGTACTATTCTCCAATATAAAAATGTGAAAAATCGATACCCCTTTCCTATTTATTAACTTCTTCGAAAAGTCATTTCATTTCCTTGATAAATAAATACAAAACGATTTTTTTTCTATCACATTTGAGTAACTATAAGTAAAAACAAAAGTACTCTAAGTCAGAGTAACAATATGCATTTTCAACATTTTTCAGAAAAAACTATTTCAAAATTTGTTGATTATTCTAAAGTAATATAAATAAGTTTAAATATAATGTAATAAAATAAACATTTGTAAAAATTTAATATAATAAATAAAAATAAAACAAAATAAAAATTTTCGAACGTAAATCGTAGGTAAAAGGGTTAATACAATATTAATTATAATAGATATTCAAATAAATGTATTAGGATTTCTTTTTAATAACAATTTAAATGTTTATTTTATTTAGGTTGATTTCATAATTTATTATGAATTCAAATATGCTTTTATCTTACATTTGCAAAAAATGTTACTTTTACTTTGTTCCTTTTTTAGCCATTCAATTAGAATAAAGACTTTGAAGACGATCAAATTTCAATCTCATACTTTACTCTCCTTTTGTGAATTCATACACAATCACGATATTTCTTAAGATAACTAGTTAAAATCTATAGTAAAATTCTTTTTGTATGCTTACCCAAATGCGTTTTATTATTTCGGATAAGACCAAGGGATTCTATGATGATTATGAAATATCCACATAGGCACATATTATTCTTCAGCAATACACACACAACAAGCACACACTCGCGGCAGCATATGCATATTATTTGCATAGCAAAAAAACACACGCGTATACGCGAAATAAATTCTTTTAATATCCCTTTGTTCAAACAAGACTGAATACGAAAACAAAAAAAACACACAATACACACGCGTATACGCGAAATAAATTATTTTAAAATAGTTATTGTACGTTCCGTTGTTCGGAGAAGACTGAATACGAGAAACAATTTAACAACGGACTCGACGAATATAAATATATAATTATAAATATAATAAAAGCAGCCGAGAGAAGAGACTAAAATAAATATGTGCCCATATATGGATATATATTGAACACCGAGAAACATTTCTTTTGATAAATCTAATCTCTCTTTTCTTTCTTTTTAGTCGTTTATTCTTTACAGCTGCCGACTAAACGTATTTAGTTTCAAGCTATTATACATTTTTCTACATCATTTATCTCTTCTCATTTACATTATATATAATGTTTTATATCCTCTTTTTTAACGATACTCTAATTAATAATATTTCACTAATTAATTGCGTTAGATGTATTTCATCTTATATGCGATGCTCATATATAAACGTATGCATACATATATATATGTATATATATATTGCATATGCATATTATTTTCATAGCAACAAAATACGATCTATACAGTTTAATATTTTAATGAATTTCATTTAATCGTCTGTCCGTAACTTTTTCTTTTCGTCGTGTCTTTCCTCTTCTTTCCTCTTCTTTCCTCTTCTTTCTTCTACTATTCTGCCATCTATTCGTCTACACTCTTCTAGATTCATCTAATCTCGTCTAACGTTTACTTCTATCATGTAAATTGTAATCACTAACCTCAACTGTATTCGTTTAATAACTATTATATTATATATCGGCTACTGCATTTGTCTATTGCACTTGTGTAATGCATTCGTCTAATGCATTTATATACCGCACTCGTATAATGCACTCACATACCGCACTCATGTAATGCCCGCCGCGTACTAACGTTATTTCTCTTCCAACGTCTTCTCGGCGCAACGTTTTCTCTTGTCTTTCCTAATTCGTCAATTATATGGCGTGACTTTCGAAAACCAATCGCGCATCAGTACACATGTATTTGCAACACACGCTCATCGATTCTCTTTATTACATATATTCACACTAGTTCATCTCGGAATTTGCACCGTATTTCAACTGTCCATGTAGAGTGTACTTTTTTCTCGTGTTATATTTCTTAAAACGGTTACTTTTATTTCTTTGAATTAAATCGTCATTTTCTTTTCAAGCGCGTACGAGAGAACAATCATATACATCACAATTATATAATTATACATTTATATTTTATAAATATTGAAATTTTTATCATAAAAGATAATAAAAATACATATATTATAAAAGAGTAAAAACGATTATTTTTCATTTTCTTGCTACTAGTACTTGGTAGTTGCCGGTAAAATGGTATGAAAATATAATGTCTCTCTACGTAACCAGAAGGATAACATAGTCGTGAACATAATCGTGAAAAAATAAGGGCTGTCGTACGTGCTTGAGCTTTAGGAGGACGACATTGTTCCTATACAGGAAGAAGAAAGTTTTGAGGAAGAGCAAGAGAGAAAATCCTGTCGGAGGTATTTAACTTTTATTCTCTAATTACTAATTAATAAAGTCTAATAGCTTTATCACCGAGCCATTACATTTTATTAAAGTGCTAAAGACTCCAGTATGAATATAAATTGTTGACATACTTAAAAATCCAAATTTAAACGACACGAATCTTAATCTTTAGTATATTATTTTATTATTTTAACCAATGCTAGCTAAATCATACTTTCGAATTTCTTATCTTTCACGTTGATACTATAAAATATGAAAGGAAAAAAAAAACACCAGTTTGTATGTGTGCGTGTGTCAGAAAGAAAAAGGGAGAGAAGAGAAGGTACGAAAGTCGCGAAAAGGGGGGAAAAGAAATCAATGAACGGAAACGAGAGACGGTGGGTAAGGGCTACAGTGGGGTGGTGGAAGGAAGGGAGGGAGGCCGGTACCGGCGGTGCTGTAGTTTCTCTATTTCCTTCATTAACTCTGCTTCAACAGTGGCGTAACTTTTAATTGGGAGTAGTGGGGGCGCCGAGGCTCATTTCCCGGCGGACTTCCCCATACTGGAATTCATCCCCCCCTCAGCAGCATTAGCAGCAGTAGCAGCAGGCCCCTTCACCCACCACCACCTTCTCATCCCACGTCGTCGTCTTGGGAGAGGTCAGTTCATTCGTTGCAATATTCCTCGACTGGCCTTTCCTCTCTATTTCTACCTCTTTCTACCTTTTTCTTCTTCTTCTTCTTCTTCTTCTTCTTCTTCTTCTTCTTCTACTTCTGCTTCTGTTTCTTCTTCTTCTCACGGCAGTGGCCCCGTCTCGTGTAATCCCCCGTAACGAGAGTCCGAAGTAGATACTTAGAACTGGGACCTACTAGCTCCGTACGTTTGTTGCTTACGACCGAAAAACTTTAGTCGAATTTTCCCTCCGTTTCTCTTTCCGTTTTTCCATCGCTCGTTAACAATACTCATGTGAGTAAAGTTTCAAAAGATATTAACTGAAAAATACGTCGCAACCTATCTTTTTTTTTTCTACGTACGTACTTTCGTAAAAATCCTTTTTTTTTTGATTCTCGAGAGATTATTTTTTTCAACTCGATGATATGTACCTACGTATGCGTTTAATTGTAATACTTTGTCCGATGATTGCGAAACACACAACGTATGATTTCAATTATTTCAGAATTACGAACGAAATCCTTCGTCCTAGTTCGAGTACAATAATTATCACGGTAAACTTTTAACGAAGAGTAAGAAATTTGAAAAATTATGAGAGCAAAGTAAGCTTTTCGGTATTGAAAGAAAAAAAAAAAATTCCAATTGAGAGAAGAGTAAAAAGAAAATGACGATTTTCTCGATAAAAGTATCTACGATATCGGTAATACTACGATCGAGGCCAGCCAAGTTTCGTTTTCGCTCGAATTTACGTCGATCCACCACATACGTGGTATCGAAAAGGGATGCTATCGGTTTCTCATTACGTGGATCGGTATATTTTTATTTCAGCGGTATCTCGAAGAAGAAGCAGGATGTCGGGTGTAAAGTGAGAGAGTTCGGGGGGATGGTGTCTGGCGAAGAATTCACGTAACTACCCGATAATCGGCTTTGTAATGGCTCCCATTCTCTCTAGCCAGAAACCATCATCGAAACTGCCCTATTTCCATGCATTCTCACTGAGATGATGCGAGCTCAGACAGAATCACGTCACGCGGAAATATTCGCCAGACCGTAATCCTTATGGAATGATGATAGTTTACGACCTAATACAATATAAGTCCAGTGAATACATGGATATGTGTGTGTGTAAATGTCCATGTGTTTGTTTGTTTGAGTAATATATTTATTAGTATTATTATTATTATATATAAATCCTCCCCCGTTTCCGGTCTGTCCAATTCTCCGCGCGATCCTTCCAAAATAACGTAATTGCTTCGAACATAATCGCATCGTGACCCTTAGAAGGCTGTTGTCGGCGAGAGAAAATCGGTTAGCCAATCCAGAAGCTTTTCAATTCGAATAGTCGAGGAAAATGCAATTTACCAGTTAAGAGGATACACTACCGTTCCTCTAACACGAATTTGACCAAAATAACTATTCTATTTTTCGACTAGCCATAATTCTTCTTTTCAATAAATATATATATACAAATGTCAAATCTTATTATATTCCGTTTGGCGGATATGTTTAAATAAAATTCGCACGCGAGACAGGTGACGTAACGAATATTGTAATACTTTATCTGATAATAAAAAATGAGAATAAGCGACATGCTATAACATCAACGGAAGAAAAATAAAATACGGCATGAAGAGAGAGAGAAAGAGAGAGAAAAGAGATATGGAGGTAGCTGTTTAATTCGACCAAAACCAACGAAGAAAAAAGGAGAAGGAAAAAAAAATGTAACGAAGCGCTTCGCTACTTTCTCTCTCCCCTGCTGCCATGTATTATGAATAATGGAATTTAAATATACGCAATGGAGCCTCCTGGGCTCGCTCGACGATACCCGCTGCCAACGTGTGTGCGAGAGAAAAATAGATAGAATGAAAACGCGTAGAGAGGGGATGATGGTACGCAGGAGGGGTTGCGGCGAGTGTCGACGCATGGGTGTCACATTCGCATTGTTAATTGGCCGACGCTCTCGTTTCGCAGCGCGAAGCGGAGCCATGCTGGAAATACAGTGGCGAGCTAAAAAGAGCGAGAGAGAGAGAGAGAGAGGGAGAGAAAAAGAGAGAAACTCGATATATGCGATGCAACCAATGAACGTGAGCCGATATCCACAACGTGAAAGAGATGAACAGAACAGATATTCATAATGCAAATTAATTAGAAACAATATAATTATTGGGAGTGGTCACTTTGAGGGATCCAATAACGCGAAGATATATATTTCTATTAAGAAATAAAAAAAAAAAATAGAAAGATAATTGTTCTCTTTCTCTTTACTAAGCTTTCGTGCATTGTAGCAGTTCGCATAGTCGTGACGGAAACTATATCTATATGTTGTGCCGCCCTTGTGCGAATTAACCCTCTACGTGTTTGCAACTCCCCCGAGGTATTAACGGATATGTGCGAGCGAACTCGACGTGTACTGTGTGTACCGTACATCGAGAAGCATTGCGTGAAAGTTCGTTCCTAGACTAGCTAGTTTCATTGCGAGCCTCGACCCGACATGCTAGACAAAGTAGCTTGTCTAAGAGTCCTTCGAGATGTACCACCACCGACCAGCCTACATTCAAGCCTACATTTCAAGTCCCTACATTTCTAAAGGTCTATACATGTACATCTATTCCACTGTATCCTTTCAACGTATATCAAATTTACATCAATTTGGTATGAATAATTCGCATAAACAAATAGGTACTTTATATAGCATCAAACGATAAGTTCTTTTATTTTTTAGAAATAACAGAGATAATTTACTTTCTAGTTTTATCTATCAAACTTATACGATAAACCACTTTTGCATCTCTTAAAAAAATGTTGTAAAGTTCATTTTTAATTTACCGGTTCTCCCTACAGACGTTAGGCCTAGAATTTAAGCTATCAAGGTTTCCCTCTCGCACCCTTCTACCATCATTGGTAGAAGTGGTGCATTTGGCGGTTTGGTGGCACTTTAAGGGTAGATCGATTTCACCGACTTAGACGAAAGCGAAGGAAACTACGCTTTGGCACAATACGGCCTTGTACGAGGTAGTACGAGAAGTGCGTTATGCGCCCGTAAAACGAAATATGCAATAGCACTTTCGCTGCAGTAGCTAGCGTCCGTATAAAGTAATATCACGAAACGCGGAATCGTCTTTGGCGTATGCGGTTTTTACGAAAGCTCCTAGTCGTTTTACTTATGTGTACGTGCACGTGTTTGTTGTCTGCGTATCGGTACGTATATGTCCTCCTAACGTATGTCTATAGAAATATATTTAGGTATATCTAGAAATATATATATATTTATATAAGAGTGCATTTGTGCACCAAGAGAGTAGACTGGAAAGCGTGTACGTGCTTCTAAGGTTATAAATACCAATAACCTGGAAAATCCACGCGGATGGATCGAGGAGTAACTCTGTTATGAGAAAATTCGATAAAATCCCGCTAATATAATCACGCTCCATATGGTTGATTAACTCTAGGGTAGCTGCCAACCCTCGGAGGATCGTCTTATACTTGCAGAAGGTGTACACGGAAACGAAGAAGAGAAGGAGGAAGGAAGAAACGAAGAAGAGAAAAGAAGAGATAAGTGGAGAACACAATATATAAGAACGAGTCGTAGTCTTTAATCGTTGAGAATGAAAATAGAAAGATTTCAAAAAGAGAGATATAGAATAAGAGACAGAAATAAAATAAGAAAAGAAGTATGAATTTGAAACTCTTACGTCTGTTCTTTCGAATTGTTTAAGACCCGACCATTCGAAAAACTTTGAGAATATTTATTCTTCGAAATTAGACTGAATGAATTTTTAAAAAAGCAGCTTGAAAAATCTCGTAACATTTTGAAAACGTTAGAAATTAATTAGGAAATGCATTTAAAAACGTATTTGAGTAACACAGTTAGAAATTCACCGAGCGTTAAATCATCGGACTGGATGTTTCACAAGATAAAAAGAGATATAAAGAAAAGTCTAGGATTCGTGGCAATCGTCGTGGCAGAAGTACTTTGGCAAACGTTATTTCTTCCTGTCTCGCAGGAAACACCGCTCGAAAAGTTGGAAAAGTTCGGCCAGATGCGTGCCGGGCAGGCACTCTTTTCGGACTTCGTAGCAAAAGGCGTAGAGCATCCGGGAATGCTCGTCCGATCTTACGGTACTTGAGGTTTCATCGCGGTGTTAATGGTGAAACGCATAAAATATCTATCTTTCTTGGTTCTTTTCTTCCTCCCTTTACCATTCCACTCTTCTTCTTTCTAGATCGAATAGCACGCTCGTTTACAAAAGCTACTATTTATGTTGATAACTTCCAAATGGAGTCAGACACACGATTCCGGAGAGCAGTCGAGACGGTTCGGCGTGGGCCCTTGTAGCACTTGCAAAGTATGGAGATCTTTTTGGTCGTGAAGGAAGTGAGAGGCCCGTGTGGATCGTCGAGGCTGGAAAAAGACGACAGAAAGAGAGAGAGAGAGAGAGGGGAGAGTGGGGGAGAGAACGAAAAGGAATGGTGGAGGACGAGTCGAGTCGAGAACAAGATTCAAGCGGAAAGTTTTGCGAGTTAATGGTGCGGAGGTAATGCCGCGGCCGCAACAGCAACAGCCATCCCCTATCTCTTCTCTTGCTCTCTCACTCATTCACTCACTCTCTCCTTCTCTTCCTTCCGTTAGCTCGGTATTCTCGCGTCGCAAGCTCCGAGCTTTCCTCTGGTCCTTTTCCTGCTATGCTTCGACTCTCCATCGCCACCATCTTTGCTCCTCTCACCTCGAAAGAGAAAGAGACCGAGTGTGTTGCACGAGCTCTTCTCATCGTTTTTCTTCTTCCGTTATCTTTCTTTTCTCAGTTTCCCTCTCTCTCTCTTTCTGTCTTTCTCTTTCTCTGTTATTGTCTCCCCCGTTGTCGCCATGTCGCTTCCTCCAGGCGATGTAGTCACTCGTACCGATCTTTTTCCCTGCTACTTCCTATTGCGAACACTCGTGCTAACAACTAAGAACCGAATACAACTCACTCACTTACTCCGTATCCAAACTTCCCTACTCGACTTTTTTACTCGTGGATCTTAAAACGTTGGATAGAGCGCGTAGTTACGCTTACGTATCGTAACCTACTACGTGACATCTGCTGCACTCGTAACTTTTTCCTAACGAGATTCTATTATCTTCGTGTAGAAAGACAAAAAAAAAAAAGAGAAAAAAAAATCAATTGATTCGAGTAAATTTGCTCCGACTTTTTCGCTTCGACTTCCTCCTCCACCCAATCCTGAAAGAATCAGTACGAATTTATGAGAATCTATGATCTATCAATAGAATATACTGCAACGAGAAAACTCTGATCGTCAAATTTGATTACCAGAACGAATTTGAATTCTTAAGATATTTTAACTCTTGACACTGACCCAAATATTTTTCTGATTATCATATTAGACTTTTGTGATCTTTTTGCTAATGTTAGCATCATTAACTCTGTTCAACTTTCGAAATCGGTAGTAGATACATCATTTAACGATCTTCCAAACTAACGATTCAGACTAGAAGGGAAAAGGAAGGAAGGAAGGAAGGAAGGAAGGAAGGTTGGTAGGTAATGAAATAATACAGCGACGAATGCAAATCTTCCCTCGGTCGAATAGAATTACAACGACGAGAGAAAGGAAGATGAAGACAGAAGATGGGGATAGAAAAAAGGTCGGCGCGGAGTGGTTCCAATAACTGTACTATATAAATTTAATTTTATGGGTCGTGGTACTCCTCCAGTCCCCTCGTACCCGTCGACGACGTAACGAGAGGGCAATTACTAGAGACCGAGAGAAAGAGGTCACCGGAGATGATCGTTCTCGCACTGAATGTCACTGGAATTACGAAAGGAGTCTCGCCGGAAAGGCGAACGTTGGATCATTCGTGAAAATAAAGAGACAGATAAAAGTAGAGAGAAATAAGGGAAAAGAAAGAGAATGGAAAAGGAAAAGGAAAAGGAAAAGGAAAAGGAAAAAGGAAAAGGAAAAAAGTCAAATAGATAAAGAGAGAAGGAGAGCGGTCGATTATTTGAGTTCCACGCGTTCGAGCTCTGGTTTACTTCTTCCCTTATGTCCCAAGATAATGGACACTATTACCTTAACGAGGCCCCAGTCTCTTAGTCGGTAATTGCTTCGAGATATCCAGGAGGGCCGTCGTCGTAGCGCCATGCCTGGTGTTGCACGCAGAACCCAGACGCTGTTATTGCCGCTGGGGCTACTCGCCCGTTTCGTGGTGGTTATTGTTATGGGCCTGCGGCATTAAGATGTACGCTGTGTTCTCTCTTCTCCTCTCTCTCTATCGCCTGTAGTGCACACATTTGTACGAGACTTACACATACCATAACGTAAGTGTATAGGAGATGCCGCGGCTATTTACGGGAAAGGATTTCATTACATTGCTTCATAACCGGTAGTTTTCACGGCACACTCCAGTATCGAGATCATCCGCTTCCGGCTCTTTTTCAAACTTATTCCTCCTTCTATTAGGAAAAAAAAAAAAAGTCAAAAAAAAAAAAAAAAAAAAAAAAAAAACAAAGAAAAGGGAAATCACAGGGAATGTGATTTTAATAGCATTTGATTATATGTTTTGAAAGATGAAAACTTTCGAGATAGTCGAATGAAAAGAGAAAATAAAAAACATAGAACTAAAAAAAGATCACGAAAGACAGACATGGGTAATATCGAGAGAGTAAGATCGAATCTGTTATCCAGATTATGATAGTACGTAATCCGTAGAACGATAGGTGGTAGGGACGAAGGATTCTCTGGTAGATCTGATCGCAGGAACTCTGCGGGTACTTCGGCCAACCAAATACGACAAGAGCAGCAGCCTAAACCGATAGAGCCGCCGAGATGGTTTACGGCTCGTCGCAAGTTGGTGAATTTAAGAGCGCATTTAAAACTGGTTTGGCGCGATGCCCTGCGCCTCTTGGAGCTGCTACTGCCGGCAAGAGATACCGCCGAGCTCCGACAGGAGTTTATCGCTCCAACATTCTTGGAAAGCTTTGGATGGATTTCCCTCCTCAAGCATGTCCCGGTACCTCCTGCTTGCCCTCGTTCCCATTGCCGTCCTCCTTCCCTTCTTCCCTTCTTCCTCTTCCTCTTCGCATCTCTTAACTCATATTCGCTAGCCCCATTCCACCGTTCCTTTTCCCAAGGATCAAGAAAACTCTCCTAGATCGAGACGTCTCCGTAAAGAGATCGTCGTCGGTCAAGATTCCCAAAGCGGTCGGTCCCGTGAACTCGGCCACTTCGATCTAGGCACTCGCCTCCATGAATTCAAAGCCCCTTCGAGCAGCTTGAAGAAGATTTAGCGAGACCAGTGACGGATTGGGGACATCTTTGGTAAAAGCTAGGCGTCTATAACCTCCGTTATACACTTTACTTCTCAACGTTCGCGAGAATCGTGACTTGGAACCGCTTGTGTTCCTATGAAAAAAAGGTATCTTTTCAAGTTCTACTTTCAAAGAAAGTATTCTATCAACGTACCTTTTCTTTTTATCGTCTTTTTAAAATCTTCGCCGCACAGAAAAGAAGAACCTTTTTTTTTCTTAAGGTATTTACCTCTTTTTTTTATTATTTCTTACCAAGGAAGACGAGATATTCCCTTTATCGGTCGCAAGTTCAAATTAATCGCACCGGTACTACTATATCGCACAAAAGTCGCATAGTGATTACGGATAGTTCCTTTAAAAATGAATTTTATGAAAGCAATCTCGCCGGGCGATCGTCGAAGAAAAAGGTGAAGACGAGTGAGGATCGTGGGGGATGAGCGCAGCATCCACCACCCTCTCTCCTACCCGGTCGATCCACTTCGAATGATAATCACCTCCAGGAGACTCAATTTCGCCCCCGTTTCCTCTCCCTTCTCCTTCCATTTCACCTCCGTTCACTCTACGGTGCCCTAAAGGTTCAACGCTGGAGCGAGCTGCATCCTTCGCTCTCTCTCACTCTCTCTCTCTCACTCTATATCTAACCCCTCCTGTTTTTACCATCCTCCTGGTCCCCATCGTGAACGACCTTCTCCTACTACTCTTCCTCATCCTCCATCACCCACCCAAACTCACCCCTAGCTGATTGGAGTACCAATCAATGCGGCATTCAGGCGGCCCAGCTGAAACTTTAGGAAATTAACTATTCACTACCTGGAAATGGTTATTTGGAGGCCAGGAAAAGCGGGCGTGATTCTGTAGCACGAGGAAGAAGAAAGGATAGAGATAGAGTGTGTGTGTGTGTGTGTGAGAGAGGAGGAAGAAGATACGACGAGGTAGAAGATAAGACAGTTTAATTTTCAATTAAGCCCAGAGTTGTCACTTATCGATTAGAACGACGGATTGGCTCAGAATCTAGACATCTCTGATGATCAACTCTTTTTCTCAATTATAATTGAAAACCCAATAATTTTAGAATTAGCTGTTCCTTTTCGTTCATGTTTCTGATTTAGGTAAAACCGTTTGAAAGATGTTTAGCTGCATCTCGAACATTCTTACGATCGATATAATAGTGATAAGCAAACGTGTACATTACTCTCCGCTTGCTCCGTTTAGAAATACACAAAGGCGAACGCGAAGTACTTCAGTTAGTACTCTCTTTCGTTAATGGTATCGCGGTAATCTACAAAGCCGGATGAGGTATTTACAGTTCCTTCTCCGGTAGAACACAACGTGGCAATGGCGGCGGTTGCATGGCGGATTTATGTGATGTTTACACTCGCGCAAGACTGCTAATACGGCTTTCCGACAACAAGCCCACACCGCATCACGACCACTCGACTGCGCCCCGCTGTTTGAAAGTGAAACTTCTGTTTGTACGTTAGTTCCGACTAATCCTGAATATTACGCCAGCAGACCTACACCATCGCTCGTTCTATCGTTCTATCTCTCTCTGTAACGTCTCGGGAAGAGGTTGTTAGTATCAGTGGACTCTCACAAAAGCGAAAGACATAGGAAAGACAGCCCGCAGACAAGACCGCGATCGTTCGGCGTAAAATATACACGCGATTACGCGTTTTAAGCCAAGAGATTTGCCTCTTATATTCTACCGTACTCGTAAGCCCTTGTTATAACAACTGTCGACGATGATCTTACAAAAAAGTAAAAGTAGTAGTAGTAATAATAGTAGTAGTAGTCCTATATTATGCAGAAAAGCGGTTTAATTATCCAACGTATCTCATAGCACAAGGACTCTCGATTGTATCTCTTCGTCGTCAAGTCATATACTCATAATTAATGATGTGCCCACTAATCGCAGGCTTTCTACAGGAAAGCAAAATGTTCTCCTCTAGCTTTGTACTTGGAGTATACTCATTAATTATTGGTTTCTGCGCTTCAATGTAAATACGTATCAAGTTGTCTGCCACCGATGTAGATAGTTGGCAGGATCTAAACGGCAAATAGTTCACTAGTTCTCACCAACGATACCAGAGATTCGTGTCTTTGCTATACGACCAAGACGAGATCCGTAATTCCGATCAACTATTTACCGTAAATCCGGCTAGCTTGCCAGCTTCCCTCCCTGTCCCAGAGTTTCGACGACCACGCATACGATCTTCACGGTCTTCTCTTGTTCCTGTTGTTGATATTGCGGCAGCAATGTACGAGACATCGGTAACTCATTCGCCGATAAATTTCGCCAGGAGAAACATCGATCACAATGTTCTATTTTGCTCATTGGTGTTTTTGCCGGCGGCATTCGATTCAATTCGAGGATGCGGTGAGTCGATATATCTCCCGAGGTGTCATGCGCCGCTCGTAATGGATGGCGGGTGTACCCTTACCCTTACTCGGAAAGAAGAGTCGTGCCAAGAACCTTAGCGTGTCCGCACTCTCTCTCTCTTTTTCTCTCATTCTTTTCCTTTAACATCTTCGCTCCCTCCTCCTAAGCCTGATCTTCACTTCTGCTTCTTCTTCTTCTTCTTCTACTTCTTCTTCTTCCTCTTCCTTTATTCTCTCGCTCACCATCTTTCTTTAACAATTCTAAAACTCCTCGAAATCCCTCTGTTACATGAACATGATGTTGATGTTTTAAGATCACCTAACGTATAGTTTAATTCAACACCTTTGTTTAAATTCAAACTATTCTTTTATCCCGCGAATTTATGAAATAATTCATTGTTATAATTTTCAACCTGGGTCGTATCTATCGTCACCTTTCGTTGTCTGTCTATCTCCGTGCTTTATTTAGCTTTAAACGAACCACACCATCTTTACAGAAATGTAGACAACTCGTGAAGAATGATAGGAAAGTTTCCCTGAGAGGACAGTGACAAATAGAGTATAGCTCTTGCCAGCTAGAAGAAGCATGTTTTACGCTTTGTTTACCATTTGTCATGTTATGCAAAGAAACGAAGAGAATTTTTACTAGCAGAGCATACTCGCTCAACCGTTTACCTTCATCGATTGCACGCGTGATGTTTCTAACAACGAGAGGAAGACCATTGGCCTCGTCAATTCCGCTTGGCTATAAATCTAAAGATAAACAATGGCTGAAAATGGAGATCACTTCCACTATTCACTATTTTGATTAACGTTAATCGTTCAAGACGAAAATAAATAATTTTATAAAAAAAAGAGAGCGCTGATTTTTATGCACACGTACAATTGAATAGTAAATTCAAGTACACGATGAGTCGCAAAATGATGATTTAAAATGGCTCGTTAAGCCGTATGTCCTGTTGTTACCTGTCTATGAGTTACGCCTAATCACCGATTAATACAACAATCGCAGAGCTACGAACAATCGGCAGGGAAACTGTCCTTTATTAACGCCGGTTGCCATATAATTAGATTAGCCGACATCTACTAATGTCTACGTTAACGACAACTACTACCGAACAACGTCATCATCATCGTCATCATCATCATCATCATCATCATCATCATCACTACCCGAAACAACATTTTCCATGACGATTTCGAAGCCGTAATCCCAGTTGGATTTCGAGCGTTGTTAGTATTCGCCTTTGATGTGGTCCAGGATAACGCGACCGTACTCCAATAGATGAAAATCATTTCAGGTAGGAAACCAATCACGTCGGATGAGATTTAATTTTACATCGACAAGGATTGGGGGGGCTTTTAAAAAACTCTACCGTCACGCGAAGCTCTAAAGTAAAGTGCGGAAAAAAATAACGGTGTTTGTTTCAGTTTCAAAAACAAAATAAACCGAAAAAAAAAATAACTTTGTAAAAACGTCGCGAATCGTGCCGCGTTCGGAGATTTGAAATAAAAATCAATCACGATCGGAGAAAGATTGAATTGCGCGAAGAGTATTATTTCGTACGGTATCAAAAAAATATAAAGAAAAAAAAACAATAATTCACCGCCTTATCCCAAAGTATAATAATAATAATTAATTAAAACAACGTATTAAAATTCGATGTAATTGAAACGTTTATACATCTAAGACTTAATTAAACTTATATTATAGTAATTAGAGAACAAAGAAGTCCCGTGAAATAAAGGGAAATCATTTTGCAGTGGCATCGCGGTTACCCCACCACCACCACCAGCACCACCCCACTTCCATCGTCGCGCACTGTGATTTAATTCTTGTGCGTGAACGCGCGCATGTGTGCGTGAGATACACGACATTGACGTGACGAAGGGACTCTACCCACGGATCAATAACCTACCGCGTTGCTATTATGCAGATGTAATTTGGCCGGCAAACACACTACCCAGTCTGATTCTCTCATCCATGTTGCAATAAGCAGTGTTCTTCAATAGCAACTAGTTTCAAACGCTCTTACGATTTGAAGTATTTTTCGAAAATGCATTGTCGTTCGTCGATTCGAATATAATCAATTTCTGTAGCTCTTCTTCGAAAGTCAATCCGTTCGTACGTTATTCTGGTACACAGTATACGACGTATTACTAGTTGAAATGAGTCAATTAGAAAATATAGATTTTAAACTTATCGACGTAAGATTCGATCTTAATTGCCGATTTATCGATTAGACAAGACCATTAGGGAATAAGGGTGTTATACTTTGAGGAAGATGATGGCCCTAAAACGATCTTCGCATGGACGTTGGGAAACGTCCAGTCTAGAAGACAGCATCATTCGGTGGATGATCGGTGAAGAGAAATGAACGGGTGAGAGCGATCACGGGTAATTGCGGGTGTCCTAACCATAATTAGAATGCGCTACCGTCCATGACATCGATCAAGTTGCCGGCGGAGTCAGATTAGTCGACTGGCTATCAATAACTATCAATTCGAGGTAGCATAGCGAGTGTGAGAGAGATCAGTGCCCTTAGATCGTAATTCGAACGATCCGCGAGTGAAGGAGAAGGAAGGAAGGAAGGGAGGCATCCATCATTTTCGAGAGCCTGTCTACCATTACGTCGCTCGAGGCACTTGCCCCGGGTCAGCAGTGCACGGATGAAGAAGAGTACCTCGTATCAGCATCGTCAGTACTCCCCCCACCTTCCCCCAGTCCTTTTGCTTTTCGCTCCTCTTTTCAGAAGATCTTGGAAACTCCATTAACCCGACGATGCGGTAGAGCGTAAAACAGTTATGCGAATACCATTCATTGTTTATCCTTCCTATCCTTTCCACTAACGTATTTTCTTCGCCATCACGCACAAGTGGCCAACCTATTTTATTTTACTTTTTTATCATTTTGTTTTTTAATCATATCCACGTACGGAGAGAAACAAATTTCAATGAGATTATATATGCTTGTGCGTGTGCGTGTTCACTCATTGAACAAACAGTTTATCAAGTCTCTGCTTTAACTCGATTTCAAGCTGATGTTTTGGAAACTACCAAAAAAATACCTCCAATATTTTTCTTTTTCTTTTTTTTCTTTCTTTATTTCTTTCGTTCTTTTTTCTCTCTCTTTCTCTCTCTCTTTGCCGAAACGAGCTCGAGAGATTTATAGTTCCGAATACGAGTTATCATGCGTTCGTGTATGGAACGACGTTGTCGGAAAAGCGAGCATTCACTTTCGCTGCAAAGTCGTTTAAAAATCATCGGCACATTTCTCGGACGTTCGAACACCCGAAGCTATGTGGAGTTCGTTTGCGTGAGGAGGAAGAGTATAGAAAGAGAAATTTTATTGCCTCGCGTTCGAAGTTCAAACGGCACGAGTTTACGATCCTACGTAATGACCCAATACTTTTCCTTCGACACTTTCACTTTCGCCAGGGGCTTTTTTTCAACTTGTTTCTTGAGAAAATATCGCGAAACGGTGAAAACAAAAGAAGCTTTCGAGGATTCCAATCCTATACCCCTGCTACAGCATCGTCTTACTTAACCCAGAAATTCTTTAGCACCCTAGCATCGAAAGACACGAATAAAAAAAAAGAAAATTCGTTCACGCAGCAAAATCCCACTTTCATCGTGACCATCGTCATCGAAAATTGTCCCCCTTCCTTTATAGGTTTGGTCTATTCGTATTCGATAGTTCTATTAATGCCTGAAGCAAGTTTATTGCAACATTACATTTTGAGCTTGGTAATGGTAGCGCTGATGGAGAAAGGAAGTGGAAGCTGGTGTAGGAAAAGAAAGAGAGAGAGAGAGAGAAAAGCAATTCATGATATTTCTGGAACTCGAAATCTACCAGGGAGTCCAACCGGTTATCCCTGATAATCGGTGAATTTCATCTGCAACGAAAATGAATTCGTAATACTGCAACAGCGAACGGCTGACTCACCTTCCGTCAGAAAGCGATGCGGAATCTAGCCGGTTCTAGAAATTATTAACGTCACTAGGAATTTCGGAAATTTCATCCGCTGGGATATCGGGGCTGATCACGTCGAAACAAGCATGTTTCTCTCCGCCTCTCTCCCTCTTCTACTCCTACTATCTCCATCGCCTCTGGGCTTCATCGAATTACGAAGAATCGAGCTATCCCGAGCGTTAGAGATTGTGCCGCAGAATATCGTCCTACTTGATCATGTTGAAATTGATTTGAATTATGAGAATGATATCAAACATGTTCTAATATTTTTTAATTTTTCATATAATGTGTAATATATTTTTCGTTCGCGCAGACGAACCAGCAAATCAAAATATTACGACTACAGAGAATGAAGTAGAACGTCCCAATCAAACTGTAAGAGTTTCTGTCTTACGGTTAATGCAACGTTGCAAAAAACGACACCTCGTCAGTTCGTACCGGTTCACATATCCCATCATGCTAAAATCAGATCGTTGTAATCTTAAAATTTATTAATTAGATGAATTATTCCCTTTATACACATGCGCAACGTTAGGAAAGTCATATAAACAACTTTTAATAAAAGTAATTTTACAGAGGACAATGTCTCATTTCAACGGTGGATTTCGAAGGGGACGGTACATATATCATATATTCCGAGCTTTTAGACAACAATAGACACTTGCATCAATTAATTAACAATTATTTCAATGCATTAATGCACTCTTCTTATATTAGGTTGTTCCATAAGTTCCTTCCTTTTTTTCATACTTCTTTTAACTATCCATATTAAACGGATAACCTACTTAATAACAGATCATTTTATTACTAACCTCTGCATGCTGGACTCAGAACTTTCCAGCCTTCCTATACGTAAAAAACGTAGTATGTTTAATTTGAAACGATAGAAATTTTGGAATGAAGATGAAGTTATTAAAGTTTTCAAGACCGGCAAGACATTCGTGTTTTTAAGTGAGTACGCTTGAAGTCTTCTCCTTCGAGGGTCGTTCGAAAGGACTTTGGTGGCGGCGATAGTGGTTTACAATTTCGTCCGGACTATATAATTATCGAGCAAGACAATCTTTATAGCTAGATCATAAAGCTTAAAACGGCCTGAAAGCTCGACTAGTATTAATACGACCTATCTTCCACGACTACTGCCGGCTATAGGAAGTTTCGAAATTACGCCGGAAGAGTTGGGGGATCTTTTACAGCGCTTTTACATAGACACACGTAATAATACATGCACACCACTGCTGGTACGAAACACGAGTATGACCGAGAGGGCCGACATACGTCCGGCCTCTTGCCGAAAACTTTGTACTCGTGTGTTCCCTTTTATTCGTGCGCGGATGATAATTATCGTCGCGACCATAACGACGTTTAACGACATTTAACAACTGACCCATTGAAACTTTATCTTTGACCATATAATGGAATCCATCTACTATCCTGACTCATCTTTACAATCGTAAGCAAACCTGTGACTAAAGTATTATTATATTATATAAGTATAAAAATACAAATGATGATTATACTACAAGATGCATAAATAACAGTACTCTTAGAAAATCAAGTAGTAGTTTGAAAAAAAGGAAAAGATAACGCCTACGTCAGCAGCATATCACCAGACTCGTATATTCGTCGAACGAACAAGCTAAAAGGAAGGCAACAGTAACAGTGGTAACACTAGGCATCAGTAGTACTACTACTACTACCAACAGTTGAACACAGTAAGAGAACCATATGGCTTTTGAGAGGGACGAGCCTTCCTTCAACGAAGCTTTTCCTTTCTCTTCTTTCAACTCGGCAAGATATTTTCAGTCTTTCTCCAAAATAAAACGAACGAGAGTAAAATCAAACGTTTCGCTAAGCAGAAACTACTCTCGAATATAGTGGAATACAAGCAATTTAATCTGCGCCACGTTACGAGCGATGCAATAAATTCGAGACACTAGGGATTATTGGTTCAAAGGAAACATGCCGACTGCAAATAGACAGAGAAAATAAAGGAACGCGGAGGAGGGGGAGGAGGAGGAAGAGGAAGGTATACCATTAGACGAAATTAACATTTAGTAAATTACGAAACAGGAGGATTCTGTCGTAAGAAAAGTCATAAGAATTATCGCATAAATCCTAAAATCGTAAATAACTGGAATTAATAAGAACATGGTTACGTTTAACTATGAAAATATAGGTAAACCATAAGAGTTATGGGAGCTCATCAATGACAAGGTAAATATACCTTCGAATAAACGTTCTCTCATCTTCTTGGATATGCCTTAATCCGGTCTAAGACATAGTAAGTCGAAGTATACCTTTAAAAATGAAGAAGAAGTGTTTGCGTCGATGCCAAAACTTGCATTAGCACGCTATCCTAGGATTATCTGGAATTTTACGCGACAGCACGGAATCGAGCCGTGAGTACAATAGCGAAAGCCTCCGAGAGACTACCGAATTTTATTTATCGCCATAGAATAGTTCCAGAAACGGATCGAATGTTCTAGACGCTGACGAATTTTTTTCTTTCCTTTCGTCAGGAACGAAAAATCTGCAAACATAAAATGGCGATATCTAATTTGTTTTAACAGTAACAAAATGTCACCACCGTGTTAATTTTTTAATTCGCGTGAATATTTTTTGATTGATTAAAGAGGTAATAATGCAGAAGTAAAGAGAGAGAGAGAGAGAGAGAGGATTAAGCCCGACGAAGGTTGACGGAATGCCGAGACATCTTGTCCTCGTAGGGGAAATTCGGATAGACTCGAAGACAAGAGGGTGAGCTTGGGGGTGGGGGTATGAAGGAAACGCGATGCTTGTGTAATCGAGGCGGATCTAGCGCGTGTATCGATCCAGAAATTTAATGGGTCGTCGGCATCAATTGCGAACCTCTACCATGACGAGGAGTCGACGCCAGTTCTCTTCTCTCTTTCTTTTTATTTTACGAAACTCGAACCTACAACTTGATACCATCGAAAGAGAAAAAGATAGAGTGATACAGAGAGACAGAGAGAGAGAGAGAGGGAGAGAGGGATAACTGAGGGATCGCAGAAATAGACGCGAAGAGTTTCGATTGTCAGTGTCTCTCTTATATAACGCTAATATCAAAAATTTGAAACACCAACGTACGAGTGCCAAGATGTATATATAGCGATGAAATTAAAACCCTAATTTAATTGACGTTAATGCGATCCGAATTTTAAAACCGTTTATTTTACCCATCGTTGGCTACCGACCCACCATTTTCCTGTCTTTTTTAGTTATCAAAAGTAGAATCGAAAAAATAATAATCGTTCGTCGAACATTGACGTATCAACGACTATTCCCCATTTTGTTTCATTTTTTCTTATCGACAAAAATAAAGTGAAAATCAAGACCCTTTCTGAAGATGCAATCCTCGCTCTCGTGTTCTATTCTTTTACCATTTCTTTATTACAATATTCTTGCAATGTGTTTCGTAGAGAGAAGTAAAGAATATTAACAAACAAAGAAAAATAAGAAAGAGAATAAAAATTGTATTAAAGAAAGAAGTTTGTTTATCGTACGGCCGCCACAGAGGTTTATTAGACCTAGACGAAAGCAAGAGATCGTACTCCCATACTTTTAGTCGTTTTCATCGTGGTCACGAGTGGACACAGGGAGCACATATATCCTACGTGTGTAGTTGATACACGTACAACATCCCTTGTACCCATTTCATCGAATCGTTCTAGCGGAGAAGCCAAAGTCGGCGTGTATACGTCGATTGGAACCTAAATCTCCAATACCGCGAAAGAGTTTCGTTCCACCTCACAGAATGTGACCGGGTATGCTAGAGAAAGGGAAAGAGAGAGAGAGAGAGATAGAGAAAGAGGGACGAATGACGACAAGTTTCGGCGGGTGGAGAAAAGGGGTGGAAAGGGTCGGTTAGGAGAAAGGCTGAGAGGGAAAGAGAAAGAGAGAGAGAGAGAGAGAGAGAGAGAGAGAGAGAGAGAGGGAGAGAGGAACGAGGTTTTGGCTTTGACGTCAGGGCGTCGCGACGCTGTTTGCGCAGCACTTTCATTAGCCTGCCTCAAATTACTATAGTTCAAACACAGAGAGAACACCACCACTGGTAGGTACTCCCTGGTATGTTGAGGCGATTCCGTTTTGTCAAGGCAAATATCGACGGCAGATACCACCGTTGAGAGAGAGAACGAGAGAAAATGAGAGAGAAAGAGATTCGAATTGAACTTTTAGGGACACGAAGAGCCAAGAAAAAGCCGAGAACGCGATGGTTTGAAGAAGACGATCAACGATAAGAAGAAAAAGAAAAAATCGCGGGGCAAGAAATGAAAAGCAAAGAGATTGGAATTGAACCACAAGCGCAAAGTTTAAAATTCGTTTGATGGGTTGTCATAACGATTGTACACGAGAGAGAGAGAGAAAGAGAGAGAGAGACGATCAATCGACGAACTGTCCCTTAGGATAACGAGACGACTAGGAAGTTCACGAATGGCCTCAGGTGCGACCAGAAATCATCCGGCAGTCGTAACCAGACGTGCGACATTCATCTTCCCAGAGTGGATACGTGGGGGGATATCGAACGTTTCGAGGACAGTTTGCGCGGGACGAACATGTGTACGACAAATCCTTCGGGATTATAGGCCGCACGGTCGAGAACCGATGTTGAAATATATCCGTGGGCGACAGATATCGCGGACCTTTGAATTACGACGGATTCGTAATCGAACGCTCGCGTGCAATCGTCTACGGACTGATCGATCGATATCCGACAAAAGACGCAGTCGCATTATTTTTCCTACAGAGAAGATACGCTCTCTGTTTCCGAAGAGAAAGAGAAAATGGAGGACCCATTTCGAAATCGTAGTAGAATGGAAAACCTTTCCTTTCCCCTTCTAATACTACTACTCATAGTTCTTTCGATTATTTTCTTGAAAAGAATCCGGAACCCCCCCGTGTCCTCCCTTCTTTCTCTTCTCGCTCTCGCTCGCTCTCTCTCTCTTTGTGTCTTTGTTCTTCGAGACTCTTTCCGAAAGGTTACTTCAAAAGTGCCACGATGAAAGTAGAAGTTTAAACTTCGAGTTCGTTCGAAGAGATAAGGGATATACCGTTCGACAGAAGAGATTCAACCCATGCCAAAGGTTTTCGGAAACGAGCGAGGCTGTTGTTTATCGCGAAAACAATGCACGGAGAAAGACATTAATCGTGTTCTGAAAATTGAGGTTGGCTGAATAAGCTGAGGTACGATAACGTTGCCGACAAAAAAAAAATATATATATATATAGTTGGCATGGATCCAGACGTGTTTACTGCTGAATTTGTTTCCGCGGAGTGGCTAGGAAACGTCCATACATGGACACGTACGCATGCACTAACGCAAGTAAATACACACAAAGTTATCCATATAAGCCTATGCACGTGCACATAGATTTTCATATATACGTATAGATAGATGGAAGGGATATAACTTGTACAATACCAAGAACGTGCCTCGGTTGAATTAAATATGCCTTCGTCAGAGGCTTGCCTTGCTGCAAGCAACTGAAGCTGCTGTAGTAAATACACAGGCTGCTAGTATGAATGCTGTAAATAGAGAATAAGTATTGCACGAGTATGGGTATACTGACTCATCCTACCCCCTCATCTTCCACTTCCCACCACCACCCACTCATCGACTCTCTCTCTCTCTCTCTTTCTCTCTGTGTTTCTCTTTATTTACTATAGACTACAGACTCGCGACGTTTCACACCTTCGGCATTGAAATAATATTGAACGGCGCGCGTCACACGTCGAGTACCAATTATTCCTATCTCCGTATCGTTCACTCGAAACTCAGACGGGCGCTCCTTTCACGCAGGAACAACAAAAAATTATCTTTTAATTAACAACAAAACGTGGCCTCGCGCGTCACGTCGGATGGATAGCGAACTGTTCGAGCGCAACGTCAACGCTTTATTACAAACACGAAACTCTCTTGCGTGTCTCCGCGGTATATCGGTTCTCATGTTTTTTTTTCTCTTTATTTTTTATATTTGTCCTTTTTCTTTTTTGCCTTTTTTTTTTTGAATCGAAGACCATTTGTTGTAACGTTAACAAGAATTTATCGAGTTAAAAAACGAGAAATTTTTACGCCATTTTACCAAGTAATTGACCAAAACGCGCTTTTGTCCTAACAAACGTTTTTATTTTTATTCGATTAAATTGTTTTCATTGAAAAATCTATGAAAATTCTGTTTTCAAGTTTTCATCAATGAACAAAGCTACCCTATCACGATGATGAAACATTTCATTTATCAGACTCTGACATCTCATTGGCTTGGCTGAATTTAATTATTCGAATCAAGTTGACGAAGGGGAACGGTCTACCCGAGGACTGTGATCAAAAAGACAGACTAGATGACATGGAAATTGAAAGGAAAGGGGATTACGATTGTTAGTGTACTCTGTTCCTTTACTTTTTTTCTAAAGAAAAACCTTTTTTTAATGACAACTACATAGACAATAACAGAGGCACCGCGTATGCGCTGTTAATTAAATTAATGAAATTAGTTGACGTAATTCATGGTATTTCATTTGAAATGAAATGTAATGTGAAATAGGACATATTTAAACTATATTAGAAATAATACGACTAGACGATTAGGGATAATAAGGCACCTGGAGAGAAGGTATAATCCAAATGACGTCGTTCTAAGTTCTCTTAAGAATCGTATGGAAATGAAATATGAGACACCCTCGTTCTCTTCATCAAACCGATCCCCGACGTAAAAGTGATTACCAACCATCGTGGCATAACTGACTCAATTATACAATCGTCTCACCCTTGATTTTGCTCTTTCTCTTCTCCCTCTTTCTCTTTACTTGTCTTAAACCATGGCGCAGAGCTTCTACGTCAGGATACGTAATTACCAAAGAAGGAAAACTTCCTCGGAAGTTGCGGTCTTAGAAATGTGTCGACGTTACCAGTCCCACGAAACTAATTCGCAATATGTCCCTGTCATTTGCCATACTCTGCTACGTTCGAAATCAAACTAATGAAAGCACGATTTGTCACTTATTCGCTTACGTTTCTTCTTAAAAATACGAATGAAAAAGAATAAAAAAACTACCCTAGCAGTAGCATATTTTTCTTACAATAGTTGAACGCAACATGTTACACTGGTACACAGAATGAATGTTTAATAAAACATTAATAGACTTTGAGTCACATATTTGTGATGCATTTAATTAAAATGGTTAGCAGTGTTACGCGTATGCGACAGGTGGTAGCAATTGTGTTAATAAAGCATGTCATTCGATTACACACACACACACACACACACAAGTCAGTTTAGATGTAATGAAATATTATTATCGTAAATTTCACATAGTTGTTCTTAACGTGCTCGAAATTAGCATGTAACGAAAAAGAGGACTCGATTGCGCATGCTCAAGATCTATTCACGATAAACTCATAGTCTGTAAAGTACACGTGCAGAGCTTGCCGCGTACTCTTCGTTTTAAAGCTCCTCCTACGAATAATCTACCTCGGCGAATCTCTTTATGCTTGGACGAACGTATGAATGGTCGAGATAAAAATGGAAAATTCAATGGCTAGCTCCTCCTGCCGCTGCTGCTGCCACTACTGCTGCTGCTGCCACTGCTGCTGCTGCTGCTGTAGAGACAGAGTCGGATCTCGAGATGCATTGTTGGAAAAATCTCTTGGTGAAATTAATTGACGGAATTATGAAAATTAGTTTGGTAGAATGAGAGAAATATAAGGAGATAGTAGTAGACATCAAGGAACGAGAGATAAGAGCGTAAGGAAATAATGAAAAGAATAAGAGAGAAAGAGGGATGGGTGGGTGGTTGGTGAGGAGAGGAGGGGCGGAAGAGATAGGTAAGAGAATCCAAGAGTAAAATGTTAAGAAGTATTTAACTGGATTAAAGCATTTAATTGGTGATAAAGCAATTTTACGTTTTCATCTGATACCGCATTGTTTTTCTTTTCTTTCTTTTCTTCTTTATTTTATTTCAACACTTTGCAACACTTTTAACGATGATTCGTGGCGTATCGCGCACGAACGTACGATTATAAAATCTTTCCCCGAACAAATGTACGTATCTTAAGTGAATCGCCACCCCCTTCCTCAATCTCTTTTTTCTCATGGTTATACATTTCTTTACGTCCTCCCGGCAGGCAGCTTTCGTTTCGTACCGGGTAATATCACGTTATACATTTTTGCCGCAATTAGGACGAGCCTGATTAACATGCAAATTTCGTTTTTTGTATTCTCCATTTTACACGAGAACGGTAAAAGACAGAAAGAAAGAAAGGATGGCAACGGGTTGTGCGAGCTTCGGTTCTGATGGCAAATTCCCTCCTACGGGGCTAAGTTCTCGCGTAAGGGTAGGCAAGGGAAGGAAAGGGAAGAGACCGAAAAGTGTTAGCGTTGAACGTTAAATCGCGCCGACCTACTTCACGCATAGTTTTAAACGCTCCGATGCTCTCTCTCACTACGCTAAAAAGGCCAGAAAAATAAAAGAGGGAGAAAGCATCAAACGCGCGCTTTTAGGAAAAATCATGTTATCGTTTGCGGTAGTGAATGTTAAAACACATCGTTTCCTACCGGTTTGCCCGTAATTATCGTACGTCGAGAGAAAGATGTTAACGACCTCGAGGAAAGAAAAAGAAAAAAAAACAGTTTTGCGTAAACTCGTCGTCGCGAGAACGCGGGAAAAAGTATTAATAGTATAAATCTAGCGACGAAATACCGATAAAATTATTAGCACCGCGTAAAATGATAATAAAAAAATATAAATACAATAGAATGTGTTGTAGAGGGTCGTTGAATTAAACGCGATCTTTTTCCTCTTTCCGATTCTCGAGGAAAAAGAAAAGGAATAAATAAACGTGAACCACGCAAATCGGCTGCAAAGGCACGCCGCAGTGATTTGGAGAGTTAAATAAACTGGTCAGAATGAAATTTGGGTGCAACGAGCAACGACGAGCGACCAGCCGAAAGTGTCTTTGATTTCCGGAGTCCCGGACCAGTCGAGCTGGAGAGAGAAAGAGAGAGAGAGAGAGAAAGAGAGAGAGAGAGAAAGAGAAAGAGAAGTTTTAACCCGCGCACGTTGGCCAACACCGGTCGTTTCATTGTTACTCGTGCAAGTACGCAATTAATTTCTGTCTGTGCTCGCTGCGGGGGAATGCAAATACGCGGGGGAGATTTTGCCAGAGTAATTCGGAAGTGCCGCGGTATACCGCGCGCATTATACCCTTTTTCTTTTTTCCTCGGCTCTGACGTTTCTCGTTTCTCTCTTTCTACTCTAGTTTTTCTCTCTTCGTTTGAGCATTTACAGCACGGAAGGCGTATCTCTACATTCGCGTTACGCCATAGAGCGTGCACAGCGTACCGAGAGAATGAGCGACCGCGTCCTCCAACCCCCATCCACACCCCTACCGGAGACTGTGCTTTGCGCGTCCAGCTTCGATGGTAACTGTGTACGCAAAAATCAACACGCTTTAATGCTTCTGTCCAACGATCTCCCTTCCTTTTTTTTTTTCCATCCAGAGCTTAAAACTGTCCGAATTTGTATGATCCTATTCGTACCCCAATTTTATTCTATTTCATCTAAACGACCATACGTTTTTATTGTTATTTTTACTAATGTATCTTATCTGTTATACTCTTCGTATCTCATCTCGTAATTCAAAAAAAAAAAAAAGAAAAAAAAGAAAAACAGTTTCTTTTAAAGTAGCAGATAAATTTATTCCTGAATACGTAAAACAAAGAGATGTCTTTTCCTGTTATCATTTTAACAAACAGAAAATGCAGAAAGTTGATATCACCGCAGTACTTTCAAACGTTTCTCATTTCCGAACTGATCTGCGTAACAAAGGTATCTGCTTCTCTTTTCACCTAGCCGATCGTTGCGCGATTGCGATGGAGGAATTTCAAATCAAAGTAAGAGGAAAAGCACGAGGAGGAGGAGGAGGCCGGTAACAGTCGGCATCAATGGGTATGTTGCGTTAATACTTCACCACTAGTTGAGTATAATGCTAGGGGTCGAAACGAAAATGAAAAAGAAAACGAAAAAGGAAAGACTCGATTGAAATTCATGGGATAACGAATTCATAGTTACATGCCGTGAGAGATAAGGGACAATTTTCCAAATATGCGAGACCCAGTTTTTCTCTCTCTCTCTTTTTTTTTTTCTATCCGTTCTTCTATCCTTCTCAGTTTTTCTCTTTTACATTCCACGTAGAACGTAGGTAATGTTTCGCGAGGATCCTTTTATATTTCATATACCATTCTCGATATACTATAATAATGCCGTGATCGTGCATACATACATGCATACCAACATATATACGTATAACGTATATAATATAAATGCAAACATATATGTATACGAGCAAGACCATCCATGAATTGTATTACACCGACGGTATCGCGATCTTCGTTGCGTCAGTCTCGCCTTTTGAGGGCATAATCGACTTTACGCCATTCCATTCCCCTCCAAGTTTCGCGGCAACGTGTCGTTTTATGGATATTTCCGTTAAAAGCTCTGCAACCTTCTTTTTCTCTACCGTTTTCTCTCATTCGACTACGATATTCTCTCGATCTCTTTTCGAGCACATTTATTATTTGACTATGTAAAAGTTCAGGAGAGAGAGAGATTGGGAAAGAGAAAGAAATAGCAGGCTTGAAAGAAGAGAAGAAGAAGAAGAAGAAGAAGAAGAAGCAAAATTCGGTCGCCTCGGTAATGCATGTATAATTTCACGGTCCTTGATGCTACGAGAAATCTGATAAATTTTATCCGGATAATAGTACTTCCGCGAATAATACAGACTACAATTTTATTTTTATATTAAAATCCACCTTACCGAGTAGAATCGAACGGACAGAGGAGAAAACCGCAATTCGTTGCGGTTCGATTAAAATCAAATGGAAATTTCGTTAGGATCGTTCGACTTAATGAGATCGAATATCGTGAATAGAAATAATACGTGTCATCGGTGATCGCGATACACGTAATCGCTGGATCCACGCCCTATCAATTTATTACAATTTATTAACTAGAAACGATTATTCAAAGCAGAATTTATTCGAACCCTTTGAATTAGCATTTCCACTATTGAAAACGTAAACTCACCCACACGCATATAATTGCAAACCGAAAACAAAACAACGATCTATTTGTTCAATCGACAATATTATTTTCACAAAGTACCCCTCGCGGTAACTTTCGATAAATGTTTCCGCAATCAATGCAATTAATCCCGTTTGTTAATGACCATATAGCAAATTTAAGAGGAGGAGGGTTATTTTATCGGGGATTTAATAAAAGTAACGAAAATGTGGGAGGAACGTGGGAGGAAAAAAGTAGGACGATCTAATGACCTATCATTCGAGCGTTAACCATCGAGGTTGTTCCACTTTTAGTCGATATGACAAAGCAGAAAATCCTTAGCCCTGTATAAGGGGGAGAAGAAAAAATAAGAAGGGCCGGCAAAGGGGGTAAGGGGTTCGAGGCATCGGCGAACGCGAACGGGCCGATTAAAAGTGCTTGGAGCTTGAAGAGCATTAATCGTACACGAAACGGAGAAAATAATTTAATTTGAAAGTAAAAACGCGATCCGCTTTGCAAGTCTGATGGTGGCCCATTGTTTCCGAGCGCCGCTAAGAATATCCTTCTCTCTTTCCACTTTCGACCGTGTCCGTATCTCTTCCAGCTTCCGACTCTGCCGCATCGTTCTTCTCTCTCTTTCCCACTCTATCACCACCACCACCACCACCACCACCGAGCCGGCATCCACCGTTGCCTCCTTTGTATAATCAAAACTCTCGAACAAATTTTCATATTGTTTGCGATTCAATTGGACAGGCAATTTCCGAGTCGTCTTTGAAAATATCTGCTCTCCTCTCCGCCGGTACTCGTTTTAACTTTGCTACCCTCTCGCCACTTTCCCCATTTTCGCCTAACGCTATAGTAGACGACGAACGAAAGGAAAGGAAGAGAGAAGTGGTTATACACGGTATATCTCACGATCGATGAAAACAGACCCGCGGGCATATCTCTTCCCGCTATTTATCTTACTCGTCGATACGAATTCCTTTACTTCGGTTCGTTCTTCGGGCTACTTAAACTTTAATGGAATATACCTACTACACTAGTAAAAGATACAATAATCCTAGAATTGTACTCGACTTTGCATCACGTGATACGTGCAAATTTAGAAGAAAAAAAAACACTGTTAAAGTTCGTTTACTTTTTTTGTATATTATTCGAATTTGATTTGATTATTGGAAATGCGAGATACGCGTGAGAAAGTTTTCATAAAAAAGTGATTCGAAATCTTAAAGGGGAAAATAAAAAATCAACAAAAGAATAATGTAAAAAAATGTTAGGTGAAACATTAGGCAGATAATAATTTGTTAGACACGATCAATTAGTCCGCATGATAGAACTCGCTCGAGTCTCGTCTATGTGAGACTTTGAAAGTTGGGAAGTGGTACGAGACCACTGTTAGTCAGACGGAAAGAGGGGTTGAGACCCATCCGCTGTCACCGGTATAATAGGCTCTATTCACGTGGTACATTTGCTATGTTCATTAGGGTATCAAGATTCTATCGACCCGACTATACTGGTATAGTCACGTATCCGGTGCGAATTAATTCCTATCCTCGCTAACGAATTCACTCTACCTGCCCCTTTCCTTGCACACTCGCGCCTCCTCTCTCTCTCTCTCTCTCTCTCTATCCCTTGTTGCCTTTAAACAACCTCGCTAGATTTCTCTCTTTACCGTGGACGTCTATCAAGTAACGAAGAATAATTTCAAACTGTTCTCCAGTGCGTCAATTTCAATTAGCTCAAACGGAGGGGTTGGTTGCCTCGAAGCATTCGCGATAACGAGTAATCACAATACAAGCGTGTACATTACAACATTCGCATTAAGCTCATAGGGATTTTACTTGCAAAGCTATTCGCCGCTCGTTGCCTCCTGTCAACCGAACGCTAATTAATTTAATCGGATTTACGCGTTATTTGGGATAACTAACTGTTAAAAATGGATTTAGGAATAAGTAATACGCGTATTGAAAATAACACATCGGACTGGAATAAACGCGATAGATTTGTTTAAGGAGAAACGCGTATGATTTTAAATGTTAGCCTAGTTCGGAGTAGTAGAAAAGGAGACTTCTAAATAAGTAAAAGGAGCAGAAAAGCGGGTCGTTCGTTCCTCTCGCATTTCTCGGGTACCTTTTATGCCAGTAGCAGCAAGCCGGACACGTCCTTTCTCCGGCAGAAAGCAGAAGGAGAACCAGATTAGAACCCGACAATCAAGCCAATTATACACTCCGGTGACGCTGACCCAGCTCCTCTTCCAACGGCCCTCTCTCTCTCTCTCTCTCTCTCCCTCTCTGTATCTACCTCTTCGCCCTTCCTCAACCTTTCCCCTTCTTGTCCTTTCTCTCTGCTCGTACAACCATCCACCCTTTCTCTAACTCTCTCTCCTCTTTACCTTCTACAGGCACCTTCTACGTTTCAGAGCTTTCCTACCCGATAGTCCTTCCTTGCATTGAGACTATCTACTCCAGAAACTCATCAGACCTCCGGTAATCTCTGTGGTACGGGACTCCCAACGAATTGCTCGCGGAATTAAGCAGCTCGCGCAAGACACCCGATACGTGTCTTCGCTAGCCGAAAACGAAGAGAAAGAGAGAACGAAAGTGTGGCTGTGTGTGTGTGTGTGTGTGTATGTGTGAGAGAAAGTACGATCTGCACGATTCTCAAAGTGGATAACTTTCCTACATCGGCTCTTGTAAAGGAGCAATCCTCTTCGAAGTTAGCACGTAATCTAAGGAGAGAAAACGGACGTAGCTGCACATTTTTCAACTCACTAATCCTAATAGATGGCGATCCGAAACCAATGGAACTTCAAGCTCTGTACATTAGAAAGATTTTATATTGTAGTACGGAAACGATACCCACGAATTATACTCGCCTATAGTTCTATATATTTGGATTCTTCTTTTTTTATAATTAAGAAGTGTTATATAAAAATATGCTTAAGATATATCGTTGGAATATATTTTGGAAAATTAGAGGTCTGCTATTACCCGCTTTTAAGTAAGGAAGCTTGCGTACGAAATAAATCGATAGACTTAACAAGGATGAAAGAAGAAAGATAGAGATAGGGAGAGATGATTTATGAGGCAAGGTATATGACGGGAAGAGAAGATAGATTTCTGAAGGTGCGCGTAATTTTCGTATCTGCTCGAGTGCCTTAGCATGCGCTGCCCTTTTAACTCGATGCACGAGAAGAGGTTAGAGTAGTGGAAGATGAGGAAGAAGTAGAAGAAGAAGAAGAAGAAGAAAACGAGGTAAGGGAAAAGGAAGAGTTGGAAGTAGAGAGTTGAGGCAAGAGTAAGGAAGTATAGGGGTAGGAAGGGAGTAAGGGTGGCATAGGGGGAGTAGAAAGTGAAGAGGCTCGACGGTTAACTCCTCCGGGACAGAGTCTGAGCGAGATCGGCTACGTCCACGTCTACTAGAGAGCGGCAGATTGCGAGTTGGGCCTTTGGAGGATCATCAAATTAGCGGAAGAGTCTTTGAGAGTGTCTTGTGAAGGTGGCCAACTTGGCTGACTCGTCATAGCCTCTCTACTAAAATTATGCCCTCCGCCTGACCCTTTCTCGGAATCGAGTTGCAAACTTTAGCCCTTCGTTCCGGATGAAAAGATATCATAAGGGTTCTTTCCCGTTCTCTCTCTTACTCCTTTTTCTTTCTCTTTTACATTTTATCTTTATCTTTCTGCAGTTGCTTTCTCTTCTGTTAGGTTAGGTTAGTAGAAAGGATGCTGGCTAATGTTCGGGAATGCTAGGAAAGAAAATTCTCGACGGAGATTTGGGCTCTAAAACGAGCGACACGGGGCGCGTCGTGCTTCGGCACCGCCTAGACATAAATGAGAGAACTTTGAAAGGCTACCGGGCAAAAGACGCTCGGGAGGAGCAACGTGCAATTCCAGCCCGTTCGGATTCGCTCGGTCCAAGTGTTCTTCTTCTTCTTATTCTTCTTCTTCTTATTCTTCTTCTTACTTCTTCACCCTCTTTTCTTTCCCTACCTAGAACCCCCGTTGATTCCCTATCCACTGGGGTATAATTTTTGGTAGTTGGAAAGCTTCTGGTAGTAGCTGTCTCATGTTTAATTCCTCGGATCTTAAGAAAGGAACAATCCGTAGAGCGTTACGACGTTACGAAAGAGAAAAGAAGAGACTAACATATAAGAGGGAAAACAGAGAGACAGGGATAACCGACCGCGCGAATATATTTTCTCTTTCTCTCTCTCTTTCCAACACTTCGCGTATTTCCTCTTCCTATGACGCGTTTAAAAATAACGACATCGTATAGTTTCAATCGTTGTTGCGGCCGATATAATTCAGGGAATATCACGGACGTCGTACGCGAAACGTATTGGAAGCTGTAGAAGGGGTGAGGGATAAACTGAGAGAGAAGAGAGAAGGAGGAGGGGCGGGATGAAATCGATCGATCCGGCCAGTAGTTGGAAGTGAAACGGGCAACACGGACGCTGGGAAAATCTCGTAAAGCATAAAACTGCTGCATGATCGTGCCGGTCCGCAGCGAGCCGGCAGAAAATTTCAGGCCGTACGAGAGAGAGAGAGAGAAAGAGAGAGAAAGAGTATGTATGCTTGCCGACGAATACCAACACCACTATCCCGAGAACACTACACCGTGTATTCTCTCTCTCTCTCTCCCTCTCTCCCTCTCCCTCTCTCTACTATTACGTATATAGAGGATATTTTTAAGCCAAGCTGCTATGATATGTATATTTATATAGATAGGCGTATAGATACATGGAATATGTGCAGACATATATAAGCAACGTCCACGCGTAAAACAGTTCGTGCACGTTCAGATCCAACGATGAAGGTAGCCAGAAACGGTGTGAATGTTTTATCGCGAGTGCCAGCCCTTCGCCTCCTCGCCTCCGACACTCGCCCGTTTCTTCCCCCCAGCACCCCCGCGAACCCTGTGCCGACGACGGTACTATGTACTTCCCAAACCCGTGTGTCTGGCCTGCACGGAAACTGGGGCAGAAACACAAAGCCTGGCTACTGCTTGCCTGAGATACCGCCAACAATACCTAAACGCATGAGGAAGGACGCCTTTTCCGCCCTTTCCACTAACACCCTCCTACCTTTCTAGGTATAGAAGCCTCCTCGCGCGCTCGACCTATCGCTGATAAAACTAAAAAGTCCCGGAGCTGAATATTTTTCCACTATTTACTCTCTTTCTCTCGCTACACGTCTCATATTTAAGGGACCAATAAATATCTTATATATACATTATATGTTTTATTATTATATAGATTTTTATTGCTAATGTCGAGAGAAAAATGATTAATCCGTTACCCTCGTTTAATACTCCCTTTCATCAAATAATTCACGCGCGCGAGTATTGAATTTTATTTTATTTTGTATATTTTGTGTATTTTTTATGTTTATTTTTATTTTTACTTTCATTTTCATTTTTATTTTGACGAATAAGTGTCGACCATAATTCTTTAGTAGAGCGATTCGGACTTACCTTTGCGAAATATCTAAAGCGAGAAGCAACCGTCTGGCATTGATAACGTTTAATGGCAGCTAAGATGGGTTCGCGTCAGGCACGACTTTATTCTTAGTGATACTTCAAAACAGCTCGATTCCAGCCGCGTACTTATGTACCACCGCATTTGAAATGCATTAAGCGCTTCGCATCGGAATCCACGAAATTTTTTATCAATCCTATACCTTACAGACGATACGAATTTCAATGAACTCTTCATCTTTCATCTCTGTGAAAAAAGAGAGAGAGAAAAAAGTACGTTTTCATTTTCATTTTCATTTTCATTCTCATTTTTCCATCTTCTATTCGAATATACTCTCTTATTCTTCCTCAAGCTTATCGTCTCTAAGCAATTTGCTTGGTTCGTAAGTACATTTTTACTAGCCACCGAACGGTGCTCGCTTCTCAACGATCCACCGTAGAAATAAGTTTTGGTCTCGTACTGGTCACGAGGGGCGTAGCCCTGTTTCCACAGTTGCAAGAAAGACTTTCCTTTAGCGCAATTCCTATTTCCCCCATTTCGATGTCTTTCACGAGCGCGGCAGGTCAAATAAAATTTTTCCAATTTCCACGTGAGGCTAAGAAGAGGAGAAGGAGAGAGAGAGAAAGAAAAGAAAAAAATCGTGCAAGCGTGATAGATACGTGTCGGTGTGTGTAGTACGTGGGTTACGTACACTTGGACGGAAAAATACATACACAAAACGTTTTCTCGGTTATTCCAAAATAAAAGAAAAAGAAAAAGAAAAATAAAAGAAAAGAAAAGAAAAAGGAAAGAAAAAAGGGTCGAGTAGTAAGAGTTCACGACGAAGGGTAGTCGAAGATCGTTGCGTAGGGGAGACAGCTCGAGACGAACGAGCTCCAGCCAAGATCGAACTTGGAAAAGTGGAGCATTATTTTTCCGCCGGATGGGTGCATTCAATTTCCGTTTCTCGATCGTTCTTACTTCTTTGCTTCGGATTCAGAACTCGAAGCGGCGAGATGGTACTATCAGAAATCGCGAGCGACATGTTGAAGTTAGAACCATTGCGGTATCGTAAAAGAGACGCGTTCGAGCGTATGAAACATACGTGTTTGTGCCTTTCCTAAATTTTAACATTTCATCATTTTATACATTCGAGAGAGAAGAAAAATAAAATGACAGGGGAGTAGAATGGAAACCGCCTGCAGGACAAATTAACTGGTGCAACAAAAGGGTAAGAAAATAATGCGGAAGAACTATGGCTTTTGGTACACGCTCGATGCCTTTTAATTACCAAGCGTATCATCATTGTTACCAATCGTTCGATTCGCCGTTTCTTCTTTTTCTTCTCTTTTTTTTTTTTTTCTTTCCAACGACATTCGTAAATCGAACGAAGCCGTGGACTCAATAACGACTGCTTCGTATCGTGATTTGCATGACAATCGGGTCATCCGTCGTCGTCGTCGTCATCAGCAGTAGTTGTAATAGTAGTAGTAGTAGTTGTAGTAGTAGAAGCAGTAGTAGGAGCAGTAGGAAAAGGAGAATGAGGAGGTTGCGTCAGAGTCATGCCCTCAAAGGGTAGACCCTTCCCTTTCGACCGTACACACCCCCTGCAACTCCTTTCGTCCCCCGGTCGAGTTTCATCCAAGCTTTTACCGTTCACCCTGCCTCTATTTATCTCCGTCTCTTTCGCCTTCGTTCTTCACCCCTTCCTATCTTTCTTCCTCAGCCTTGTTCAGCCGTTACACGTTCCCACATAAACGCTAGGAAGCAGTGTTAGTATACGAACGCGGGCGCGCAACTGGGCACGCCGACTGGTGCCCTCTTTCTATCAACGGCATCCCGTCATGCTCTCGACCCGGCAAGTTAAGAGCCCTAATTAAATTCAGTCTGGGTACTCTTACCGAGCGCGGTCCATCGTTCATTAAGCGTCGGATCAAAGTGATATTCCCGTAAAGTAGTTCCACGTCGTGGCGAGGGCGAGCCCTCCGTTAGCCTGCTCGTCCCTTTCCTCTACCGTCGCTACTCTTTTCTCCCTTCGACCTTCTAGCCCTTCGAGGTGCCGACTCGGGCGAGAGATAGATAGATAGATAGAAATGCGAACAGAGGCCTAGGTGAATCTGTTACGTCCCGCCCCCTTCATCCCTCCCTTTTATTCCTACGAACGATTAATTACCGAGGAACGTTAAGACCACGTCAGTCTTCTCACGAACCTACTACCATCATCATTATCCTTCCTATACTCTTTGTTGTCCTCCTACCTCGTAAGGGGGAGAAAGAAAAGAATAGGGTCCGCGAAAAGGGCAATGATAAATAGACGACGAAGAAGAAGAAGAAGAAGAAGAAGATGAAGCCTTTTCCAGGGAAGTGGTGTTCGCCTTAGAAAAACTCTTCTATTGCTCTTCTTTTCTCTATCCTGCTAGCTTTCCCATCTCCAATTTCTCCTACCCCAGAAGAGATTTCTTTCGAACGATTCTTGAAAATGGGCTAGCTTGAGAGAACGATGAGAATGGACGACGTGCGGAGGAGTGATCGGAATGGACTTCCATTTGGTGACGATAGGTCATTGGTTCGCGCGAAGAAAGGTGTTAAGATCGAACAAGACACAGGTGGGTTCGATCTATCGCAATAATTAAGCAAAGTCGATTAACTTTTTCTCTACTTTACTCTTTTATCTATAATAAGAAATGATTATTTAACACGTAAATATAGATGAAGTAATTTATTATTATCTATTTCACAAATGAGAAGATTTGTACCTGGAAACTGGTAAAGCTCGAAATTACTACAAAGGAGTGTAGTAATCGATATGTCATAACAGTATTTAGTAAAGTTGCTAATATATATCCTCAATAGTTTCGTATTACGACAAGAGCACCCTCCGGCACTCACACGATTAATAGCCTCCGAATGAGCCATAAAGGTAACGACTTGCAGCTGTTACAAGCGACAATTTGAATAATTAGCGGTCGATGATACAAGCCCAATTTAGTGATATTCCAATTAGTAGGGAAACTTAACAAAGCTAAGGATGGTGGTTATAAAATATCAAAGCTAATATCTTTCCTACTTAAAACGTAATCGATAGACATTAATAATCGTTCGTACCATAAGAAGTTCATCGTAGAGATAAGAAATTTCCGGATAACTGATGAAGTCGACCATCTTTCCTCTGCTCAAATATTTCGGCTGAACAAATGGATGATCCTCGTGGACGATGATCCTTCGATCGATGAATAATACGTCGAATTAACTAAATATTCCTTCACTTGGAAACGATCACACTTTTTCACGTTTGAAATAGAAACAAAACGATAAAAGAACTTTGGTAACTTGTTATACAAATTTACTAAGAATAAGAAACACTGTTAATCCGTTATCCTTTCCCTTTCGAAACTAAGAACGACTCGAGTTGAGAACGTGCTTCGGTTATAATTTCTGACCGGCTTACGTTTCGGCACTGCGCAGAATCACATGAAAGACACCCACACACACTTGCGTTGCTCGTTCCCTCTTTTCCTCTCTCTACCCCTCTTTCTTACGAAAGCGCGTAAACAAAACACTCGTGACGATGCAACTGGTTTTGCGAAAAGAGGTTCGAAACATCCGGCTAGATGGAACGCACCAGCAGCAGTAGCACAAGTAGGAGCACGTGTCGGTGACTTGATCGCCAGAAATACACCATCGTTATTTCGCAAGACCGAGAAAGACTTATGTCATCATCGGAAGCGAATTCGCGCGCACGTGTGCGGAAAATACAGGAAGAAAATTAGGACGAGGATTGGAAAAGAGAAAATGACCGCCGAACACAAATAAAAATACAAATAAAATTAAAATAATAATAAAAGGGGGTGGGGTGAAAAAAGAGAAAAACGGTGAATTTAAAGTAAAGTCGTTTCGTAGTTGTTTTTTACGTTTGCGGCAAGGCACGCGAATGACGACACAGTCGCGAAAAGCACCAAAACCAGTAGCAACAGCAGCAGCAGTAGCAGCAGCTTCTTGAAACGTAGCAGAACTCTCGGCGCGACGAGGGAAAAAGAAAGAATGGGGACAAAGAGAACGGTACGGAAGGGCGCGCGTATAACTGCGACTGGCTTATTCTCAGGGCCGTATCGTAAGAGGCAAAAGCTTAGATCCACGAGGCACCCACCACGAGGGTTAGTAGTAAGTGCCGATCTTTGTGCGCAGGGATGAAAGCGAGAGAGAGAGAGAGAGAGAGAGTTTAGAGGGAGAAGGAAGGAGGGAGAAACACGCGTAGAGAAACGCGCGTGGTAGGTGGTAGACGAAAAAGGAGACTTCAAGAGAGAGGTTCGCGCTTGCGAGCCACCAAAGCAGCACCAGCACCAGCACCACGAGAAGAAGAAGAATAAGAGAGAGAGAGAGAGAGAGAGAGTTAGCTCGGTCACTGAGGCGTCGCCACTCGTACTTGCTTCCTCTTGGGAGTTCCCTCCCTTCTCTTCTTGGAGTCTTCCATACAGTCCCCTCCCATTTCTCTTTTCTATCCCTCCTTTAGACTCCTCCATCTTCTCTTCTTATTCTTCTCTTCGTTCGTATCTTTGCCTTGCGCGAATACGACACGACTCTCTTCTCTCCTCCTATCATTTCTTCTTCTTTCTTCCTTCTCCACTTTCTGTTCTCTCCTTGGTACTCGTCGTAGCTACGAAGAGAGCAGAGGAAAACACACGACGAAACTTTCTCGTAATTGTTTCACGACACTATCGCGGCCGCTTCTTCTTCTTAATATTATACCGTCTATTATAAGTTTCCGTAGACGTTATCTTTAACGAACCGTCGTCGTTAACTCCTATACGGAACGACGCCATCGACGTTGAAAAGCTCAGCTGATAAGCGCTCCTTTCTAAACTTACGTTTCCATTCTTTTCCTATTTTTTTTTCTTTTTTCTTTTTTTTTATTTCTTTTTATTTCAGTATTTATACATGCTTCGAGAATTTTGGATCGGGACGCCAACTAGTATCGCTTAAACTTCATCAGATTCGAAAGGGTGGCATAATTGCACGCTGTTGACATCGCAAAAACTTCGTTAGAGTAGTGCGCTAAAAATGCCCGGTTAAGAACGGACACCAACGCGACATCGTTTCTTTTCTTTTCTTTTATTTTACCTGTCGAGTGTAATATGTGTGTGTGTGTATTTTTCTTTTCTTTTTTACATCTACCCTTCTACCTTTCTACAACATTTGCATGCGTTCGGTTATCGCTTGACTTATGCAAATTTCTACTATGTCAAACAGTACCTTTTATTCCTTATTTCTGGTAACTCGTTTAAAACCTGCTCGATAATACGAAGCAACATTCAGAAGTCAACATACACGAGATGCTTAAAAATTATTCGCCTACCCGTTTATCAATAAACGACGTATCGTGAAAACGTAACAGTCCGAGCGATCTCATACCGATGTATATTAAAATGACATTAGCAAAGCTCATTTTACAAGTTACATTATAATGATATACTCGAAAAGCGAGCTTACATTATCATTTGCAACGTAAAAGCTTTAAGCTAGATAGGGAACGCGTTAAAGCGAGTTGGAAGTTTAACTTGAGGAGCTCGTTATTCCAGGTACGCTATCAATAAAATGTAAAATAAATGACTGGCGCAAGGCACATTAAACGCATTAAGCCAAACGTAATATAAGCTTTATAGTTAACCCAGGGAATTACTCTTTAAACGATAACACGAGCTGATCGATATTTCTCAAAGCGGCATATCTTCTCCGAACGAATGTACGAACTCCGACGCGTACATCAAGTCCCGTGTCACACGGCAAATATGGACGATCCTGTAGTAACATCTGGCGATCTGTTAATGTTAGGGGGGCCGACTAGATCAACATCTCGCAGCTAAGGCAGAAGGCCGGGTATCCGAGGCAAGGTAAATAAACATGAATTAAATTTGGAAAGCTTTATCGAACCAAAACGTTACCAACGAGAAACTCGCAGTTACGTAGAAGCTTCGAAAGAAAAAAAAGAAAAGAAAAGAAAAGAAAGAAAGAAAGAAAAAGATACTTGTTGGATCAAATGTGTGTGTGTGTGATAAGAAGAATATCGTCTCACGCAATGCATGATAAAAAAATTATATCCACAAAAAGGAAGAAGAATTATATATACTCTTGGCCCTTTTTCTATTCTAGAAATTTCGTTCATCATCGAGGAATTGAACGAGATCGAGCGTGCGGAGAAAAGTTAGCTAAATAAAAATCCAATTTTCTTCTCGCTAAGCTTTCTCAATCATTTTCCAAAGAAGAGAACACGAAGAAAGATTGAGAAAGTTATAATCACGTTGATGACCACCGTCCTGCACGCGAATGTTCAATCAAACCCTTCGAGCGAATCTATCCTGATATGGATAAGGATCGTTCACGGTAGTGTCTCCTACTGATCCTACTGATCACGCCATTGCGTAGTTTATTGAACGTCGATCCGCATTCTATCTCTCTCTCTCTCTCTCTCTCTCTCCTAGATCGTTATCAACAACCTACGAGTATATCATTCCGGTTAGTCGATAGTATCCAATCGAGAATCCAACTGCTTTGCTATCTGTTTTACTTAAATCTAATTTACGTTAGCAAAATATCTATTCAAATTAACACGTCTCATGCCAAACAGTTTTTGAATATATAATTAAATTAATATCTTGATATTAAATTTGTTTTGCATCAGAATGGTCATTTTTTTTTGTAAAATACGCTGAAATTTATATAAAAAATGAACGAAAGAGAAGGGATATACACAATTGAATACATTTGCGTGCACACGTGCAAAGGAACTCAGTAAGCAAGGCTAAATATAGCCAAGCTTGCCAAGCAACGTAGCAATTGTTATTGCTTGTTTAACGGAGTTGGCGGGTGTTCGCCTTGAGATCCGTGTTTATGAAGACTCGACTGCTTGGCTCGAGTTATGGCCTCAGGTGTGTCCAGATATGAGTACTTTGATCTAGCCAATCGACGAATAAACAGGATCGTAAAGGTGCCTACGATAGGCCTCGTTTAATCGCTACTAAAATGAAACCTTTAATGCGTTCTCGTCGTATCGACGTCATTGTTTCATAGTAACTGAGTGGCGTCGAGTCACTAAACCGTAGCCTATTGGATTTGCTTCGTCATAAAATGTCTGATCTTTGGTTGCTTTATTAAATGAAAACATTAGGGAAGGAAAAAGGAAAAAAGGAAAGTTTGATTAATGAACGTTTCATTGATAAGAATGTTGAAAAATTCAGAATTGCGATAACAGTAGGAGAAAAAGTGAATCATATGAAGAAATTGTTGTGGATGATTCATTGGTCAATAACGATGTTCCAAAAAGTCTCTTCTGCGCGGTATCATAAACGGAAAATTGATGGCGTATAACCGTAATACAGGACACATCCCAAATGCATCAAGCTGAAAGTCTGGCTGGGTGAGCGAATATCGGTCCTACAACAAATTCCTTTTATATGAGGATTTTGATAAAGGGTCGCATAAATCGGACGCGATAATGCTCGATTATACGCGTTCCCGTAGTAATTTACATTTTGTCATTACACCGGGCTGAGCCGCAAAAAGGGTAGACCATCGCGCATTACGCGCATAGGCAGAGCAGAGAAACGTGCGCGAACCGGTGAATGTAGATCATCATTACGCTGGCGAAATACAATGGCAGCAAGCCGAAAATTCAAACTAATCGGCTTCATTAAGAAGCCCACGCAACACTTGGAACGACCAAGTGTAAAACCAGGTAGAAAATGTAAAAAATGGTTTACTCCGTCAGTGATTTAACGATACTACTATCATTCACTAAAATGCATAAGAGGATAAAAAAAAGAAAAAAGCTTTGGCAATGGAACATTAGCGTGGGTGAACGAAATTTCGAATAAATGACTAACAAAAGTTTTGAATAACGGGGGTAGGATAGGTCGTTTTTTTTCTCATCTCTAAAATAGAATGATACAAAAGGAGAAAGATAGAACCGTACGCATGCGGAAACGCGCGGCCGGAACGGTGCGTTCGGGTCTCTTCATAAAGTCATAACTCAACGGAGCCCCCGGCGCATCTCTCGGCATAACATTTAAAACGATTTCCGCTGGCAGCGGTGCCAAGACCGTAGCAGCGTTGTTTCGGGGATAGATTAACGAAACATAACGCCAGTACTAGCTACGGACTTCCAAGGGGTAGTAACGGATAATGGGAAGGGGCGTGTTGGCACTGCTCTGGCAGTTAAGCAGCGTTCACTGCCGGCTCCTGCTATCCTTCAGCTTTGTACAGACGGGACAAAGATCGACGTCAAACTTTCGAGAGTAACAAAAAAACTAATCCTAACACTACACTTTTATAATAACACTTTATCGCGATTGAAAAACAAACGCGTACTTCACATTGGGCTAATCGAACAAGCATCCATCAATTACGGGATCCCCTGTTCACGAGTCAAAGAAATCGTATATTTTAATAAGGGTGGAACGCTTGATATCGAGAAATAATAATTTCGGACCCTAGTATTATTCGTTTAATGAAATCCTTCCTATATAATTTTGTGCTATAGGTAAAAATGAAGATTCGTATCACGTTGTAGGTGTAGACAAAAGCGATCCTTGACGCCGGGAAAATAAGGATAAGTATAGCCAGCACTGGCATTTGTGTTGGAGTCTTGGGAATAAAAGGAGAGACAATTGGAGAGAAAGGAAAGTCCGATGATACATCGTGTGCTTGGTTTGGTCCACCCTTCGCCCTTTTCCACTACCATCAACGTCTCTCTGCGCGACCCTTTTTCTTCTTTTCCTTTCCTTTCCCTCCCACCCTCCTTCCTTCCTTCCTTCCTTCCTTCCTTCCTTCCTTCCTTCCTTCCTTCCTTCCTTTCTTCCTTCCTTTTTTCGTCCCCAGTGCGCCTCTAACTACCCTTTCGACGTTAAGAGATTAACTTGTCACGTCGAGGCCATTTTAATATTCCGGATCGCTCGACGAATCGCCGGAATTATCCTGGGAAACGCCATACGGCGATTTCTGCGCGCTCCAACGATAAGTATCTGTTAACGTCTCTCATCGAAGAGGTTAACTTTCTTCTCGACAAATATGTCCCGGAGAGAAAAATTTTCTCAAGATATTACATTGCTTTATAATCCTCTTAGAGAGCAATGAGAAATAATGAGACACGAGATCTCCGCTTTTTTGTTCCCCCTTTCTTCCACTTTTTTCTTACATTTAATTTATTTCAAATTCTGTCGAGCATTTAACATTCGTCAAGTTTTCGATTAACATTAAACGTATCGATGCTAGTACGTATACGAATCGAATTCGATATAACAAATAATACGAATTTTACGTGTCGAATTTATTCCTTCTTCGAAATATCGTCTCTCGAATCATTTAAATCGCGATTAATGTAAGATGTTAGTTCAGATTTCTCCTTCTTATCCGTAACCCACTTTTAACGAAAGAAAAAAGAAGAAAAAAAAACAAATTAATCGGTCGATGCCAACTTACGCGATGCATAATTTACTCGTGCCCTTGATGGCAACATAAATGGGTGCACCACCGATGACGAGATACTTCTTGGAATATTTTATTTTAATTTTACGGATTATACTGCTTGTTGTGGCTGATCGACTAATATAAAATTTAAAAGAAAAAAACATTTGTTCAAGATTTCAGATAATGTCGCGAAATATAAGTAACTTGGGCAAAACTAGGATTCTTTTGGAAATAGACGAATGAGTAATCACTCACCCCTGGTAAAGTCCGCTTCTCATGTAGAGCGTTCTGGGCACTGATGGCGCTGTCACGGCTGTAGTAGGTGAGAAATGCACACCCTGAAACAAACGCACAAACAAATTCAATAGAAAATAAACGATCGTTAGACGGCGTCAAATTATTTCTACAGATTGTACTTCATTTCATTGTGTTTTATACTTTCCAAACTTTCAATCGATCCTCGAAATAGGCACGAAAATGGTCGTTACATTATTCGTGCTATTCGTTATCGTAAGATGCGGTAAAAGCATATAATTAGAACGACTAAAAATACCCGGATTCTATCTAACACCAATCCATTTTCTAAGCTCATTCTCTACGGTATGCCCGTGCAAGTAGAAATTACAATTTGGTCGATCCGAGTGGATAAAAATTAGAACGTTGAAATCGTTCGAGCAAACTCAGGGTGGAGCCTGATTTTTCGAAAGATGATCACCGTAGAATAATGGCGGGCACAGCTGCTTGCTCTGCTCGATGGTCAAACGTAATCGTCTTTATGTAAGAATCACGTGACTTGGATCAGTGTGTTAACGTAATTAGAAATAGGTGGGACGGTTGAAAAGTTTTCGCTGCGTAATTACCGGCACGGGACGCATTACAAGAAAAAAAAAAAAGAAAGGAAAGAAAAAGAAAAAGAAAAAGAAAGAAAAACAAGTTTTACGTCGTAATTCTTACAAGATCCAGGAACGTGTATCGCTGGTAACGCAAGGGGCGGTCCCATTTACTTCAACGATTCGACGGAAACGTTCTCATCTCACGCAGTTTCGACCGAACCGAATTCACCGAAGGTTGGGCGTGTCACGTGAAAATAAACTCACTCACTCTATCTTTTTCTCTTTCATGGTCTTCCTCTCCTATACGGAAGTCCAAAGAAAAAGGAAACTTTGTGACATAGAGAGAAGGATATTTCCTCTTTTTCTACTACGACCAAGCGAGTTCGTTGAAGCGTATCGAACACTGCTCGAGTGCCTTGAATTATAGAAATAAGAAGGGCTCCTAATATACGACTAAAACGTTTGATGAAATCAAGTCAACCTCTAACCCAATATTGAATCGAGGTAAATTCAATTATTTCGGCTATCGTGTTATCGAGCGGGACGATTGGTGCACAGTACAGTGCAGCACATCACAGCACAGCATAGCATAGCATAGCACAGCACAGCACAGAATACAGAGCACAGTTTCAGTTCTGACGGAAAAAAAGTGGCACAAATTTGGATCCACTTAACTAAATATTTGATCATTCGAGAATTTGATTTGGACGGGGCGCTTAAATAGTTTTAATATTTTATTTCCTATAAAGTATGAATGCCGCAGACAGCCTTTATCCAGAAATACAACATATTTAAAGTTTTGAAACGTGGAGTATCTGAATCACTGTGTATATATATAGCATGAAAGATGTACGATGGTACGGATCGTAGACTCGATCTTTGCGTTATCATTTTGGTAAGATAATAACGTCGTGGTTGCGACGGAAACAGCCTGTCCGTACATCGTATTGCCTTTCTCACGCAAGCTTTGGACTAGTTAGACTCAGCTTGTTATCTCTCATTCGATATAAATAACTTTGTATTTTTTTCTCTTAATTACGATTCGCTATTAAACGTTTCTCCGAACCACCTACACTATTACTTTTTAATTACAATAATTAAATAATTCTTCGTCCTCGCAAACAAAAAAATCTCAAGTAAAATCTTCGCGTTAGTCCGTTATTAAAGTAAGAAAACTTTTTTACTACAACTAGTAGTAATATCGCCGCGTTCTGATTATCGATATAAAATTAATTCATCGCAGAAGTTTAGCCGATTTTAAGAAGGAATTCGGTTCCGATACGAGGAGGAAAACGACAACGGGTTAAAACGATGGTAATTAACCTCAGAATTGGACGGCGCTTGAACCAGACCATTATCGGCTATCGCATTGTCGAGCAAACCCCTTGGGACCGCCTCCCTATCGGTCTGAGGATTTATTCAAAGGGCCTCTCCATCCTATCTGATCGCCATTTCGCTATCTCAACGCACTGAGATGGATGTAAGCAAGCACGCGCTGTACAAGACTCGTGGGTGCACTTGGACAAGTTTCTCTCTCTCTCTCTCTCTCTCTCTCTCTTACGATGAACGAGAAACGTGCGAGACGTTTTGTGTAACATTATCACGAACGACTTACTCATTCCTCTTATCTAATTATTCAGTAACTTTCGTAGAAATAAACGGCCAAAAAGAATAGAGAAAAAAGTGGCATATTTGACGGGGTGATTGAAAAAATGATCAGCAAACACGAAGGGAATGATTTATTAATGAAATAAGCGTTGATATTTGAGAAGCGTTCCTTCAAAAATTGATGAATGTATTTAAAAATCAGCGCGTGTTACAATTAATAAAATGAAATAATAAAAAACCTGTGCGCGCTAGCAGAACTTCGGATATTTTCATTAGATATAAAAATACTTGTATCCTAAATTAAAGTGGATCAGGTCAAACAATTGGATATGGAAAGAAGGCTAGAATAAAAGAAGAAAGCTTATCGTAGAAGGAGAACACGATAAGAAAAGAAAATGGAAAAAGTAGTAAGGTTCGATCGTATCGGAAAGAAAAATTGCGAATAACCCATAGCTGGGAGAAAGTCAAGCATCCGTTTCCGTCACGTTCACCGTCGCGTCGTTCTAGCGTGTGAAATTTAAATCGCTTGCCTTCTTCGTCGTCGTCGTCGTCGTCGTCGTCGTAGTCGTTCCATGTTCCGCCTCGTGAAATCCGAGACGTTTTAATCTCAGGGCGAGGCTTCGAAGACGCAATTTCACGAGGATGCCAGCCAGAGTCATGCCGGCAGCAGTTTCTTAGCAAGGAGTTACGTCGATGAGGCGAGCAAGCACAAATGGAAGGGGTAGGATAAGGAGAGAACGATGATACTACCACCGACGACGAAGACGACAACGACAACGACGACGATGATAGTGGAAGCCGACCCCAGAGACGGTCTCATAATTTTTCATGCAATACCAAATCGTACGTCTACCTTAACACGAAACCCTACCATGGCCGGTCATATGAATTGCCTCGCAATTTTCAACTCAAATTCAATGTTACATCATTCCCATACATTTGACTAGAAAATGAATTCGCAAAGAAATTCATTTTTATTACTTTACCATAGGAATAGAAAGAAAAAAAAAATTACACAGAAGGAAGAAAAATCATTTGTTATTTTTTTTTTTATGATTTGTAGTTGTGCAAAATATTACTTGAAATCTGACAGAAGTTAAACCACACGCAGGTTGTTCGTCGCGAAAGGGTAAAGAAAGGGGGAAAAAAGAGGGGTTGAAAGCAAAAAGGAGAATGGCGTCCGAAAGTTTGTAAGGACCAGTAGCCTGCGGGTAGTCACGCCGTCGACTGTTTGCTTTTTCTCGGATAGAAGAGACGCGCCACGATTCTCTTCTCCAGCACCCCCGCACCCTCCCACACTTCTTTCCACCTAGTCTTTCTGTTTTCGTTCGTGAAATCATAGGAAAATGTAAGTGTAAGAGTGTAAGGTGCAACTGTATGGGTCGCGTGTTGCTCGTAATACGCGCGCTCAACGAAACATTTATAAACATCGCCGGTGCTTATCTTAATTGCATTGGGACAGTTCGCATGACGTTCCTATTCCCAACGGCTGATACCGTCGCGAATAGAAAACTTCGTAGCGTACCGAATCATAGTCCCCCTTTCTCTTGGCACCCCAGGCGAATTAACTCCCATGGCAGGTTGAGTCTTCCTGCGAACGTTCCACAAAACTACTCGTTCTCGTCTTTCCTTCCAATCGAATCTACTAAGCAAACTACCAACGATAACACGAACAATAAGTTCATTTCCGAAATCAATATGACTTTTTGGTCATTTTCCTCCGAAATGAAGGAATAAAATGTTAACTCTGAACATACACCACCACCACCACCACCACCACGTTTTTCAATTTGTTTAATTATCGAGATTTATTTCTACCTTCATTTGAATTCAATGAAAGATTAGAGAAATTTATTTTTACTAATGAGTAGAGGGCGAAAGAAAAAAAAAGAAAGTTTTAGTTCGACGTGTTCGCTATCGTATGCCGAAAGTAATACATCGTGGTACTTTGAGTGTCCTAAATTTCATTCCCCTCAAGAAGGTTAGCTATCGTCTGGAAGGATCAGCTTATCAATCACTATGGGGACCCTCGGTCTACTCGGTAGAAACTCGACGGTACCGTAGCGTTAATGTGAGCTCGTTTAGATTCCGTTCTTATCTGGCCAGTGTACTGTTTTGAAAATTTATAATATTCCCGGACAGTTATCTAAGACGAGACACGGTGCTGGTCTAACAGGAAGCAAAAAATCTTTCGCATAGAAAAGTTAAGATTAAAAATAAAAAAATAAAAATATATATAAGAGAGAGAGAGAGAGAGAGAGAGAGAAAGGGAAAGAGATGAGTCTCTTTGTGTATACATGATATAGTTGAGAAGGAAGGAAAAAAGAGGGAGTCAATGGTAGAAAAAGAAGGAAAAAGGAAAATAGAGATAGTAGAAAACGGAAGAAAGACAAAAGAAAGAAAAGGACGAAGCGTTATCTTCCAGGACGTCACGCGCGTCGCACGCCACATCGACTCCCAAGTGGTTGAGATATATTGGTTAAAAGGCGCAATAAAATATAATGCACGAACGTGCTTGAAAAATCGTCGCGAGGAATTGCTATCGAGCGAGGATCGCTGTTTCGCAAAAAAGAAAAAAAAAAACGAAAAAAAGGGAGGGAAAAAAAGCGTTAACGTGTTCAAGATTATTTTACGATATTTCATAGCCGGAGTACCAGACAATTTTCTGGACACGCGCGTAAAAATACATATACAATATATATATAAATTAAAATCAAACAAATGAGAAAGAGTGTAAAGAGAAGGGAAAATGTAACAAATAAAAAGTCAGGATAAATTGGAGGGAAATGAAGACTGGAAGAATACAATTTCAGTTAGACGAATTCTCAAGACTAAGGCTTCGAGTTCGTGACAAAAGCTTGAATATATATCCTGCACGTATACCAGCCGAAAGAAGGAAAGGGAGAGAGAAAGAGAGAAAGAGAACGGAGCTTAATTTTCACCGAGCGAATCTAATTAATTCAATTGGGATTAATTATCTACGGTCACCGGTCGATGTACGAGCGAGGCCCGACCCGCCTCTTGAACACGCGAAACCAATTTGCGAAAAGTCCACCCGTTTACCCTATCTTTATTCCTCTCGGAAGCGTACGCCTCCTAATTTTGCGTATTGAGTCTATCCATTAATTGTCTTTTCCCTAAAGCGAATAAGAAAAAGAGGAGAGAAAGTGGAGAAGGAGTAGGGGGGAGGCGGGGAGACTCGGCAAGGTAGAAAATAACTCTTGTATACATAATCGAGATATTTCCGGCAGTGCTTACTACTTTCTACGTAAAATACGAAGAAGAGAAATCTCTTACCGGCGTTGTTTAAAATATCCATTGAAGTTGCACTTACTTTACCTAAAACAAAGAATTCCTCCTACTTTCGTTAAACAATGACCGACTCGAGAGTTAAATGAGCGAAAATATTGCACGAACCTTAACGCTTTTACGAGAACGTAAATACCCGAGTTATCCGCAACACGTTTTGCTAAACGCGCGTTTTGCATTTATTTCTTAAAAAGACTTTTATATAGACAAACCCCCTTAGAACTGGACGTATCGAGGAAGGTATATTTAGAAGGAATATGAAAAAGAAAAAAAACGGGAAACGACCATTCGATAGATTTTTTTCAAGTTCCTAGATATGCCCCTTTTACCTACTGCTACCCCCATGTACGTAGAAAAGATATAATCGCATGGGGTATAAGATTGCGAAGAAGACCGTCTACTAGTTGGCGAGTTTTTGCCTATAAACCTGCCGGCGTACAACAAGAGAGACGGAGTAGATGAAGTGGGAGGACAAGAGAGAAGAGAGGAGGAGGAGGAGGTGGAGGAGGAGGAGGAGGAGGAGGAGGCGGGAGATACAGACGAGAGTTGATGGCACCGTCCGACGGCGACGAGGGCCGAGCGAGGTGGTTAAAGGGGGTTCAAGAGTAGAAGAGCGTTTTATTTGCGAGGCAATGCGACGGCTAATACACCAGTCACTGGACAGCGTCCAAGTCATAAAATGGATTTTATGACGCCGATCGATACAACGAGATCTCTCTCTCCCTCTTTTCAACGTCGTTGTCCCAAAGCCTCTGTCCTCTCTCCTCTCTTCTCCTCTCCTCACCACCCTTCTCTCTTCTCTTCTCTTCTTCCACAGAACCGATGCCTGTGTATCTACCTAGGTTCCTCTTCGAGTCCACTTCGTTCGTACGTTTCTCGGTTAAAACTCGATGCCGACAGGGATGCGACCCTGTCGAGGGTCTACATTCCTACCTTCAACCTAGCCAGGTTCTCTCTTCAGAGTATTTATTAAAGAAAGAAAAAAAAAATCACTTTAGAATTTCTATTACAGCCCTTTTCGTTTACTCCATGCACGTTGTTTTTCCAGCCACATTCACGTCTTCCACGCGTTCCTCTCTCCTCGTATTACTCGGGTCTGTTGTCGAAATACCCTAGGAAAACGGGAAACTAGTTCCTTCTTTCTCTCTTTCGTTTTCTATTTCAACAACGATTGGAGGAAATGAGAAAGGAACGTCTGCTCTAAAGATTCGTCATTTTTTAAAGACATTTTTTAAACTGATCGAAAAGCTCGCAAAACGTGAAAGAAAAAACATACATTTTCTTAAATAACACGTAAAGAAAGATAACTTTCTTGTTCCTCTTCTTGTTCCCCAATAATGTGAAAACAAAGTTTCTCCAAGTGACACAAGTCACGTAAACGAGAAACCCTCTTCTCCGTGTTCCTCTTTCTTTTTCTTTCTAGCAAAGTCAAACCCCGTTGTCGAATTATCTTCGGCACGGTCGTCTCGGAACTTGAGGAACGTGATAGAGCTTTCTAAACGTTAGGAACTAAAAGTTCTCCCGTACTTAACAACCAATCGAATCGCATTTAAACCAATTTAATTGAAGGATCACAACGAGAATGATTTAACGATTGTTCTAATGAAATCAAACAATACGAAAGTCCGATAAAGTGATTTTCCATTAGAACGCGTAAGTCTTGTTAACGAGTTTGCATTTTTCATCAAAATTCTCATCCGAAAATATGATGTTTGAAATGATTGGAGAAATGTGTAACTGACCGCAGACTGCCCCGTCAGTTATCTGCCAATCAGTCTGTAAAAGGTTGATATTTGGATTACTCTCATATATCGACATTTATCGTTAGCACTACGATATATTCGAATAACGAAATTTAAACAAATATTGAGAAAAAATATAAAACTCTCCGTTCCCTGCTCTAGACCGAAGCTTCTATCTGGCTCTTCCTTTTTTTTCGTTCTTCCCTCCTCCCCCAATTTTATGACCGTCGAGGGAGAAAATTTCCTACTCGCCAGTTTCTCACCCTAGAAGACATGTACTATCTATGATCTAGATATCGCGAGCTATACATAACGCTATTTCGAGAAGATGATCGGTGGTCTACTTCTTGCAAGACGGCTCCGAGCCAAACTGTTGCATAAAGCTCGGAAACATTCGTCGTAAACGCGTTAACGCAGGCCGTCACGTGAAACGTTTAAAATCACTCGCTTAAACAGAACATCGAATGATTTCTTCTATTGTTCATCCTTCATTTTGATCACTATAAGCACAAAATTTGTCCTTTTGGATAGAAAAAAGAAAGAATGTTCACGGATTTATGTTAAAGCTTGTGTTGGTTCGCGCCGATATTATCGTAGTTTCGTTTCACTCGATGAACGTTTTGAGCAAACTTGGCGATACAGGAGACGACGGGAAGAGTTTAGGGCCTAGGCTAAGGAGGAAAAGCTTCGATATTTCCGCAATCGCAAAGTCGCGGTCCATAAAACCGAATAGTACGCGTAACCAGAAGAGTTTGCATGGCACCGAACGATAAACTCGCTTGAGTTATCCTATTCTGCTTCATCGACTTCAACAATGCGGCCAAGATTTCTTTGATATCTTACGAACCAAGTAAATTGAAAAATACATTTTCAACGAGAACATTTTCAAATGGACGATTATTGGGTTTTATTAAAGGCAAAGTTGAATTATTTGAAGAACGATTAGCAACAGCACTCTCGAGTTACGTGCTTTAGAGCATCAGTGTTATACGCGCATTAAGCCTACCAAGTGATTTAGACACTATCGTTCCTGCCGAAGACAAATAGAGATAGAGAGAGACAAATGCAGGGTGCACGGAGTGACGAGCAAAGCAGTCGTCGAATGTAGGCCGCCACGGTACTTTGAATCGCGCGCTTCCTCTAAATCCGAATAAACGTTCTATCAGTAACAGATTCGCTTGATCATATAACAAAGGATCTACGTATCAACGATCAACCATCTATTTATGCATAACTGATGGTGCACGCATCTGATTTGGATATTCCATTATACGCGGTGAGTGGAAAGAACAGCAATGCTACGAATAGCTATGCTACGAATAGCTATGCTACGAATAGCCATAGTACGCACTAATGGTAGTACCACCACCATCTCCATTACGCGTGACTCGCGATATTACGTTCGAAAGTCCCGAGGTTGACTTCCATAGGGACCATGACAACGAGTTGTATTACGGTGCTTCCATCCCGACTAGCAACTTCCTCCCACCTCGGCTCTGGGTAAGGGTCACGTTAATTCATTCCTGGCATAGTCTGCAGCGAACTATGTAGGCTATCCTTCCTATCCCATGAGGTATCTCGTTTCCAGAAGGATGCGTACGAATTTGGCACACGTTTCTCCGATTTGCATCTGTATGAATAGGCGCGGATTACGGGATTGGAATAAATTTGGCCACCTAAGTGAGCCCGACAATTTATACCGCGGCAGCACACGAACAAAGAATCCCTACCACCAAAGCGTATATAATGCCACCTACTATCGTCTCTTGTGTCCACGCGCGGATATACATCTATGTATATGTGTGCGTGTACTCGTGCGCATTCGCAAGCAAAATCGACACTTTGGCGCAACTTTGCCCAACGAAAGGTTCGATGAAGCATGACTACCGATAAGAAGAGTGCTTTCGTGTTGAATATCGGAAGAACAACCTCCTCTGATAATCAACTAGCTAATTCATTAATTTGTTTGTCGATAATAACGAAGAGAGACAGCATTATCTATTGTAAAAAAAGATGAGAATCTCTGGTTCGTCAAAACGATTTATAAATGATTTGAAACGTCAGTGGCAGGCAGAAACCAAGTCGAGTTCTCTCGGAGCACAATATCCGATGATTAATTAAATTTCATGATGGAAGAAGCCGGGGATACTTTAACCTACGTAAATTCTGTTTTTCTCCTAACCGAAAAAGAGAAACCCCAAAAGTGGGAAATGCTAGGTCAGAGCCTACCACCAACCGAAAGAAGGAAACTTCTTATGATCCGTCATTTTGCTCTTTCGTCCCATCGTAACAAGGATCTTTTATGACAGCACGTAAAATGTCTAGAACGATGGCTCTATGCCATTGACGTTGATTGGCCCTAGGTGAAGCCCACTTTCGTCTTTTCTTTACTTCTCCCATCTTGTCCACCTTATACTATCATTTTCTTCTTCTTCTCCTTCTTCTCCTTCTTCTTCTTCTTCTTCTTTTGCTCGTTTCGTTTCGTCTGGTCGCGTCTACTACTTTGACCTTTTTCCCTAACTCTCCGACAGTTACTTTACTTGAAGCTTTTACAGAGCTCGACTGGTGCTGAGAAAGCCGCTCTAAGAAAGGCGAAAACGTCCCTCGGGCTGAGGAAAGTGGTGCCTTGGAAATGGTTCTCCAGGTTCGTACGACGTTGTTAGAGCTATTGCTCTCTGTCCGAAAGAAGGACCGCTCATATTTACAAGCGACGCGATAGCAAATGGCCAAAGACGAGCGAAAATGCCTGAGGAACGAACGCGTCAAACCAACCACTATTAACCCGCCACCCTGCGGGACGCTTCGCCAATTCCCATTCTCTATTTTCTCTCGACTCCTCCTCCCGCTTCTTTTTCTTCCACATCTCGATCTCAGCCATTTTTATTATTTCATATATCCCCAATCGTTCGATCTTAAATTTCTAGTTCAATGAAGTTCTCTCGTTCAACGTAAAATACCTTTTACGTTTGATACTTCAAAACAACCATCTAATATTTTTACATTAAGACTTCGTGCCCAGACGGTGAATAAAAAAGTTATCCAATAAAAAGAAAGACTCGAGCTCGATTAAATCGATATTTCTTCATCGGAGGGTAAAAGTAAAGGGTCCGAAAGAAAAATAAATAAGATAGACAAGAAAAGTTCTTTAACCGCAGTTCCCACTGTTATTTTTTGTCCGAGAGTAGGAAAGTAAACAAAATCATCGCAGCAGGCACTACACTTTGGAAGAAACAATTTCCAGGCTAGGGAAAACATGCGACCGAAGCGAGATTACCTTCGAGAGTCAAGAAACTAAAACGGAGTCGGAGGAACTCGGCTATTATTATTTGCTCTTTACAACTGAACTGTTCAACTTCCACGAGTTCATACCCCTAACCCAAAGTCCTCCGCAATGTTCCCGATTCGAGAAGAACACGCGAGACATTGTATGTATACTTCGAGGATCGAGGATATACCACCTGACGTATGATTTATTATTTCTATAACAAAATTTCAATTTAAAATTTCACTTGGAGTGGGTCAACAAAAATTCAACCAAATGTATTTCATCGTAAGATCTATCACAGAAATTTTACTCGAGCTCGTTTTACTAGTAATGGTGTAAAAAAAGAGAGAGAGAGAGAAGCGGGCAGTTGAAAGAAAAGTTTTAGAAACACTGGCCCTGCCGGAACACTCGCAGAGAGGCGTGAACAGTTAGTACGTGTTAGACCGGAGTGTGAGAACTGTAGGAAGCGTGCCTCCGGCGGCGCACTTTTCAAAACCGTAGCCCAAACAAAGTACCATGACCAACAAAAGTAAGCTTTCCATAGATCCTGAACTTTACCGTGAGGTCGAAAAAAGAAATAATTAAAAAAAAAAAGAAGGAAAAACCATTATAACGATTATTTGATTATTTTCGTAGAAAACGGCTGAACAACTTTTCCAAGTTTCATTGTTCGCTCTTTGACCGTTTTCATAAAAGAAAGAAAAGAGTATTACTTCGGCACCGTAAATTCGTTAGTTACTAATCCGTAGAAAATATAACAGAGAACAAGAGAACACGGACGTCGCTAAATAATGATAGTACTCACACAAGGTGTTTCGCAATAGCAATCTCTCAGCTTTCTCTCTCTCTCTCTGTGTGCAGTCTTTTTATCGTTAGAGGGTGGGAGGGAGGGAGGGAGGGGTGTTCGTCGTCGATGGGGCGAGCGTGTTCGCGCGGCTATTTTTATGGATCCATCGATGTATGAACACATGCAATCGCTCGTCGTTTATTGTTTTTGTCGTGGACCACCGGCAGCCGACGTCCCGCGAATTTGCATATTTTGTATCGCGCACCGACTATCCGGCGTATTGTGTCCAACCGACTGCCGAATTGCTCCACATCGAGCATAAGCTCGCACTTTTGCATGACAATAAAAGCTCCGCAACGTTATCGAGCATGTGTAGGAGGATCGACAAAGAGAGATATTCTGGGAGAACCCATTTTGACTCGGCACGTGCGTCAGAAATTCAATAGTAGTTATTGTTAGGCGATGTCTCTTATAGATATCTCTCGTCGCACACGAATATTTCTTAAGAGACGACGGCCAATCGATATGAATACAACAGCTAGCTGCTACTATATATCTCCCACGTATTGTCATTTTCTATGACTTTAAAACATTCCCTCTCCTCCCCCAGCCTCAACACACAAATCAGATATATCGATGTGTGATGCTTACGTAGAATTGAAGTCAAACGAATAGGTGGTAGGTACGTTCATTCTCTTTCTCGCATACTTTTGTGCTCTCGATATTCGTCGCTTATGCTTTCTGGTTATAACGAGCCTAGCCAAAAAAAAAAAAAAAAAAAAAAAAAAAAAAGAAAATAAAAATTATGGAATGAGAGAGGAAAAAAAAAGAGAGAAAATCGATTCAAGGGCCGGTCTACCCTCTCGTCGCGTCATTGCAGTAGCAGCAGCAGCACAGCACGAGCCCAAACCCGCGTAGTAGCATATACCGTACGATTAAAAGATATATATCCTGAATTTTTGTCAAGCCTAACGGGCAGGCAGCGCTTGAGTGCCCGTGAATTATCTGACGCGCTTTGCTTTCGCCGTTACGATGATGTATGGCCAGGCGCATAAAAAATGTGAACGAGGGGGTGGCCCCTGACGTCGGGAGTGCCAAGCGATATCGTGAAAAACGAGACTTTCGGGATTGCAGCGTGTACGGACGAACAAATAGTTCGATGGATCAAGTTTTAATGACCGGAACAGCCGAGCGCCGACGCCGCTATCGAGAGCCATTGACAAACCACTGCGGGCCTTCGCTACTCGTGAAAATGAATCGACTCTCTCGTTTCCTCTCTCCCTCTTTCAACCTTCCTCAGATCACCCACCTCTCTCTTCGTTACACTCGCAAAGAGCATAACATTAAAATACCGACTCTACCGTCTCCGGGCCGCGATAACAATAAGTTCGCAACCGGGAAAGTGCCGTCACATTCCATTCCATTCCATTCCATTCCGTTCCGTTCCTAATTGTCGCGATCGATCGAGGAAGAAAATGGAACGGTGCTGCGTTGGGATTGTCGTGTAAAAATGGACTCTTATTTTTCCATCCGATTGTCGGTAATACGTTATAATGAAATTTATTTATCATAATCTTTTTTATACCGAAAAATTTTTTGTATTTTTACGTTACATTTTAAGTCCTCTTTAATTCATAGGTAATCATTTAAATAAAGATTAAACCTTTGGGGATCTATCATTTTCTCTTTAACAGTTAGTCGTGAAAAATCGTTCTCGTTGATCTTCCTCTAGAAGCCCATCTAAGACGATAAATCTCACACCTCCAATGCAAAGTCCAGATAGAGACATGTGTCCGTTAATGGCTGCCAGAGTCACCGGGTGGTGATCATTGCCATCCTAGGGAACGTCTCTATCCCCTCGAGCCTACGTGCGCAGCTTGCCGAAAACTCCGACTTCTATCCCCGACATTTGTCCGCAGCTATACTTTCGCAACGCGAATCCCTCTAACGTGTACCTACATATATATTTCCGAGTATATATTCTCTCACAAGCTCACTACCTTTCTCTACTTCTTCCTTTTTCCATCCTTTCTTCGACCTTCTTTCTTTCCCCATGTACATATATCTTTTGTATATTTGGGATGCTTCGTGCGCAAGTAAACTTTGGAATTTTCTTTTTAACTCGAAAACGATATCTCAACAAGCTGAGGATAGAACACACGCATACATATATCTATCATACACGAAATAATCGTCCAGTTAGATTTCGGATTGGTATCAAGCTACAATTTTTGTTTCGGTTCAATTTGTCTCGTTATTGCGCTAAAAAGAAAAAAAAAAGAAATAAAAGACAAGGGCCAGCGTTTCGATCAATTTCCACCAACGAGAAGAAATAAGGAAGGAAAAGAAAGGTCGGTAAGTATCGACAAAAACAACGATTTCTTCTTTCTTTGGAAAAGATTGGTAGGCGGTGCACCTCGTCAGGTTCATTGGCACTGTTTCAATTCGGTAGAAGGGGATCAAACGTCGAGAAGAGAGATTTCGTCGGGCGGACAGAAGCCTTAAGCTTTGTGCCAGCGACGCCGAAGCCGACGCCGAAGCCGACGAACGATAGGTCCTGACGAGGATGAGGATGAGGACGAGGACGAGGACAACGACGGCGAGAACGACGTCTCGCTGGCGACGACAAAGGAGAATCCAAGCCGCCGTCAACGACGCGACTTGGCAACTCGTCAAGAAGCTTGTAACCCTAACTGTGCCATTGTGCACGGAGGCGGTTGGTTGAAACTCCTTTCTGGCCGAGCCTGCTGTTTCGAGGCTTCTTTGTTTCCTCCGAACAGGGTGAAGATCGTGGAGGCGCGTGGCACCACCCTGGCACTTGTCCTTCTCAACATTCCAGCCCTCGACTGACGACTATAGTCTTCTTTCGCTTCTCCTATCCTAGACACGTCCTTCTCTCTTCTCGTCCACCAGCTATTATCTTATTACCAATTCCGTCCCAACAGCTACGTTTAGCGATGTACATTGCTGAACTGAATTCATTCGACGATACAATTTGTTTCTTTATCATTCCTCGAAACGTGTCCGTTGAGTACATCAACAGTTCATTCTTTGTATTCGGTCCTACGATGCTTCTTTTGACACGACACCGTACACCGTAATGCGCTTAATTACTACTACGGCTTCCGACAGGACCACCGATCGACTGTTTCCCTACGAACGACGCCGATTTCATCGCTACTTGTAAATCCTACTTCATCGTGTTACATAACTTATAGGATCTTGTCAACCATGCAAGACTTACAAGTGAGATAGTCTACGAGTCGTAACAAAAATCGCATTATGCTTCTTTACTTTCATTTTCTTACCGTTCGCTCTTTGTTCTCGAATAAGATTATCGGTCTTACTTTAACGCTCGGAGAACACCTGTTGGACGTTTACAAAAAAAAAAAAAAAGGAAAAAACAAAAAGAAAAGAAAAATAAAAAAGGAAAAAACAATTCCTATATACGAAATGAATCATTCCTATAAAAATATATAGTTGACTCATTTACAATCGAGAATGAGAGAGGTGAGGGGAAAAAATAAAGAAATAAGAAGGAAGGAATATACCTCCTTCTTCTTCTTCTTCAGAGTGGAACGTAAGAATGAAGTGAGATACGATCGACGATTTCGTTGTGCCAACTGGTCCGTACACACCGCTGGTCCACGCTGGGTGTTCACATTTAGAACAACAAGTCTTTTTCAGCAGATGGTGCGCATCGGCACTCCCATAAACAAGCAGACGCCGCGGTCTATAGTTACCGACTTTACTCTCCCTTTCCTATCCTTTTCTTTCCTCCCCGTTTTATTTCTCTCCTCGTCCTTTTCCATTCGTTCCTTCTCTTTTCTTCCTTTTCCGTTTGTTGTTCCACCACGTCCAAGGGAAAGCCAATAAACCATCGAATTCCTTCGGTATATTGCGGAACTCGGCTGCTGCTAGCAGCAGCAGCACCACCACCACCACCACCAGTTCCACCACGAGTTCCACCAGCACCACCACCACCAGCAGCAACAAGTTCCGCGCTTGCTCTTCTACGATATTCTGCGAGTCGTCGAAAGATTTTTCTTTCCCCTTTTTTCTTTCTTTTTTTTATTTCTTTCCTTCAGAAATTACTCACTCACGATTACGCGGTTATGTGCTCGTCAAAGGAGCGAAACTGCAAAGTACCCAAGGAAAAAAATCAAACGAATGGAAAGTTCGTTTTTTAACCTCGGTGTTCTCTTTCTATTTTTTCCTATCTCTCTCTAACGTTCTCGAGAAAAAGCGATCAGAAAAGTTTTTCGCGTCAGCCTATAAAATAGAAAATTACTTTAACTCGCCTTTTTAAAGCCAACAAAATCGCTTAGAATAACTTCCGGATGTTACTGCAAGGGTTCTTCTTTCCCTCTCTCTCTTTCCCTCTCTCTCTCTCTCACTCTCTCTCTCTCACTCTCTCTCTTTCTCTCTTAGGAAATCGAAATCGAGTCATACTCGAGACGTGTTTTATTTCCGCTTTCCTTCTCTCATTTATCTCTTTCTCTAGTCGTTTTCTCCTCTACGCTATCTTCTCTCGAGCCTCATCGGTTTGAAACTTTTCCCAGACAGCACGTCGGCTATACCGATGAAATCGAGCGAAAGTAGTTCTTAACGTTTACTCGAACGTGACAACGATGGCTAGCTAACACTAGTAGTAGTTATACTTTCTATGTTCTTCAACAGGAAATAACGTCTCGTTCTCCTAAGTTCAAATTTTTCTCGGAAAGAAAATGATTCCATCCATGGTTTTTTTATTAAATCGCTTTAAAATAAAATCGTTCAACGAGTTACGATCCAATGAAAATTTTTACGACAAAAAAATATCAAATATAGTCGTATATAAAAGACAAATATTTATTAAGAATTGATTAACATCAAATAAAGACTTCTTCCTAATTTTAATTGAAAACGTTGACTTCTCAGTGCAACCCTGCTAAAAGTTTTCAAACCTATCACCCGTGGCCGTCGTTTGTTTCTCCAACGAGGCAATAAGAGTCATCTGTACAAAACATGTAAAATATTGGTGACAGTTAACGCGTTAAACGAGTTGACGCGTCTCATTCTACGTCAGAGACAATAGCACGTTCGAGGTATATGGGGGAAAACGGCACATTTGGGGAGAAGTTTGATAAAGAAAAGTGGTGGAAAAAGAAAAAAAAAAAGAAGAAGAGAATGATGAGAGATGCTCCCGGTTATAAAACTTGTATAATATATATCTAGCTATCCGATCTCCTAGCACTTTCTTCCTTCGTCTTCTAGTCCCGTTATAAGCGGCGAAGCATTAGATGGGTTGAGAAACGTTTAACAGTAGCAGAGCGAGCCGTGTTCTATCACGTGGAGGTCTATTGAATTTTTGCCCATCAGGGCCACTCTAACCCCTCTCCCTTCTTTCTCTTTCTCTCACTCTGTCTCTCTTTCTCTCTCTGTCCTGGCACGCTCCGAAAGCTTCGCACCACCCTCGTAAAGTAAATACGTCTAATGACTGTATCTCGTTAGCGCATCGCACGTGCTCTATCTTTCCCACGACGGCGTTACCTACACTTTGCAGTTTGCCGATCGAACTTGAGCCGTGCTTTTATCTCTCTTCATGTTTCCTCCCTCTCTCTCTCTTTTCAACTTTCACATCCCATCTCATCTCATCTCATCTATTTCGTTCGCTTCGTTCTACATCTTTATCTAATAATCCGTCTGTGAGGTTTAATCCTTTTCTTCTTAGAGAAACGCGTACCACAATTTTCGATGAAATTTATCCAAGAATTTCTAGCGCGACAAAAAATAATCAAAACGCGACATCGGCATTCGTTAGCTCGTTTTACGTACACCATTTCAAAGAACCAGTTACTCCTACTACTACTGCTGGTGCTGTTGCTGTTGCTGCTGGTGCTGCTGCTTCTCGGAAGCACCCTCGCTTGGAAATTAATTACACACACATCCACCAATATACACACAGACACCTTGAGGATAACGTTCGTTTCGCGCCCATGGAAAAGCTAGGGTGAAACGCACGCGCGCCAAAAGATATAGCGCGTTCCTATGGATTGAAGAGAGAGAGAGAGAGAGTAGAGAGCACGGCATACCTTTAAAGTTTACGCGCCCTCGCAAATCCTTCTACGGCACACTAAAATCCGGTCAAAGTAAAGCTCCCAAACTCACTCAAGCTTACTCGTTCGTTGGTTCGTTCGTTCGCTCGTTCGTTCGCTCGTTCGTTCGTTCGTTCGTTCGTTCGTTCGTATTCGCGGTCTTCGCGCTTATCCTTTCAAAGCTCCGACCCGTTAACACCCTCGGATCTTTTCTCCTCTCCCTCGCAGTTGCTGCCGATCACTTTTGACACCCACCGCGTGTTAAATAAAAAGGAAGAAAGAGAACACGGGCGAGGTAAAAACGAATCCGCAGCCTTTAATTTTCAACTTTGATTTAAGCCCACGTTTCTTCTTCTACTACGCGAGTTAGTGGGAACGATAACAAGTTGAAGATGAAAGAACAAGTAGAGAGAAGCGTACAATGATGAAAGAAATATTTTTACCTAACAATTTTCTTTTTATATTCAAATAAATGCGAACGTGAGATGATAATGTCAGGTACAGCTAGTGAAAAAAGATATAGAAAGTTATTGACAAATTCTAAAACAAACTTCAAACTTTAAACCGAAAAACGAGAGAATAAAATGACGAATAAATGATACGAGTTGGTAGGATAACGCAGGTGTTCGAAAAGCGAATACCATTCGTGACCTCGTTTTAATTAGGTGTGCCTGCGCATAAATTAGGACTACCGACGTAGGAAGAGCTCACGACACGTACCTACTACATATCCTACGTAACAACCTCGGCTTTTCCGGTTTGCTCGTTCCACTCTAATCCAGCAGTACCCTTTACCCCACCCGACACCAAGCAACCCTACCATTTTAGTCGATTTTCGATTTTCTACGAGTCCTTTGCTCGTTCTCTCATATTTCCAACGCACGTTTAAACTTTCCGGTTGCCAGGGTTTGGATAATGAAATACCTATCGTTATTAATCTCTCAAACTATACCAGTATTTAACGTTAAAAATAGTTTCTACGCGGTTAACGCAAACGTAATTTCGCTTAGAGTCTCGAGCTTAAAAAGGGATATAAGTTAGGTGCGTCATCATTGGATACTCGCAATTGGAGTCACCGTTTCCTCGAGTCTCGGGGTGCGCACCCTTTTAACAACGCTTCGATGAGCACAACGCTTACGTGCGTGCTGAACTTTAAGGTCTCTTGGAACATGGTCGTCGTGAATTGCTCGTAAACGTTTCCTGCGGACGAGGAAACGCGTGAGCTAACGTGGAGGAAGCCATATATACCAGCAAGAAGGTACGAGGGTGACAGACTGAATAAAACAAAGAGAGAGAAATAAAGAAAAAGCGCGTTCGGACCAACGACGACGACGACGACGACGACAACGACGACGACGAGCTTTTGCTTCTTGCCAAGGAGTTAATGTGTTTAGAGGGTGTTCGTCCATGACGAATAATTTTACGGTTAACGGAGAGATTAAACGCGAACGTTCAGCTAAACTAGGAAACCCTTGGAACGGAGAGAATCAATGGATCTTCATCCTACTCTCGTGCTTGCTTGCTTCTTTACGACGTTGTTTCGTTCAACTTGCGAACCCTTTAATCTTTACCGTACCTCTCTCTCTCTCTCTCTCTCTCTCTCTCTTGTATTATTAATTTCGGTACAACTAGAGAGAAGAGAATAAGAACAGGGTAGATATAAAGCTCGCGAACTGTCCGAGATAGAAATCCGTTAATCACGGTTACCAAGAAAATTAATTAAAACGCACGGTTTAAGCCAGCCATCTCTAACGCTTTTTGTCTCGCGTCAGTATCATCTTTCGCTTGCTTTTTATTCCACCTTTATTCTTTCCTTTTTCATGCCGCTTAATAATAGTAAGTACGCTCGACGACGACATCGATTCTTCCTTCGCTTATGTCGAATGCTTTAACAGCGGTCTATGTCGAGAACGGAAAGCATTGTTTCTCTCTCGTTATCGAGTACTTTTCACCGTCATCGATTACCGCTTCTGCTTCTCTTTCTTTACAATGGATCCCAAGAATAATAACGGTTATCCAAGAAGAAAAAGAAAGAGAGAAACAAAGAAGGGATGGATAATGAGAGACAGTAGTGTTGTTCGTCACCCTGCCAAGTGATTTTTTAACTTAAACGTTTTGACTTAATTCAATCCATCTTTTCTTTTACCGAGGTCAGAAATGATCCAACGAATTCATATCGCGTAACGTCAGAGACATAGATTGGGGCATTAACGTACAGGAAATCTCTAATTTGTAAAGTTAGATCAGAGGATCTTTTCAAAGTCAAACTTGGAAGATAGTCGATAGACGTTGGAGCGATTTCACAGGCCGTAAACTTGAAGAGAAGACCAAAGCCGCAATTTCTAGGAATACGCGCGACACTTTGCTATCTGCTTTCCGCTGGGATGAATATTGAACTAGCAAGGTACCTAGCTAGTCTGTTAGTCCAACGATCCAACGTCACCATGCACAGATTACGTGTAACGCAATAGTTTCCATTTTCAAACTGTGTACGATGGAAAATGTAGATCGATCAACTAAAATCTAGCTATAGAGAAATTTGTAATTAGAACACGATTAACGTTCGAGTTCTCGAGGTGGCGATCGTATTCTCTCGTTCTGGCTTTCCTTTCCAAATTTCTCTTCGGTCTTTCTCGAAGGCGAAACGCGCGCGCAGACTAGGAAATAGCCTTAACGATTATGACTCCCTCATCGGTTGCACCATTGATCTAATAGTCGACTCGCATGCTATCTCTACTTGCGATATTCGTGCGAGTCTTCCGTGGGGACTACTACCCTTACTTCTCCTCTACGCTCAACAACAAGTAGAAGAGATTAAGCTGTAATTTCGCCTTGGCTACACGAAACCTTCCAAACTTTCGACAAAGTGTCCGTGCACGTGAGGGAGAGAGAAAGAGAGAGAGAGAGTGTGTGTGTGTGTGTGTGTGTGTGTGTACGAGACTATTAAAAATAATTTCATACTCTCTCTCTCGAATTAATGATAAACATGTGTTTTTCATTAAACATAGTTATAACTTTAGTGTTAGAATAAAATCGTTAGAGCAAACATTTAACCCTTAGCAATAGCGGAAAGCTCACCCTGGACGCGAATAGAAGCCAGAAAAAAAGGAGAAGTATAAATCCTCAATTCGGTAATTCCAAGGGTTTCGCGGTATAAATCTAACTTCTGCGGCCGAGGGTCGGCCGGCATAGCCCGCAAGATTCAGAGACTTTTGGCAGAGCGACTCTAATCCCCACCCCGACAGTCCTCTCTCTCTCTCTTCCCCTTTGTTTCCCCCTTTTTCAACCCTCTTCTACCATCGCGCTTTTGCTCAGAGTTACGTCGAGTTCTTCAACGAAAGTCTGCGACTTCGCCAAGATCGTTCGTTTGATAATTCTTCAAGTTTCCGAGATCTAATTCTACTGCGATACCATTAAGCACGTACCAAAATGAAAAAGGAAAAATGTATTCGTCCTTTTTCGGAGAAAATTGGAATGATTAAACAATACAACCTCACTCCTCCACTCGTTGACGTTGACCCAACCCCAAAACGTTTTTGTAGATAAACTCTCGTCGTAAGTTTCCTCGTCTCGAAAAAGTTTCTTTTTCTAGCGTTGTCTTTTTCCGTTCGTTGGCAGGCTCGTAAACGAACGAGGAAACAACAACGTCTCTCTCAATTTTCTCCCGAACGTTGGGAAACAGAGGTGACGCTCAAAAATACTTGTAAACTAACTCCGTAAAAGAAGATTAAAGTACATTCCGAGACACGGTCGGACACGCGAGTGAGCATCGAAACTTGATTATCCGCGAAAACTAGATATTCCGCGTTCCGAGTCATTCTCTCACGCGATACTTTCGTGTCTTGCATTTCTCTTTCAATTTGAGCTTTTGTATTTCTCTCTACTGTGAGAAAATTGAATAGCCTAACACGTTAAATTTCAAGATTTATCGTTACCTCGGCCGAATTCTTAGCATTCATGATACGATGTGTAAAAGATTACAATGTTTCTCTAAAGAAAAAATAATTAATTGACTGAAGTTAGGGCTTGAAACGTAGGGTCAGAATTCTTTGTCGGTTTACATAAATCTTGTCTTCTATTTTCCTCTCGGCAAAAGGGTCGACTTCTTACTATATATTCGATGCAACTCGTTTGCCATTAATATCAACGAAAGTCACGACAAGTTGGACTGCAAGTAAAATTAGAGAAATGGGTAGAGTCAAGAGTAACGTCTAGGTAAGTGTTAATCTAGGTGGCTTAACGCAAGTGGCGTTTGCTGCCAAGTCTGCGGATTATCGCGCATCTTGTAATTGCCAACCAATCCCACGGGTGGAACTGGTTGGGAGTGGCTAGAACTGTTTGGCATCAAGCCTGATTGTGCCACCGCGCTTTCCTATGTACCGTTTACTATTCGGCGGTGTTCCTCGACGTTGTTTCCTCAGTGGGCCCCCTTTCGATATGCCTTGCTCGTTCTAACATCCTCTAAATCCTATTTGACGTTTCGATTTTTCCTCAGCCTATCATCAGGACGTTCCCTTTTTGAGGTGGCAAAGTATAAAAAAGTTTACCTGGACCGATGATATTTTTGAACGAATGAAAATACAAACGAGACACAACTAAGGGACGTCTTTTGAATTAGAACTTCCTGTTGAACTTTACGACTTGTTTGTGCAATGAGTGGAACGCGATGACCCACATGGCAGGCGTACAGGCACGAGTAGGAAATGTCTAAATTAAACGACAAATACGCCGAGACACGGGGATTTACACGAGGTGCAAAACACGCACCCTCCATTTTCTCTAGCGTTACGCTTTCAACGTATATGTGCCTCGGTGTGCCATCGAGCCGTTCTACACAAGCGAGCATCCCTATACATGGTAGACCGACCCCTCGCTAGGCGAGCATTACCATAAACCCATCATTTATTCGGCTGTGCAACGGCCCATATATATACACCCGGTAACACCTTCAAATATTAAAGTAGTTCGACCATGGATGCGCTTGACCAACCTCCTCCACCTCAGTCCCCTCATATCTCTCGCTTCGCATATTTTCATCCTCCTAGTGTCATGCCCTCTCTCCTTCTCTATCTATCTCCTTCCCAACAAGAGATAGTTCGTCCAACTTATAATTACTCTGCGAAATTGACGCCGATGGCGGTCCGACTACAGTGGCTATTTCAAACAAGCTTAGAGAATCTATGACGATATTCGACACCCCGGTAGAATATTCGGTTACAACGATCGGTAATAGAATAATAGACTAGCGATTAGGGACTTAAACATCGAAGACAAGAATTTGAATAACTCGGATGATGGCAAATAAAAAGATATTGAAATGTGAAAGAGTGGTAAAGGTTTAGCCGTAGTTTGGTATGCGAATAGTCTGAGTTAGATATAACTTTGGTGGTAGAAGGATAGTGTGAGGTGTGTCACGTGTGTTTTATAGTTTCGCCTGGATGAGAGGAGGGGCAGTGGCGAGGTGTTGACGGACGGAACGCGGTACAACGACCCAAGCTCGTTCTCTCCCTTTCTCTTTATCTCTCTTTCATTCTCTTTCATTTTCTCTCCCTCACTTTCTCTCTTACTCTGCCTATCTCGCGCATATACCCTACAACTGGCAGAGCCACCCTTCGGACGAAACCCAAACAGTGTTGCCAAACGTCTGCGACGCATAGCCCGGCCCCATTTGCATTTCGTTTGTGCCTTCAACACGGAATATTTCGTGTGGCGCATTTTATCGAGAGATCCTCAACTCTCTCTCTCTCTCTCTCACTCTCGTCGCTAGCAGAGATGAGCCTGTTTAAATACCAGAAGCTTCGAACATCGATATAACTCTCTCTCTCTCTCTCTCTCTTTTTCTCATAGCTCTTTCTCCTGTTAACGACGGGATCGATATCGAATACCTTTGGCGCGAGATTAATATTCGATGATGGTACGTTGACTCAAGGGTCGTGCTGGGATCCCAGACTTCTACGTTCCTGTAGCTGCTTGAATTATTATCAGTTTTGTCGTAGGTCCGATGAAAACTAACTTCTCGACAAACCCCTATCGATGAATTTTTCACTGATAAAAATGGGAACGAGAGAAAAAGAAGTCAAAGTATTCAACTGAAAATACTTAATCATCTTTCTCACGGTTACCTTCATTAATATCCAACTTTAATGTGTTCTTTAAAGTATGACCTCTTTACGAGCAAGGGATGCGATACGTCTTTCCAACCCTTAGGCCAGCAACGCGTTGCGCAGAATCGTGTTTACGAAGTTGCGGACGAAGGGTTTCGCAACAGCTGAATCGCACTACGTTGTTCCGGTAGTAACGTTGATGTACTGCGGCGAAACTTTGCGAGCAAACAAATCCACGCCGGAAATCCGATGAATACCCGATATATATATATATATGTATATACTATACACACTGTGACGGACTACTCCGCGGAATAACATTCGCCTCGAGAGTGATGGAGTCGTGCCACGCGCCAAGGCAAATTGGGTAAACAATTACGACAAACGGTGCACGACGAACCAACGCGTATCGAGAAGCAAACAAGCGCCTCTTCCTCCTCGATGTCCTGAAACAACCAACCCCCCAGTCTCCGTTTACTTCTTCCCCCGTTTCCTTCATCTCCCATACTTCAGAATCACCAGTTTCTATCCTACAGGTAATATTTTATGGGGAAAGTAGTATACGCGTATTTATATCCCTCTTCACTATATCGAACATCCAGACGAACATTTTTTATCCAAGAAAATAAGTATCGTATGGTTACACGTCTATGTGTATATGAAATATTCCTTCAACTTTATATGCCGATCATTTTTCAACTTTTATATTTTTCTTTTTTTCTACTATGACGAATATATATATAACTCTGAACAAATTAGGAGTCGATTTAATTGACGAATGTCACTTAGAATTGTGTCCACGTACACCAAACATTTGGTTGTCATGCAACGTACGTTCACTACTGAAATATCAAACTTCCTATTACTGTATGGACAGAAAATATTATGATCAACCCAAGGACTAAAGGTATTTTTTCGTAATGAAGAAAATAAGCGGCTGCTCGACATCCGACATTTTTTTATAGAAGATAAATGAGAGTGTTCGTTTAATAAGGAAACTTCCGCATAAAGTTTAACAGGTAAATGGTAATTATTGCGCTTACGTAATTCCACGCAGTTACCTAGGAAAAGAAGGGAAAGAAGGGCTTTGGTGGCTATTATGCGAGTAGATTACTCCAAGTATATACCTCATTTTTTTTTTCTTTCTCTCTTCCTTACTTTCCCTCTTTCTTTTCGTCTTTCATTCACCCTTTTATAAGGAAAATTCGTAGGAGGGACGAACGTAAGAAGGAACGAAAGAAAAGAAGGGAAAAAAAAAGAAAAAAGAGAAAAGGAAGGAAGCTCGAAAGGCTCGAAGCTCGAAACCCGGCAGCGTGAGCCCGAGTTGTGGGGCAATCTCATATTTTAAGTCTGCTAGAACAATATTAAAAGTACGGCAGCTGCGCTCTCAGAGGCGACAGCGTGGGTAGGGATTGAACTCGGGTGATATTCCATACCCTTCTTCTCCCTTTGGGACGTCTCCATCCAACCTTCCTTTCTCTCTCTGATGCTACTTTCCACCTTGAACCACCACCCCCTTCTTCCTATTTCACTTCTTCCTCCTTCTCTCACTCTCTCTCTTTTTCTCTTACCGTAGTAAGGCGTTAGACTCTTTTTCGGATTTCTCACGCAAGAATACCCTCTCTTAAAGAGGAGAATTCTCCACGACAGTCGAGTATCGACTTTTTATAGATTTTTGTCCCTCTCTTTCTCTCTCTCTCTCTTTCCCTTCGATGTACATGATAAAAAAAAAAAAAAAGAAACGTAGGAATTTATTTTCCCATCATTGATATCTGTTTAATCAATAAAGTATTGTATTTATAACGCAGAAACGTGACATTAATATTCGAGATATCGTGTCTACTTCAAACACGCATGATACCATACTGAACCCTCTTCCCACCCACACATATATAATCGTTGTAAGTAAAATAAAAATAAAAATAAAAATAACAAATGTGTTTCTCTCATCGTAGTCGAGTTGAAGTTTCTATCGCGATAAGTCGAAAAAGCAAATCTTTCAGCGTGACTAACAAAGGAAAGATCGAGTTCACCTAGCAACGAGAAAATTTCTTTCAGAGAAAGCACGGTACAACCGGGGTGGGAGCCGGAAGGGAGTAGAAGACTCTCGATCGGCGAAACTACTCGACGTTACTTCAGCTTGGAAACTTACTTTTGGTTTTACCGGAAAAAAAAAAGAGAGAGAAATATAAGCCCACACAACGATACTTAGCCCTCTCTCCCCTCCCCACCCCTACACACTTCCCGCCACCAAACCTCTCTCTTTTCTACTTTCTTTCTCTTTTTCGCGCTTTCTTCCCTCTCTATTTTTTTCAACACTCGACTCTTTCCGTGTCTTGCGATCCGGTTGAAAGTATTTATCGTGATTCACGGAGCCTCGTCCTTCGTCCTTCGTCCTTGGTCCTTTTTCTTCTCTCTTTCTTCTTTTTCTTTTTTTTTTTTTTTTATCAAACGTTCGCGAGTGAAGGGAAAGATAAAAGGATAAGGTGGGACCTTATCAGGTGGTAGTGGTGGTGGTGGTGGTAGTGGTGATTCCTTCGACCGCGAAGAAACCTTCTCTCCTCAGCCGACTCTTTTACAAGGCGAAAGAGAAGAAGAAGATTTGATAAAGACCGAACGGAAGGAACACCAACCGAAGAAAACTCTACTCGAGTGCATTTGTCTAGATCGAAAAGAACCGTTCTACTCTTTTTAAGGAGTTTCTTCGATCTTCCTATCTTTTTTCACCTCCCTCTCTCTCTCTCTCTCTTTCTTTTATTGGTTCGATCTTCCAAAGCTACGAAACTCTACCAGAGCAACCACATTCACCAATCTATTATTTTACCGATCTTTTACTTCTTCATGCTAAAAACATCTGTTCGCCATTGAATAACCGCGTTTTAAGTTTATAAGGATCCTAAAACATGCCATTAACGATTAAAGGACGACTACTTCTGTGCAAAGCTGAAGGGAAAAGCCTGTTCAAACGATTATTCAGATCTTTTTGATTTTTTGTCCATTTACCTTTTTCAACAAACAACATCAAATGTAATTTTCTAAACAGAGTACAGTATATTTTCGGCATTCCAACCAATTGTTTTATGACAATTGATACCGTTAAGTATCAAGAATTCAAGGAGAACGAATATAAGCATTAGGATTGGCGTAAAAATGATAGATGGAAAGCGAGGAAGAGAATGAGATAGATAGTACGCAACGATGAGTGTCGGTAAACGATGCGGTTTCTTTCAAACTTTTCCAAGCTCATGGTTTTTAAAGCGGCTGAATGAATAACGCGCGCGGCTCGAGGCGTGCGTAAGTCGATAAAAACTACATCAATTAGATGGTGCCCCGTCGGTGTTTCTCTTCTTTCGATGAGCTAGCTCAGTATAGCTCAGCTCGATTCAATTCAATTCAGCTCGTTGAAAAGAGCGAATGGGAATTAAAAGGAAAGATTCCCCGTGTGTCTTCCTTTTCTTTTCTTTTCTTTTATTTTATTTTCTTTTTTTTCCGAAAGTGACGAAGGTTTTTACCCGATCGATTCTAAAAATCAAACGATTGATTGCACTAACACTCGTATACCTTTGAATTATTATTGACTATTTGCATATTGTGTAAAACATAAATTTGTAGACAAAATCAGGAGAAAGCGATATTAATTATAAATATCGAACACCAGAATATTTCTAAATTCACGTAATATCGCGTGTACACTAGCAATGGAGATAAGTTTGCCCTATTGAAATCGGTTCGTTATCGGGCTTCGGAAAGTACACCAGCCAATATTATCTCCTATAACGCGTTACAATTTCCTATGACTTTACAATTCGCGTGGTATCGGTGCGATATCGCTCCAACATAACGAGCATTACCAACAACAATTTCTCTCTCCCCCTCTCACTCTCTCTTTCTCTCTTTCTCTTTCGTGCTTGTGCACGAGACTAACTGGCCGGCAACAAAGGTAAGGCATTTAATGCACGATCATTATCCGAAACGCGATCGCTTCCGACGTTGCCCTTTTATAGAAACGTTCGATTGTAATCCGCTCTAATCATCGGCCTCCTGTGCGTCGGCTTTGTTTCCACTTCCCTTTGATATTTTCCCGTTAGATCTATAACGAATATAAATATAGATATGTGTGTGTGTGTGTGTGTGTGTGTGTTCGTCCTCTGTACGTAAATGCATTATGCATCGGAAAGTAATTTCTTTTTTTCAAGTGAGAACTACTTTAAAATCGTTGTGATTTGAAACTCGATGAAATGCAAGATAGTCGAAGGTAGCTGAAGTTAGCCGAGGGTAGCTGAATGATTTTTTAAATGATCGTTAATTGTCAAATTCAACTTGACAATGAAATTTATATGACAATGAGTATCCACTATTTTTATCTCATATGCTTCAACTGGAAGATCTCAATCGAATCAAAATTACTAACATAATATTTGTGCGAAAAATGAAATTACTTTCCGAAAAACCTATTAGTATCGTGTAATACTTTTAAATAAAGTTAACACTGCGAATGAGAAGAGAAAAGTACGGAAATTTTAACGAAACTATTAGCGAAAGTGTCAACTTTCCTCGTACCGGAAGTTGTCGGGCACATGACAGGAGGGAAATTTTCTGTCGGGAGTAGTAGTTGCGATAAAGATATACGAATTAAAAGAAGGAGAGGAAGAAGAAAGAGAAATATATGTATAGATAAGGTATAGATAGAAAAAGATAGCAGTAAAGTAAAAGGAAAGCGAACGAAGAGCTCGTGTCGAGCTGAATTAATGATGTTCAAAAAGAAAAACAAAGTATCTCAAAAGACAGTAGAGAAAAAAAGAAGAGAGAGAGAAAGAGGGTGATTAATTAACAACGGAACTGGCCTATTAAAATTCAAATACTATAATCGCTCGCTGGCTCGCTATCTGACACAAACATATACACGTGGATACATTTTGGGGGAGGATACAGAGGGGGTGGCTGAGTCGTAGAGAAAATCGCGCGTATCCATCCGTTCGCATTTTATTCCGTTGCCGTTGGTGTCAGTAAATCAAGTCACGTGTCATTTACTCGAATACGTAATGTATCGCATAAATATAATACCAGTGTGGAGAAGAGAAACACATCCGTGCACGCACTGACAGAGAAAGAGAGAGAGAAACGTACTTTGTGTATGTAAACGAGCACGCACGTTCTACACGCGGAGGGCGTACAAGTTTTTTTTTCCTTCCTCATCCTCATCCTAACCCTCCTGCAGCATTTCCCCCTGAACTTGTGCACCTCCTCTCCGACCTGAAAACCGCAATCCCTCATCTTTCCCTACATTTACTCGATCCGCAACGGGTGAAACGTAAACTCGTTCGTTCGCGCCTCGTACGTACACGTTCATCCGAGCACGAGAGCGTATGTATCTTTTTTACATGTGTGTGCGTACGAGCGTGCTATACGCGCGTATACATTTCTTTTTTTTTCTCTCTCTCTCTCTATCTCCCTCTCGTCGTTTCGTCGCTCGTGCGACATCGAGCGAGATAACAAAATTTTCTGTGACTTCCACAGAAAAATTGGACTCGCCCGGATATTCGCATTCGCCCGGAGTAGAACGGACTAACGATAATATCTAGTCGGCGTTCTGTGACTGTGTGCACCACCATCGCAACCACCCCCTTATTCCTACCCACCAACCCACCACCAACCACCACAACCATCACCTATACGAGAATATAATTTCGCGTGGTCCGTCATGCGTTTTCCCAGTTCGCAAAAATACATGTCTCGAATTTCGTTTACATCCCTTTTTCTCTTTTTTTTTTTTAGCTTTCTTTTAGTCGAATTAGTCGAAATGACTACGTAACGCGGTTTCTTTTTTCTTTTTTCAAATAATTCTTTTAAGGGAAAGGAAAAAGAAATAAAGAAAGAGACTGCGTTTCGCGAAACAGATGTCACGCGGCACTGCCATCTTGAGTAGGCAAAACTGTATGTTCTGAGATATAGCCGAAAGCTTCTCGTGGTTTAGAAAGTCTTGGAAAGGGTCCTCCTTCGTAGGTAGGAAAGAGCTCGAGGAAAAATGAGATACGACGGAGCAGCTGAGCGTAAAATAGTCGCCGACTGTGACCGGCCCGGCCCGAACGGCGAACTCTATATACGCCATCTTTTCTTTCCCCTTTTTTTTTTCTTCCACTAACGCGCCATGTCGTGCCATTCCTATATTAGCCCTTTCTTACTTACTTACTTACTTACTTACTTACTTACTTAGTTTATCTACAAAATCCTACAGTTTCCTTTCGTTTCATTACATTTTTTTTATTGAAACACACATTTTTATAATATAAACTTTATCAAATATCAACAATTCGTGTATAAACTACTGGTTCGCATAAAAAAAAAAGAAAGGAAAAAAAAAATAAACAAAAAGAAAGTAAACGGAGATAAAACGTTATCGCGGTATTACTCGTGTACAACGATATCTCATCTGGTTTTAGAATCTAACGTAATAAAGTATAAATGGTTTTTGTTTTAAATACATTACCAAACCTATTACTGGCTCTCGCTCTTCTCTTTTATAGCGATCAGTCAGCCCTTTATCGTTAACAAAAGACAAAGGAACAATCGCTCGAGGGGAGAATACATAGAGAAATAATTCCGAAGATCGCGGATCATTAGCAGAGTAGAAATCGATCGCCTCGGGGTTGCTTCTAGCGAACCGAGAAACGCTTTTCGTATCGCTAGAGAGAGAGAGAGAGAGAGAGAGAAAGAGAGAGAGTGGAGCCAACAAAGCCAAGCACAACCGAGCCCCGAGTTGCTGCTCTCTGTCGTTTCCTCGTGATCTCATCCGGCCGTATAACATCAAACTCGATGCCGTGGAATGAAGCAATCAAACGAAGAAGGGTGTGGCTCTTGTAAGAAAAAGATATAAAGGAAGGAAAAGAAAAGAAAAGAAAAGAAAAAAAAAGAAAGAGAGAAAGAAAGAGAAAGAAAGAGAGAGATAAAGTGGAATAAGAAGACGGTAATTTAACTCGGTGCCAAGCGCCGCGAGGATGGATCTGAAAATGAGCGAATCCTAGAAGGAACTTGATGCGGCTTCCAACGAAATTTCAGCCTGTAGTAAAATTGTGATGCGGTCGCTGTGATGGGTATTGGTAGATGGTAGTAACGTCAGTGTTAGTGTTAGTGGTTGTGATTTGCTCGTAGCTTCGATGCTTATTGAGGTAGGCTCGTAAAAGAGAAAAGGTGAAATAGAAGAAGTTGTGGCAGAAGGAAACGGGGGATCATGGAGGGAGCTGGGGCTTTCTCGTAGGCGTAAGAAGGCAAGAACAGGGGCAACAACGGAAATAGAGGCGTAGGAGGCTTCGCCGTCCCGCCTTGTCTTGATCAATACAGCCACGGCCTACTACTACTATAGGTAACGCTTCGTTGCTTGCTTGCTTGCTTGCTTGCTTGCTTGCCTGGCTGCCTGCTTTTGTGCTTGTGTACGTTGCTCGCTCGTACTCTTGCTTTTCTTTCTCCTATAGATCTGTCTCTCATTCGAAGCAACACGCACCTCGTAACACGACTCTAGTAGCAGAAGCAGCAGCAGCAACAACCACCACTGTCAAGCAACCTTCGAAAGGAAAGATAACAAATGTTAGCAACCTACCCCACGGGACGTGGACGACGACGAGGACTACGACGAGGACTACGACGAGGACTACGACGACAACGACGACCAAGAAAACGGCAGTCCCTCCCTCTCCCTCTCCCTCTCTCTCTCTCTCTCTCTTGTTCTCCTTGTTAAAGAGGAAGGCGCCAGATCTCTCGGCCTAAAAGCGTATCGACGCCGGAGATAATGGTACTACCGCCACTGGAAATACAAGGGGGCCGAGAACAGCCTCTCTAGATCGATAAAGAAGAGTTTCGAGCTTGGCGATATCTCGACAAGAAGCGCCAAGACAGTCTCGTCGCTTTCACGCATAATACCAAACCACCAATGTCGTTCCCGAGTTCTGACACTCTTTCTTTTATCTGTATCCGTGTGCGTTCGTGTTCTATCTATGTACGTATATATGCATTTATATCTATGTGAATCTCTCTTTGCGAAAGAGAGAGAGAGAAAGAGAGAGAAAGCGTTAAAAGCGTTCGGGGCCAATCGAAATTGGAGATGTCGCGGAAGAACGAAGAACTTTTTTCCATTGGTAGAGTTCTATATCTTTTTCTATCTCTCTCTATCTCTCTCTTTTTCTCTTTCTCTTTGGAACGAAGGAACGAACCAAGAATAGACGCGAGATCGTTAGCGTACCATCTTCCTTTCGTTCTTCCCTTCACGTCGTCGTTCGTTCATGCTTTGCCTCTCCATTATCCTTCCTAAGAGTATCTTCCAGGAATACAAACGACGAATACCTACTATCCTCTATTTTTTTCTCTCTCTTTTCTCCTTTCTTTACCATCCGTCTATCCTTTTTTCTTTCCTTTACTACTTACATATCACGAATCAACGAACCAACCGCGATTATTCATATGCGAATGCAACTTTCTAACGACAGGTAGAAAGCTTTACGAGTAACAATGATGGATCTGAGTAACTACGATGGTTCTTCTTACATCGATTTTTTCCTTTGTGCATACTTTTTAGATTACTAAAAAAAAAAGAAAAAAGAAACGAATGAAAAACAAAAAAAGAGACAAAAAAGAAGGAGATAATCGCTTACATGCACTTCAACCCCTCCGAGAATAATTTATAGAATATAAAATAAATTTATTGGCTTGAGGGAGAGAGAAAAAAAAGTATTCGTCCGATGGATGATCTCATAACAGATTTAAGATAGAATTTTTTAACGGAGAAAGCCGCAGGGTAAATAAGACGAAGAAAAGAAAACGAGTGAGTAACTACTCACCCCCATTCCTCCTTTTTAACTCGAGAGTAGAACACCGGCACGAGAATCGTGTTCGCGTGCCACTAATTCCAGACGTATATACCATGCTCGTGGCACGGAAAAAATTAAATAATTTAACAATGAGATATTCAACTGTATAGTCATTGCTCATAAACTAAGAATGATATAATTAGGGACGCGCGTTACCCCTTTCGACTAAGTTTCACCCTTAGTGAATTTCTCAAACTCGCACGTGGAAATGCAAACCCTTCATCTTTTTCTTTGGATTATGTTAGTCTGCAATCAAGCCGCTCACACGAATACACGTACGTGCATACGTATACAAGGGTATCTTTCTCTCAGCTACTCTTAAACAGCCATCCTCTCAGCTGTTACACACCAACGAGCGGACATGAAAGGAGGGAGCGGTCGTACTTTCCCAGACAATCCACACTCGCCTCGACTAAACTCCTTGCTAGCATCCAAGCATCCACCACTAGCACTAACAGAAGCCCTCGAGCAACGTCGTCTTCGTCGTCATCGTAGTGCTAGGATCACGTCTTTCCTTTTCCCGTAGTAGTAGTAGTCGTTGTTCTTGCACGTGAGTCCTACTCCTACGTTAAAACAGTGTGTGTTACGCGAAGCTCCAGCTCTCTTTATGGTCTTTTAATTAGAGCCACTTTGTGGAACGAGAAAGGGTTGGGAATGCCGGCTCGAAAGTTCTTTAATTTCGCCGATAAATCAGCGGACTCTTGGTTATTTGCCGTTACCCAGGAAAACGTTTATCTCGCGTGCTAGACTAACGCGCCGATCGTACACTTCTGAGGGCCAATTTCGAGGCACAATGCAATACCATCGTATCACCAGTTGTGTCTTTGATTCTCGCCCCCTCGTCTCTTCTTTTCACACTTTCGTTTTACGCTACAATTTGTTCCTTTTTTTTTGTTTTTTCAATTCTCCTTTTTTCTCAATTCCGATTAAATAAGAATGCAATTGGATGATTCTTCGTAGTTCCTTTGATTATCGTACATTCATTGTTTCGTAGTAAATCTGTTAAGTGGAACGCTAAAATATGTAATTGGGGGTGAAAATGTTACGAGACTTCGATCGCCATATACACCCTTCTCTTACCCTTCCTTTCGTAACCTTCGTGAACACACGCGTGGGGCCATAAATTTTTCTTCGTCTATCGGTTAAGCCGTGGCTCACCACAAAATAATATGCGGCTGGTCAGGCCCTCGTGTTTGGCTGATCGGCGGCTGATTACATGTGTTCCGCGCCAATGCTGGGAGAGCATGATAAAGCTGGCGGACGGTCGGGGCAGAAGGCCAGACACAGCCTCAATCACCGCAACCTGCTGGTCAGTCTAATCCGCCATGGTGGCCACCCATTCAAAATCAATAGATAATTTCGCTCCTCTACACGACGATGTATGCGTTAGGTGACGTATGCGCAGTGTAAGGGCTGATGGGTAATCTCAGTACCATCGGATCCCTACTGTCCGGCTACCTATATCGAATAAATTTACTTGGAATGAACTTTCCCGGTATCACCGCCGCCGCCGCCGCCACTAAAATACCACAAGTTCTATCATTTTAACTACTGCAGTAGGCAAACTTAATATTTCCTCATCAAATTTAAGTAACTTCTATAATTCTAACTAATGCTTATAGAATGATGTGTTTAGTTTATTAGCAGTAGAAATTAATTCGATGCCATTGAGAAACAAACTTATTTATAGCACCCCGATTTCATTTTAACGATAAATGGTTAACTCGTTGGATAAAAAATAAATAAATAAATTGTGCATTTCATCCACGTGCCTGCACTCGGACACGTTGTCATTTTGTGGGTAGGTTTTTCTGGTCGTGTACGATCGATGCTAGCAAGTTGATACAAAGAATAAATATCTATTAACCATGAACACAATTTCTTGCGGATGATTCTCTCTCTCTCAGATAGAGTCGAAGATTATCGGACGCTCGCTCAATACAAGGGATCACAGGGAAGACTAGGACGACGACTTCTAAGCAACAAAGTCCTACGCGATGTGTTTTGCTCGCATCATCAAGGCATTAAGGCACGTTTTGCTCTTCCATACGACGAACTAACTCCTCGTCCTCCTCCTTCGACTATACCTTTTTCATCTCTGCCTACCGGACCCTTTCTCAACCTATTCAGCAACGTTCGTACACGATGGCATGAATATTCAGAACGTTCGCAGCGTTCAATATGAATGCGTTGATCTTGGCGAGAACTCTGTCCTTCCCATCCATCTCCACTTCTTCCCTTATCTCATTCCGTTTACGTCAACTCACATTTACAACGTCGACATCTAAGGAAACATCTTTTCCCAGGCTCGTTTTATTATTTAACAATTCAATGAAACATCTAACAAAAGGAAGTTCCTTTTCTTTTTTTTCTGTTTACATTCGTAAACTATTCGCATAAATAAATAATATAAATAAATTTAATCGAGATGAGAGAGAGAGAGAGAAAGAGAGAGAATATACAGAAAAGAAAGTTACAGGAGAAGATAGAGATTGTATTTATTTCGAGCGGATCTCCGCAGTAGAGCAGAACCTTTTTTTCGGAATACGCTCGATCAAGGTTCATCGTGTTAACCGAATAAACCGTGCGGGTATCGCGTATGAAACAGTCAAACGTTCGAAGAGGTGTATATCCCTGTATAGATGATATATGTAGGGAGGAGTGTTGAAAGGGTGGGAAGAACTGTATGGAGAGAGGTAGTAGGTATGTGGGTAGGTACTCGAGGTTTCGTCAGCGGAGTGGCAAAGAGAAAGAGGAGGAGGACGAGGAGGAGGAGGAGTGATATAGCTGAACGCGGTTAAGGGAACGAGAGAGAGAGAGAAAGATAAAGAGAAAGAGAGGAATACCGGCAGAGAAACGGGCACAGAACGGGCATCGTGGTGCTTTGAGAGAGAACGGACCCCGCGCTGAAAGTTCAATCAAGCTAAACAACATTTCTGTCCGGTCGCTCGCCAAAAAGCGGACTGCCGCACATGAACGAGCGAACGAACGCTCGGCAACGGCAGTAGCAGCAGCAGCAACGGCAAGGGCAACGGCAACGGCAACAGCAGCAGGCTGGGGCTGGCTAGCCAGCCAACGTTCCTCGACATCGGTCTGGCCTCAAACCAACTTCAAACGCGTATGAAATTGTGCTATCGCGTCGGCGAGAAGGGCGTGGCCCTGTCCGCAAGCCTCCCGACTTATATATGATTTTTATCCTACCTTCATTTCTTTGTACGTTTTCATTTTTTTTTTCCCCCTCTTGCATTTTCTCTTTTTTCTCCTATTTCTTTTTTCTTTATTCCACTCTTACATCTATCTATTCTTCTTCTCTCGTTGTCTCCTTCCTCAGAAGTTGGGGTTTACGCGGAGAGAAGAGGGCTGATGGACGAGCAATATCGAAAGAGATAGATCATCGCGGCTGGTAGGAAGAGAAATATATAAACCATTGGACGTTACGGGGCCGGCAGCGAAATAGGAAAGCTCGAGATATATTAGAGTCCTCATATCTCTCTCTCTCTCACACACACACCCTCTGCTAGGTTATAACTCTTCGTAAATGATATTATGGAAAGTATATCAGAGATGTATCGAAATTTGTATTTAAACCGAGGATTTATTATCTCTGTCGATTAATTTTATGAAATAGAAAGATCGAACGTAAAACACCAATCGTTTCCTTCCGTCTCTCTCTTTCTCTCTCTCTCTCTCTCTCTCTCTCTCTCTCTATCGCTTTAGATAAGGTCCCTCAGTGTACACATGGTGTACCATGTATAACGATCCGTCATCGACTTCCTGCAACACGGATAACAAAGCTTAGATAGATGAGCAGAACTTGCGGATTACCGATTTTGACAACCGTTTGACGCTACGGTAAGTCTAAACACGTTAGTGCATGGCAGATCCTTGCTGTAGTCCTGCACGGGATTGTACACGAACCTAGGGGAAGAGAGAGAGAGAGAGGAGGATGGCTGAGTGGACGCCAGATTGATCGGAGCCAAGGGTGGTTATGTCGGTGACGTGAGCAAGGGAGAAAGAGGAGGTGGGCTTATGGGTGACCGAGGTCGTCGCCCGGTTTCAGCTTTCTCTCTCTCTCTCTCTCTCTCTCTCTTTGTGTCCTCGCACTTATCCCTTTTATTTCCCTTTTTTTTCTCTCCCTCTCTTTCATTTGCCCTCGACGTTCAGCCGATCGTAGTTTTTTTTTTTCGATGTAACGATATTGAAGCTTCTGATTCTTTACTACTTCGTGGCATGATATAAAAGGGAGAGGAAAAAAGGCTGAACGTTGATGCTCAGAAATCGATTGAATAAACGAACTGAGAGAAGTAATACTGTTGGACGATAACGTACGTGAGTATATGTGTGTGTGTGTGTGTGCGTGCCTGCGTGTGTGTGTGTTGTTGGCAATGTTCACCGAAGAATTTCTTTAGCGCGTGTCTTAGCTGCGTAATAAAGTCGAACCATTATTACAGAATGTTTTATCCTATAGCCAAAATCTAGAAAATTAATGTAAAAACCGATAAATGGTAAAAGAGAAATAATCTTTGTTCAAGAGATAATCCGCCGAAGAAAAGGGGGAAAATGGGAATTGGTTTCGATTAAGTACCCAAGAAGAGTATAACAATGTAAACACGAGCCTGCACCGATGCGTGCCTGCGAATATCTTCTTAATGCATTAAAACGTGTGCCGCACGAATGTCGTGTCTCGGTGAGAAACAAATAGCCGGCCTGATAACGTTTATTTGAGTGGTACGCGACGGTTGGAAAAGTTTGAAAGTGGAATTGAAAGCAAAGCTGGCGAGCACGTAAACCGTGTTTGCCACTTGCTGCCGCCGAACGCGCGTTCACCTTGATTCGCGATTCACGTATTTTCGGTAACGATTCAATTCGAACTATCGACAAACAAGAGGGAGTTACGGAGAGGGAGAGAGAAAGAGATCAAAAAAAAAAAAGAAAATAAAACAAAGTGACAGTCAAATGTAACTTCGAGCCGGGGGGAATTTGACGAGTGTCCATTTAGAAGACCAAAATAGGAAGAGAATTATTTATTCAACAAGCATCCCTTTCGACGCGCTAAAATCGAAAAAGGCGGCCGAGCGTATTTAACCCTCTTTTCTCCCCAGACAACGACTACCACTGGCACTAGCACTACCACTGCTACCCCTACTGCTCGTCCCTCATAACTCTTCTTTCTCTTTTGCTTCAGGTTGAATAAACGTACTCTATATCTCGATCCTCTGTCTTTTTCCCACTTGGACGAGGTAAGCTTTATTTTATTTCCCCCATTGTTTCCACTCGTCGCGGACACTACCCTCACGTAGTCCTCATTTTGCTCTCACACGAAAGCCAGCTTTCCAATACAGACACGTAAAACGTCTATAAAATGTCTGCACGATCTCCTCATCGTCGTCATCGTCGTCGTCGTCGTCGTCGTCCTCGTCGTAAGGGACGCAAGAGCATCAACTCGCACACACGCGCACACGTACACGCACACGCGCGCAATTACGTCGGGATCTCTTTTCTCGGTGTTGTTCTTGGTTCCTGAACGTTGGCATTATTTTCCTCGGTGGTCCTTTTGTTTCGGTTCATTCCATTGAACTGGAGGCGAGATAATACGACCTACGAACCCTCACGATCGACAGACAGACGACTATGACGACACATTGCCGACGATGAAACAAACCCGCATTCTCACCTCTCTGTAATTCGCTGTTTTATCTGACTAACGTTTTTTCTTTTTTTTCTTCCCTTATTATACCACTATCTCACAAAGAGTATATCAAATGTATTCCATCACGCGAATGTGAAACATTAATTCACACAATATTCCTATCCAGTCAATTAGGAATTCCATTCTCTCTAAGCAATCTGTTAAATCAATCGGGAACTCTCTTTGTCATAGGTAGATCTAACGTCGATTATAGAGAGAGAGAAGGAACTGTAGCTAAGCGAATAGTAGTATTACTAGCTATGGACCAACTATTTCCGGGATGTAGAGGTCGAGACAGGAGGAGTATTAGTTAACCGTTGGCTTATGCATCTCTGAGTAAATTCCGAACTGGAGGGCATCTAGGATAATATTATGCTGTGCTGACATCTTTGGTGTTAGCCAGGCCGTCCGTTACCCGATACCAGACTACGAAGCAATCCCTTGGCCTTCCTTCCTTCACTTCCCTTCGGAACAGCGGAACCCAAGCAACGTCGATAGCCAACCCGAGATCCTGCGGTCACCCCTTACAGGAAAGGCCAAAGGCGTCTTCTCTCTCTCTCTCTCTCTCCCTCCCTCTCCCTCTCCTACTCTCTTGATTCTCTTCCTCTTTTAGCCTTTCTCTTCGAGAGAGATTGAGAAAGCAAGATGAAGAGAGATAGAAATAGAGAGAGAGAGATAGTGGGAAAGCCCAACCTTACCAGAGAAGGCAAGGGAAAGCGGCTGGCTGACCGAACACCACGCCTTACCATCCATGCTTCTATACCAACGCTACGAAGCTTTCAAATTAAGGCACAATTTCGTCCAAGGAGCCTCGATCCGAATTAACGAGACGAGCGCTACCGGGAATGAGCGCACCTGATCCCTCCTGGTGCATTTTCCTAAACGACGTTGCTGCACTACATGTTCTCTCTTCCTTCGCTCGTTCGCCACAACCTTTACAATTCCTAGAACGCGGGAATTAAACGTGAAATTTACTTCCGAGCGAATCATAGGTCGACTCCATTTCGATGATAGCGAACAAAATCGAAGGTGGGAGTACAAACTCTGGGAAGAAAATTGGAAGGGAACGCTGTGAAATATAAAATGGTAGTAGCAGTTTTCTTCCCTCTTCATTCTTTATCATCTTATCTTCTTTTCTCTTCCTCCCACGAAATCGCGATTCCATCAGGGAGACAAAATTCTATCGAATCGTAGCGGTCGTCTAACGTATTGTCGTATATTCTTGGCATTTCTACGATATGTTCCTATACCTCTTCTCTTTTCTCTCTCCTACTTACTCAAGAAAATAAAGAAATTTTCAACGAAGAGATCTTCTTCTCTTTTCTTCTCTGCTCTTCTCTTCTCTTCTCTCCTTTGGCTATTCTTTATCGTTTCTTTGCCGACGACAACGACGTTCTTCTTTTTCGAACAACCCTTTTCCCGAATTCGGGAGGAAGAGAGTTTCGCATTTAAAGCGCAAGAAGGAGATAGGAATCTTCTGCAACGTGCTCGCGTTGCGGGGGGAAAACCCGGTAGGGGGAGGTGAACCCGGCGCTTTTGCACCCGAGAAAAGTTAAAAGTGCGGGCTATCATCTTGGTAAGGAAGGGGGAGGGGGAGGGAAAAAAGAGAAAATACCGAAAAAAAAAAAAGGAAAAACAGAAAAAAAGCAACTGATGTCGAGTGTATGCATGCGAAAACCATTTTCTCTCACGTATTTCTAACCTCGTTCTGAGACGTTCGTTCGTTGAATTTATCGTTCCAGTATAAATACCAAAGACGGCGAGTATGCTCCGCATACCACGCGTGAAACGAATCTACATAGATATGAAGTCTCATATACGAACGCAGTCATAACCGAAAATGAAAAGCTCGCCTACCCTACCCTACTCTACCCTTCCTTCCTCGAGAATAATATTGTTACAACGCTTGTTTTTCTTTTCCTTTATTTTTTCTTTTTTCTCTTTTCTCTCTCTTTTTTTTTCTTCTTCATCCATTCCGCACACACCTTTCTTTTCTCTTTTTTTTTTTTTATCTTCCATCCCCTCGTGTCATCGTTTAACGCGGTCGAAGTGTATCGACCGAAAAAGGAATAAAAATATTTGACGTCCGAAAAAAAGTCTCCCCGTTTTTACTGCCACATTGATTGTCCATGACAGGTGTATTATGTTTTTGCCGATGGGGCCGCGTGGGTCATTCGCGATCTATAATTCTACAACGTTATTTTATATATTTCATCTTAGAATAATTCTGATCTCTATATACGACAAAACGTGTTCAATTACTATGGTTGTCATCAACGCTTCAAAATTCGGATGAAATGACATTATTCCAAATACCCAAAGACTCTTTGCTACTCCCTACCCTTCTAAAAATACCCCCTTCCCCCTCGACAATTTTTCTCGTGGTCGAACAAATATCGAGAAATCTTTTTTTCTTTTTGCTTTTTAATTTTTTACTCGTCTCGCGTCTCGTTCCCGGTACACATTTTTTTCAAACGATCTACCGTAAATAACAAACGCGAAAATATTTTCGAGGGAAAGATGCGACAACGAACGATAGATACGTAGAATGACTTTGTGCGCAACAATTAAACATAAGCCTACGGCGAAAGGGAAAAGAAAAGAAGAAAAAAAGAAAAATAAAAGGAGAAAAAAAACAAAAAGAGAAAGAAGAGGGATAAAAAAAAGTGATACGAATCGAGAGCGGGCGAAACTTGCGTGAATGTTACAAAAGTTTGTGGTTGCAGTCTCTGGAGGGATGACTCGGTATGATATTCGAAATAGGGGAAGAAAGAGAAAGAGAGAAAAGAAAGAGAGAAAGAAATAAGGGAGAGAGATGGAGTCCTCGTCGTCGTCGTCGTCGTCGTCGTCGTTGGGTTGGCGCACAGTTAACGTTGAATACGTCAGCATGCCCCAGCGCGTCGGCGCCCAGCCTTGCATCAAGAATTTATGAAATGATATCATTTTCGTTTAATTAAAACTGTAATAACAGTTTTCACTGCATTCCGTTGCGCACACATTCAAATATATAGAAGTTAGTAGCAACCGTAGGACCTTGTCAACACGTTCTTGTCTACAAAACTAATGCGGAAGATGGTCTTAAAGTATACAAAACGCATCATCAAATGGTCATACATAATTGAAAGAATAAACAATAAAACATTTCTAAGATTAATTCTCTTAATGATTATATAATATTAGAAAGTATCCATTGCATAAAAAAAGTTGAAAAAGAAACTAATGAAAAGTTAAATGGGAGCTCCTGTTCGGACGTGGGTAAACTTGTGATATTATGGAAAGCGTGCACGGTTTGTATCGGAAATAAAAAAAAAAAAAAAATAAAAGAAAACAAAAGAAAAAAGGAATATCAAACCGAGTCGCATTATCCTATTTACACTCTGCTACAATGTAAATGGACCCTGGCGTATATATAATATCGTAATATTCAGGCGCGTTAACAAAAAAATCGTGCGATTTCTGCAGAAAGAGAAGCGGCATGTGTTGCGAAATGTGTGCACGATCAAGGTAAAGGGATCCTTTCTCTCTCACTCTCTCTCTTTCTCTCGGATAAGCCATAGAGTGCCTCTATTTTGCTAGAAGAGAGAATCCTAAAGCAGCCTCGTATTCGAGGGGCGAAAACGTGGAACGGTTTCTGTTGGTGGTGGTGGTGGTGGTGGTGATGGTAGTATAGTAGGAAGGAAGGAAGGCGACGAGAATGGAAAATAAACGTAGCGATGATGCCCCGAGTTTGAAACAATTAACATAACAAAGCGAAGGGGAGCAAGGGATGCTCGGAATAGGAAGGATACCTCACAACGAAACCAACGGAAAGAGAAAGAGAATGAGAAAGAGAGGTGGCCGTGTTTCTCTTGAGATTTTGGCACCGTTTCTACCGTCGCCGGCAGCCTATTCCAACTTGTGGTATTCGAAAACATTTTCCACGGACGGGTGTAAACGGATCTGACGTGAAACGCCCGAATGGTGCTAGCAAAACTTTATTCCCTCACCTGCCAGTGTCAACATTTTATAAATCGATCACGTATACCTTCGATACCCTAATATTACGATAAATACAACAATTTATATCATAGGGATATTTCGAAAGATTCTTACGCGTATTTGTTCTTTGTCGTCTTCTTCGAATCTTTGCTTTTTAATAAATCGTTTGCTTTGTGAACACGATAAAGTAAGTAGAATCTTTTTCTTTCTTAAATTAACCAAGATACGTGAACCTTGAATAAATCGTCATTCAAAAAATGTCATGGAAATTTTGATTTCTTCCAGACCGATAGGTCGCGATGCAATCTGTTATTCTCGTAAGTGACACACACGACACAGTCGGATCGAGGAGAACATTTTCCAGGCGATGCGTTTCAAAGTACATCGATTCAGAACATCTTCAATGTCTCCCTCTTCCTCTCTTTCTATCTCTCCCATTTATTCGCTGGTATCTTCTACCAACACCACCACCACCACCACCACCGTTACCACCGTCACCATCGTCGTCGTCGTCGTCGTCGTCGTCGTCATCGTCGTCGTCGACTTGGCTCGGCTTATTTGATTAAGGTGCATTGAAGGCGCCATGCATATAATCGTATAAATTGCTTTTGATGCGAGAGAGTACAGCTTTCCACCCACCCCTTCTCCTCCACCAGCTTCACCACCTTCCTACGTGGATGAAAGTCACGTTCTCTCTCCCTCCTCCACCTTTTACCTCTTTCTTTACTCTCATTTTCTCTCTCATTTTCTCTCTCATCCCTCTCTCTCTCTTTCTCTCTCTATTTCCCCAAGTCTTCCAAGTTTGAAAGGAACGCGCGCACGATATATTGCGCGCAACAAATAAAATACCGTTCGTGCCATGAAAAGTCACCGCTGCTACGAGACGAGAACGCAGAGTGTGAAAGCCGTTTCTCATCGACAATGCCATGAAAGAATGTCGATACCCGTTCATTTCTGTACTAGAGGAGGGAAACATTTCTTCTTTTCTTTTTTTTCTTCTCTTCTCTTCTCTTCTTTCTTCCTTTTTTATTGGGATCGCGAGAAAGAGAATATATAGAAACGAATGGCCAAGTGGAAAGAGGAACCTCCAGAGTTACTCTAACGGTATTCAAAGTTTCCATTCGTGAGAGTGAACGCGAACACGTTCGCGTTCGTGTTCGAGTTATGACGGATTCGCGATTGAAGCTGCATCTTTAAAACATGAACACACATTCGGGCCGATGGAATATACGAAGACATCCTTCAAGAGTATATTTCTTTCGGTTTTCTTTTTTCTCTTTTACAAGGGCTTGTATTTGAGGTCAGGAAAAATAGTTTCAGTTTGAGAAATCAAATCGTTGGAGAGTGCGTTGAACTACTACCCGATAGAATTTTAGGGACAAATTTATATAGGTCAACGAGAGCATACCAAAATACATCCGTTTAATTTCCCTCAAATTTACGCTTATTTTTCTGTCATAAAAATGAAAAACGATAAAAGTTACATGTTGTATATATTCGAGTATTTTACATCTAACTGGAATACGTGATTCACCCTAAGTTGCTTTAGTGTAACGAGGTGTTAGGTTAATACCATTGCCGTTCGGATAACACAATTCGTCATATTAGTTGAATATGAGTCTTAGAATTCCAGAAAATATCGATCTAACAATCTTACGAAAAAAATAGTCTGGACCGATCGAAAAGCTAATCGAGCGTGTATTGACCGTCGATTCCGTTTCCTATAGTCGTCGTAAGAACTTGACAAATATAACCGTACAACTATCGCCAAACTTGCTCTTTCTATCTTAAATGCGTTGCATCGAGGAGAAAGTTTACGCATTCGAAAGTAAAACACCTATTATATTTTCTTTTCAAAGTAAGTTCAAATCTCAAAGCTACGTTCGCGATTAAACTATCAAATAACGTTAAGTTGTAAAAAAAAAAATAGAAAAAAAAAGAAAAGTCTATAGTCGTTGCATGAAAAATTGCAAGCTCATTGTGTGTAACCAATGCGATAATAAATGTCTATGATCAAATAGAGAAACATTTGAAATAGATCGAAAATTCATGATCGTATTAACGCGTTCTCCTCTTCCATTAAAGATAGCGTCATTGAAGAGAATCTCGAAGAGAGAACGCTTGTATCCTGCAGTTTGTCCCGATATTGCAGTTTGACTAACGCAACTAGAAAATACGGTCTTGCATACACAGGCGAAGTAGCAACAGCAGAAGCAGCAGAAGCAGCAGCAGAAGCAGCAGTAGTAGTCAGCACAGCGTTCGAGGGAAGTATAAAATGTCAATACGTTTACCGGCGACCCATTGTTGAACTTGATCTATGTTTATGGGCGTGACGGCAGAGCCTAGGTCGCCGTCGCGTTGCATATACGAAAACGAAACCGACTGGAAGCACGAGTATTTCTTTCTATAATGTTCCGCCTGTAATGGCACAAAGGCGGTCCTCGTTTCCTAACTTGTGTAAATCTGAATACACCTATACGTATATACAAATATAGATTCGTATATACAGTTTCGAGGTTGGCGATGAGCTTCGTTCGCGGGAATCCTCGAGAAGGGAATAAATCTTTTTTAGATTTATCTCAAAACGTATACCTTTGGGAATGCGTTGGGATAGACGCACGTGTTACTTCCTTTCATTTATATTTTTCTTTTTTATCGCGCAATAACCTCTCGCTCGATTAAAATTATACGAATAAGAAAAAAAAGCATATTCAAATGAGGTAAGAATAAAAGGAGAATTTTCTTGGATATTACGAATGAGCTTTTGAGGAAAGACAGAAATAGGAAGAGAGAGAGAGAGGGGGAGAGGGAGAGAGAAAGGGTAATGCCGGAGAAGAAGGGCTGAGGCGTCGGAGACTCCACAAGGGAATAAAACCTGATTTAGGACTGCGGTCGAGAAATCTCTCAAGGGACCCTCTGAGCTGACCACCGTGCACTCACTTCGCTTTCCAGTGTCCCTCTGAGTACGATCCTCTCGTAGCGCTATAGTCTGCGCTTCCGTTTCACTATCTCTCTCTCTCTCTCTCCCTATAGTGTCCAACACGTCCGATGTCCCCTGTGTCCCTCGATGCCAACAAGTGCGACTCTTTACCAACATCGCGTTCGAAATGCATTCGGAATACTAAGGAACTCTCCGGGGTGTTATCCGAGAATACGGTTTGATAAAGAGAGAAAGAGAGAGAGAGAGAGAGAGAGAGAGAGAGAGAGAGAGAGAGAGAGAGAGAGAGAGAAAGAGGGAAAGATGAAAGACTCTTCAAGTAGCCGAGAAAACACGTAACTACAAGCTCGTCTACAAATTGCCTATGAATATCTTTAAACCCTCCTTCCTTTCCATCTCTCCTCTCGCGTTTGGGAGAGTTTGGCCAACTCGGCCGATCGGTTCCATCAAAAATGTATTCCAAGCGTGTTAGGAGAATCAAATTTCGCGAGGCCGACGAGATCCATTAAACGGCGCGTTCGGCGTCACTGCCGATCGATTCGGAAGAGGAAAGAGGGAGAAGAGAGAACGTTGGAAGAGCTTCTTCTTTTTCCTTCTTCTCATCCTCCCTGCCACCCTCCCACCATCCCTCTCTTTCACGATCGTTGGCTCCGTCAAGCGTTTCGAGTACGTTTTCAAATTCTACGAGAAGGAAGAAGAGGAAGAGGATATCGGTCGTCTATTCCCTTCAAAAAAAAAAAAAAAACGATAAGAGAAGAAATCTCATGATTTTTCTGTACCTCTTGAAGAGAGAATGAGAGAAGACTTATGCGTCAATGATCGATGAATCGTAATATACGTTTGGCTCTTGCGATATCCTCTCTCTATCAAGTGGCTCGATATAGGAAAACATTTATTTAGATCAAGAGTTGTTAAAAATCATCCAATGAAAAACTCAAAAGGAATGTTGTGGTATTAAATGGAAAAGGAATTTGAGTTAATAAAAGAAAAGTCAGAAATATCATTAGACGAAGAACCCAAGAGTAGGTATTGGGTGAAATTTGAGTATAGAGTCAAAGACGAGAAAGGAGAGAAGAGGGAAAGGGATAGGGTAAGGATAGCAAAAGGGACGACGGATATAGATAGAGTAAGAGTAAGAGAGAGAGAGAGAGAGAGAAAGGAAGGAAGGAAGGAAGGAAGACGCTCCTGGCACAGCCTAGCGTGTAGTTTACTACGTGCCTGCCTGTCGGGGCATCCCGTGACCGTGGTCTAGCTTAAGGATTCGGGTCAGGCTGTAACCTGCCTCGATTGCAAATACAGAGGAGAAACACAGCTCTTGGAAGCGCTGCCAAAACCAAAACTCAAGTAGCACTACTAGCCAGTGGCGGATTTCCGCACAGGCGCACAAGGCGCGCGCCTGGGGCCTCTTAAATCAAAGGGCCCTTTAATCTACGATCTCTAAATATAAAAAGATAATTGTTTCCTTTTAAATGTCATCCTTACATATAACCGTTATCAAATAAAACTATTATTTATTGCGAGATGTGTGTTCATTATTCAGAGAGATGGCTCCGAATTAAATTGCATCTGGGATTTCTCAAGTGTTAAATCCGCAACTGCAACTAGCTACTGCTAGCTGCAATACCAATACTCTTCCATGTGTTACCACTAAAATGCAAAACTTTAATCGGATTCCTTTTTCTCTTTCCTCTCTATCTCTCTTTCTCTCTCTCTCTTTTTATTCTACTATTTCTCCTCGAAATAAGCGATATAGTATCGTGTTACGAAATTTGACTTGGGAAAATATTCGTGCGAAATATCACCTTATGTTTTGCATCGAGGCAAAGCATTGCTTCTTCCAGTTTCTTTTTCGAATAAGTATATATATAAGTATAGATATGCGGTTGTGCATGTGCGAATACAAGTAGAGTAACATATACGTTGACTCCGTTAAAATGGATAGTCCAAACGCGATAGTAGAGAAAGAAGACGGTCGCCCGAGATAAGAGAATGGATTGTACAAAATAGAAAATAATATACTTTTATATCGAGACGTATCTTTTTGGATATTGTTAAACAACGAACGGGCTGGGACCGGGGGGGAGGGGACGATCGATCTGTCGTTAGAAAATTTGTTCTATGCAATGTTATTTTGTTCAGGATCAATTGTCTAGGTAGTAGTAACGTCTCCACACGCAGAAAGATCCTTATCATGTGAAAGATGTTGAAACGGTAAATCGTTGGGGAAAAAAAACGAATTCTCCGGAAGAATGTTGGAAAAGCACGCGACGTTAGGGAAAAATAGCACGCACTTTGTCACCGGATATGAATCCTATTGAGCATACTTAGAATATGCCCTGGCAAAAGCTCGCGGCTGATGCAAGAATGCGAACGACGACGAGGACGACGACAACGAAGCGGCGTAAGCTCGCGTTGCTCCAGAGAGTCACTGAAGAATGGGCCAGCATACCGTAAGTTCTTCGCCATCTTTTTTAATGCACGCGCTGTCATGCGGCACCCGTATGAGTGAGTAGCGGTTGGAACTTGCGAATATTAAAAGTACTTTTTGAGTAAGCCACTCGAAAGAGAGGGGGAGAGGGGTTCGCGAGCATGCGCGCGCGCGCGCACGCCTATTTCATAACTTTACCTAAGTTAAACCGAGATAACGTAAATGCAATTTCTACTGAAAAACTATTCGCATATCCTTTCGGAAAAAAAGAATGTGGTAATAAGAAAAGAAAATAATAATTGAGTGATCCTGGATCGATCGCGAGTTATAATAGCGTACCTGGCTGATAAAGGTAGAGGTCCGCGGCGCGCGGCCACACGATCGCCGAGCGCTCCACGCTGCCTGTTTGATTCCGCGTGTTTGCGGATCCCGGAAATCCTATGAAGAGAGACGAAGAAAAATAATAGTTTTCACAAGGCACAATAACGCACGAGAAAGAAGAAGAATAAGAAGAAGAAGAAGAAGAAGAAGAAGAAGAAGAAGTAGGAGTAGAAGTAGAAGTAGTAGAAGAAGAAGTAGTAGTAGTAGTAGTAGTAGTAGTAGAAGAAGAAGTAGAAGAAACTAAACTAAATGGTCAGTTTTCTTTTCCTCGAGATATATCGAAAAAAAACTTTTCTTTCTTGACGAGTGTCTCTTCTTCTTTTCTTTTTTTTCTTTTTTGTTTTTTTTTTGTTTTTTCTTTTTTTTCGCTAATCGTTCCGTAACGTGTCCGTAGAAAATCTATGACGTTCGATAAGCGTCATCTTAATTGTCATCGTCGTAATCATTCCTTTTCTTCTTTAATTTATCGATAGATTAAAGATATCGATAACGATTGATTCGAAGGAACAAACAAACAAACAAACAAACAAACACTTTTTTTTTGATTTATCAATTGAAGCACGTATGAGCACAGGAGAGAAACCAATGACGATGACGACGACACCACGTTCGTAGGAAACAATTAATTGGTCGTCTTCGTCTATGTTGTCCAACCACGTGTTCGTTCTTCTCTCTCCCTCTCTCCCTCTCTCCTGATAATTTTTCTTTCACAGTCGTTGAAAAAAGTAACGATAAATCACGATATCCAAATGGATTAACGTTCTCTCACACACGCGCGCGCGCGCGCCCACGCAGCACGCGGTTAGAGAGAACGAGTGTTGCAGCACTGTATGTTATTCGCGTGCTAGGTATCACCCGTTTTGAAGGAATTGACCGCGTGGTTGCAACCACCGCCTCCAATTGTCCTCGTCGTTTTCCTTTTACTCGTTGTCAACCTCGTCCTCGTCCTTGTCCTCGTCCTCGTCGTTGTCGTCCTCGTCGTCCTCGTCTTTGTCTTCGTCGTCTTCGTCGTCCTTGTCGTCGTCGGCGTACTCATCAAGGAAATACAACGTGGAAAAGTTCAACGAGCTGGCCGACGAAACCACCAGCAATCAACCAACCAACTACCACCAATTACCACAACCAACCACCAAAGACCGGCTTTTTATTTTAATCTTCATAGAAAAGTTAACCAACTAATTATCAACGTTACTTTATTTATTTCTTCATCTCTCTCCCATGTTCTCCCTCTTTCTCTCTCTCTCTCTCTCTCTCTCTTTCTTTCTCTCTCTCTCGATTTTTTTTACTTTGTTCAACTCGAGGAGCTAGATAAGATAGATATGCTTCGCACCAACCTTCGGCTCGTTCTTCGCGTCCTTTTCCTGAGAGAACAACAACACGTCAGCCAATGCAATTCCCCCCAAATACCCCCTTTCAACTCAACTCAACACCGGCAACGATTAATCGCGAATAATGTTCATCGACGAACGACACAATTCGTAAAGGGAGCTGAGTAAACGCACATGTAAATAATAATATGAACCAGGTTCGAGGAATTCAAAAATCGAAACGAAAAGAAAACAGAAAAAAAGAAATAAAAAAAAAAGGGAAAAAAAGGGGGAGAGAAAGTAAAACAAAGACGGGGATGGGAAAAGCACGCGCACGCACGCACGCACACACAAAAGGATAAATGACGAAGACCGGTGGTTAGACGACGATAACAACAACAACGACGACGACGACAACGACGACGACACGGGGACGTGTGGTTTGGATTTGATATCAAACAAACGGGACAGTGAAATAAAAATATATATAAAAAAAAAAAAAAAGTAAAACTTCAGCGTCCGCAGGGGGTTTAATCGTAATCCGTATAAAATTAAAACGAGTTAAACTGATATAGAGAAAAAGAGAGAAATAGAGAAGAGAGTGAGAGAGAGAGAGAGAGAGAGTGGGAACTAGCGCACTCGGCAACGACGCCACCTCCTTTGGCAAAACGTGGAGATGGTGTACACTGCGGTCGCTCTCCGCACACTGAGGATAGCTGACGTCACGAGCCCACCACGCGGAGGTGGTCTCGCGAGCGACCGGTTCGCGCCGGCGCCCGCGGCGCTGCAATCCCTATAGGCATACGACACGATATACCTTTCCCGTTTCCACCACGCTTTGCTTCCTTCTGTATGCCGGTATCACTGTATATACTTACCTACACCACCCCACCTACCTAAAGCCAGACCTACTCCGTTCCACCTACGCGAACTAAGAGAGACCGAGTAACGCTTTAACCGTCGACGGAGGAGCTAACACGTAATGGGGTTTTACCTTACGCGAGGAAGGATACGCGAGGAAGGATACCCGACGAAGGATACGCTCCGAGAGATCATACCAACGATTCGACCTATGCTATCAACCCCGCCAGGGTATCGTCCCCCTTTCTTCCATCAGCTTCTGATAATAATAGATTTTCGATACATTTTCTTAATATTCAGGATTGATCAAATATTTGCACTCAGAATTTGGACAATCTTAATGATGAGTTCACTTTGAACGCATTGACATTTTTAATAAATAATTGTAAGTATAATAGGGGAGAAAAAATGAGAATTCCAAGAAGGAGATTGTTCCTTCTTTCCTTTTTTTTTACTCTCTCCTTCGGTCTGAGTAATAAAATACAGTTTCCACGCGAGGTCTCTCTGAAAGAAAAGATCGGGAGTGGCTCGTTCCCGCGGTGTTAGCCACGATCCTTCGAGTGATCTTCTACAGGCAGAAAACCACGAAGGAACGGGCAAATTCTCGAGGAGAAAGCTTTGGGGGAGAGTAGTAGTAGTAGCAGTAGTAGTCCTTCTTCCTTTCCCTGGGTCCGTCGTTAAGGGGGTGGAAAGTTTTGCCTCCGAGAGTTTCAAACTAACTCGGTTAACTCAAAAAGAGCGAAGGAACGACGACGACGACGACGACGAAGACGACGACGACGATGAAGAATCGACGAAAGATAAGAATGACGCTGTGTTTCTTAACGATTGGATTTATATCAAATACAACGTCATAGATCAGTGACGTGTTATGCCATCATCATTGACAAACGAATACAACAAAAATTGTACGAAGGAATAATTCTTATTCGTCGAGTTAAAAGAGAAATAACTTCATCGATTGTATGCTAAAAAAGAGAAAAGCAAGAATATCATGTCATCGTAAAGTAGGGATATGTTCATGAAGATCAAAAAGAATGGATAGGCTTAAACATGAAAGGAAAGCAATCGTAACGATTGTCGACTGGTCCGTAGGTAGGACACTTGTTTTAAGTACGCGCATACCGGACGTATATGTAGGTTGATACGTCAAAGCAAAAATGTACGAAACCAGAAAGAGCGAGAGAGAGAGAGAGAGAGAAGGGAATGAAACAAAGGGTGAAAAAAGAAAGGAAAAAGAAAAAAGCAGTGCGAGAAAAAGCGTCCTCCCGTCATCTCTCTTTATTTCTATCTCTCGCTTTCTCTCTATCACTTTCTTGACTCTTTCCCTTTTCCTCTCGGTCGTTGGTACCGTTGGGTGGGCTACTGGTAGAAGGTGGATGGAAATCAATAGCCCTGAATAATGAACCCCAAGGCAGCACCCTCGCTCCGCTCTCCACGGTCTGGAGCAGTCTCTCATGCATCCTCTCGTTCCGGAGAGAAAGAGAACGGGAGGGTAAGGAGAAAGCGAGAGGAGCAAAAGGTACGGTAGGAGAGACAGGAATGAGAGAGGAACAGGGAAGAAGGGTGTATACATATATATAAAGATGTGTATATGTATATACACAGAGAAAGAGAGAAAGAGAGAGAAAGAGAGAGAGAGAGAGATCTATATATTAGTCTATCTTTCCTCCTTCATCCAACCGTTCTCTTCTTCAGCAAGCAAAGCCTACCGAGCCTCCTCCAACTCCACCTTCGCTTCCTCCTTTTCCTCCTTCTCCTCCGACTGTAGGATGTTCGAAAGGAGGTGTTTGTGTCCTCTCTCCTAGCCCCCAACTTTACTACGAGACCCCCTCGAACTCAATTCGGATAACCGACGGAAGAGAAGGAGAAGCGCAGGAGGACACGGAAAATGATTACCCTCTACCCCTTCTCATCGTCGTCGTCGTCGTCGTCGTCCTCCTCCTCCTCCTCCTCCTCTTCCACCTACCATTCTCCTCACCCTTCCTTCGTTCTCTTCCTCTGCCTCTCTTTCGTCTTCTCCAGGACGGATCGATGGTCGTCGAGCACCTTGGTTCGTGATTCTCTTGGATTCGGATCAATACCTACTTTAGTATTGCAATAAAATGCTCAAACAGAGCGTTATGATAGTCCGCTCTCCTATCGAGTGCCCATCGAAGAAACGATTTGGCGAGCAGTAAATTTATTTACGATTGACTCCTGACGTAAACGATGTACGTCGTTATGATCCGCGGAAACGATGACATCCGTTGATGAAATGTTTTCCATCGGATAAATCGAGAATGGTTAAATGACGAGAGAGAGAGAGAGAGAGAGAGAGAGAGAGAGAGAGAAGAATATTATTAGCATAATTTAGATACCCCATCCATCTACCAAGGCACACACACAATCACCCCTCCAAACAATTTCTCTTATTCTTTTAATTGTTGTTTTTGCCGAAGCCAAATTCGTTTCGAGAAGATTTGTAAGAAAATTCCTTTCTGATGTCTTCATCTGGCAACGGGGTATGGCTACTACGACCGGTTGAATAAATAGACATGCCAATTTACATAGTCGTTAACGGGTATGGTTGGCAAGTCCTTATCGACTGTAGTTGGTGAGTATGGCTGAACCTCCTGACCTAGCCAACGCGTTCTACGTTATTCCTACACCTTCCTTCCCCACTTCCTCATACCTTACCATCGGCAAGGATCCCAATTGGTTATATACCACCTTGGATCCCCAATACTCCTCTCCCTAAACTGAAACGCTTATTAAAGATCGATCGGGGACACTGCGGAAACTCTTCCGATGCATTAACGAATTGAAAATAACGAAAGGGATGCGGATCTTCGCTTGGCTCGTAACGTGTCGTCTCCGATGATTTAAACAGAGAAAGAGAAAGAGAGAGAAAGAGTGGCTTTGCTCGAATAAACGTCTTTTTAACCCCGTTTTAACATTTACATGATATTATTCGAAAAACGAGGAAAATTTCTATCATCATCGTTCGCGTGAAATATCAGATACTTTAAATTCAACCGGGACTGGGAGAATAAATTGTAGTCTCTAAGTTTTGACACGGGCAAAAACAACGGCAACACTGAGATCTCGTTTTTCCTTTCTTACCGTGCAGGTAAAAGAATTCAAATGTCGTTGATGTAGTAGTCGATTTCAAATCCAAGGAGGATTTTCGTAAGAACGAACCAGGAAACGGGGAACGAAGAAGCTATGCTAGAAAATGTATCGGCAGCTTATGTTTCTTCCCATCTCAAGAAGAATCCTTCTTCTTCGCGAGCACCACCGTCAGCCTCGTTGGGAATTTCTATTCTTCGCATTCGACGGTCCGGAATTTTTCGAGGACGGCTTCTTCTCTTTCCGACATACCCCCCTTCCCCTACTTGGAGCATCAGCATCAGCCTCATTCTTAGCCGCAACAGCAGCAGCCACCGCAACGCGAGAGTGTAATTTTAGTTTGATGCTGAGAAAGGAAGAAACGAGAACAAGAAGAAGAAGAAGAAGAAGAATAAAGAAAGGAAAAGAAAAGAAAAGAAAAGAAAAATAAGAAAGCAAGGAGGAAAGAAAACAGCGAGAAAAACCTCGGCGCGCGGCTATTTCTCTCTTTTTCCTTTGGATGTAATAATGGAAGATAGAAAAGAGAGAGAGAGAGAGAGAGAGAGAGAGTAGCCAAAAGGCGCATTACTGACAATGAGAGGAAGAAGACTACACGATCCAACAGCAACTACCCACTCCCGTATACACTTCTGCCACCCCTTATTTTCCTTTACACGGACTCGCCTAGCCTCCGATCGAGACAAAGCCGGTGGTATTACCTTATTTCCCCAGCGTCTAGCTTCTTCCTATCGCACAAATCCTTCTTACGCGGATGCAACCCCTCTTATTCGAGAGAAACAGAGACAACGAGCATCACTCTTATATCGTCCAATCCTCTCCCTTACTCATTCTTATACTTCCCATGAAAATCGCTCTTAACGTTTGCGTAACGACGTCTTTGTTTCCGGCAGATCGATGTCAAGAAAGTGTGCTACAAGATCAAATGAAATGTCAGATACTTTTGTGATACTTTCTAAATCTTTGAATCACATACACACTTCTATATCGATGGATACATTCTAAAAAATCATTTCTGCGGAAGATTTAAATTAACTTTAAATAGAATACAATATTATAGAGAGAGCGTAACACGCTAGATCGATCTTGCGGTTGCAACGAAGAACGAAAAATAAACAAAAAAGAAAACAGAAAAATGGGGAGCAAGTTTATGCTCTCTTTTCGAGTGAGACGAAAAAGTAAAGGATAAAGAGAAGAGAAACGTGGAACAAAAGGAAAAACGGAGTAGCAAAAAAAAACGAAAGAAAAAAAGAAGAAGTACCTAGACCGAGAAAAAGAGAGAGAGAGGAAGAGAAGAATGGAGAGCAGTGGCAAAAAATGGGATAACACAGGTCCGTGTAGGAGAACGGACAGGCAGACAAGACTCATGCACCTTGTGTTCCGTGAGGGGAAAATTACGGCTGGATTGGAGGGATGGAGGATGAAGAAGAAGAGGAGGAGAAGGAGAGCGAGAGAAAGGGGGATGAGGAAAGCTTCGCTGGCATTGTAATGGCGTGTGCCATGGTCCCCATGTGCCAGCCACCCCAACAGCTGAGACCTCTGTACACTGCTGTTAAATACGGTGAAACGAACAGGCCGCTCGCGAGAGTTAAACTCGTAGTTATCGCTCAAATCGATATACGCGCGAATCGATAGACGGCGCTTTCTCTTTAAAATCTACCCTAGTAGCGCGCAGAGTACGATCGCCATGCTAAAAGGTGGCAGTGCTTTGATTCCCTCCCTCCCTCCTACCCTCTCTCTCTCTCTCTCTGTTTCCCCCCCTTTGTCTTCATCGACCACTCCAAACCAAAGCAAACCAAACTAAACCAAACTGAACCGAACCAAACCAAATCTATTCCTGTAGTCGACAACGAAATCAAAAGTTTTATTCGATTCTCCAGGGGCCAACGACAAGATCTATTAGGAATTCTCCCCAATCGAATCAATTGTGTTTATCGATTTCTGATACATCCAGGTAGTGGGTCATTGTTTTATTTTAACGAGTCTCTCCCCAAGTTTTAAATATTACGATGAAAATCAATTCTACCCTAACTCATCGTATATAGTCTAAAGTACTTGCCAAATTAATTAATAAAAAGTATTATACCGTTGGACAAAAGTACAAGTGAAATTGGAAGTATTAAAGTAAGGTTCTCGGTAAGATCTACAAATCGCAATTATTCTCTTTCCTTCTTCGATAAGGACACGGTTCATTTGCAAATACGGAACAGCATCTGGCAGTGAAACAAAGGACCAGGAAGAGGAGAAGGAGTGGGTGGAGAAGGGGGAGACAAGAGAGGAGTGCCCTCGATCACTGGACGACCAAAGTATCGTAACTACCTGGTAATTAAGTACGGATGCCGAGGATCCCAAGTACCAACCAGTCGTCCAATGGAGCTTGCACCGAAATAAAGAGAATGCAAAGAGACTTTTCGCAGTGTGCCTCGAGAAGATTGTTCGGAATAATAGTAGTAGTGGTGGTAGTAATAGTAATACTAAAGTACCAGTAGTAGTAGTAGTAGTAGTAGTAGTTTTCTATTTGCCTTGAATTGTAACTCAATCTACGAAGATCTGTGGGACAGAACAAATTGGAGAAGTACGAGGAGGAAAGGAAGTAGAAGGAAAAAAGAAAAAAAAAAGAAAAAAAAAGGAAAGAAAAGCATCTCTTGAGGAAAGGCATCGGTGAAAGAGGAAGAGAGTAAAGAAGGACAAGGGTGGACGACTGCCATGATCCAAGTCGTTCGTGGTAACTTCGGGGGAGAGAAAGGGAAAGGCAGATGTATTAGCATTCACAACGAGTCTGCGCCATCACTGGCGAAGACAGAAAAGGAAAGGAAGAATTCGCGAGGACTCGCTCGGTTGAGTTGAAGAAGATCGTGGAAAGGGATGTACAACACGACGTTGGACAAGAGAGAGGGAGAGAGAGAGAGAGAGAGAGAAAGGGTAGAGAAAAAAGGGACCGAACGGAGGAGAGAGAGACCCATACAGCTCGAGGAATCAAAATATAATTACACAAAGGCAGCCCGTAACACGGAGACAGAATCGCGGGGAAATAGACGGGTCTCATTAAAATTGGAGAGCTGTTTCGAAACTACAAGACTGCCGTGTCGGTTGCAGCCTTGTCGCCGTCGAGCATTGCGTTTTTCCTAGCCCGCGACCAACCTTCTCCACCTCCTCCTGCTCCTCCTCCTCTTCTTCTTCTTCTTCTTCTTCTTCGTCCTCTAACCTTTCCCCCCTTTCATACACCGTTTGCGCGTTCCACATCGCTTAAAATCTCTGTATGCTCAACTCTTCTTGCTTGCTACCCATCACACCCAACGCGCACCTCCAACTACCATGTGGTGGGTTTGTTGCTGCTTAGTAGAATTTCCTAGTTACGCGAGTAAAATATTCAACTTTTTCTTTAAGTGCAGAAAGAAGAAGGCGGTTGTGGTTGGAAATCCCACGAGGGGATTGCGAAAATGCATTTTTGCAAAGCTGCGATATCTTCCCAACTAAAAATATACTCGACGCACTTTGTCATTTTATCGCTATTCCTCTGTTTCTTTGACTACGTTTCTCTAACTCCTTCCACCTACTCCCTTTTTATGCCACTCATTCGTACACTAACGGTGGAAAATTTGTAGCCCGAAATTCAGGCGTTGATTCGAAACAGGTTCAGAGGATACGCGTTGAAACGAATTATTTGATTTGGTAAACGAGCTTCGACGCAAACGAGCGTATTTTATTCGCCGTTGGTAAAATGACCCTCCAATTGTCTCGTCGAACGTGCAGCAAATCGATGCACCCTTGTTTACCGGTCAGCTTCAAACTACGGACGCACACCGTTGTTTCGTGACAACCAAGGATTAGTTTCGCGGACCCGAGCGGGACGTTGTCACGATATTAAAGTGGATTCGTTAACGGTATAACGACAGCTAGCGGAACCCCGTGTATAGATTTCACGAATTTATTAACCGAGAGAAAATGTTCATGCGAGAACGTTACGCATTGAGATAAACTCATCGTAAGGAATAAGAAAGAAAGAAAAAGAAAAAACAGTAAGGACCCAACGACGACGAATATTTCATTCAAACTCGTCGACATTTTCAAGAGAATTAAATCAATGGCGTTATACTTCGGATAGAATTCGAGGATGGAAACTGTCGATAAATCGATACTACTACTACTACTACCACCACCACCACACCACCACCATCATTGCTATACCACAGTATAGGGTACAATGGAACAAAAATGAAAGCACAAATGAAGAACGAACGAAGAGATTGAGAAAATATTAATATCATGCCTAGAAGCTCTTGTTATTCGTTTTATTTTGAAACCGGAGATATGCCGATGATGGTACCTACCACCGCTCCGAATCGATCTATAGGTTGCTTACTGCTTTGGCTTCTTCAACCGTAACTTACTAATAGGGCCAATCAAATTTCTCCTTCGTGATTACCGAGCGCTCATTAAAAGAGGACCACCAGGCTGCTGATGGCAAGATTTAATTATTTACCTACGGATTTTCTAAGGATTGCTAATGCTGCTGTTGTTGCTGCTCGGCTACCGTTATCGTTAATTTTACGTCGACGACTTAACCACGCCACTTCGTTACTTTTCTTTTCCGAGCTGCACTCGAATCGATTAATTACTTATCTCTTCGTGACCAGCATCATCGATTTCTCCCACTCTCTTTCTATCTCTAAAGGCACCAAATTAGATCCAAGAAAATTGGTTAAAAAATAAATACGCGCGCAAAATAAAATGAAACGTTTGAATTTGGCGTCTGTACCGATTCGAGGTTGCATTCGACAGAGACTTTTAAATAAAACGAACACGCGCGTATGCGCTTACACCTACGCTTGAAAAACTTTACGCTTTCCTTTTACCCAACCGAGAGACAACAACAACAACAACAAAACATTCGTGAATTCGCGTGGTCGGCGCGAAGCGAGAATAATTCGAAAGATTAACGAGGTATTTCCAGGCAAAAAGTCAAACGGCCATTCGTCAACCATAAATTTCACGTGCCTAGAAAAATAATAATAAAAATGTGTTCGTTCTCTCTCGACAATACACCGAGGATATTCGTGCAAACGCGGCTTATCGGCCGGATATTTATTGTAAAATACCTGCGTTCTATTCTATCTTTTATCCTTCTGTTTTTTCTCCCTCTCCCTCTCCCTCTCCCTCTCTTTCTCTCTCGCTATTATAGCCGAGCTATTATACCGGTCAGGCGAGCTCGCGTAGCAGCCATTTTTTCTTGGAATTAAATTAACGAAAAGATCGATCTCCCGTCGATCGAGGGAAGCCTCGGACTTTGGAGAAAAATTCTTACGGCACCTCGTGGTCGACGGAAGTCGTCACCCCCCGTCGAGAAAATACTCTCAGGGAGAAACCAAGAATGAGAAAAATAAAAAGAAATGGAGAATGAGTTAGGGAGAAGCTCATAAGAATTCGGGTCAAATATCGTTTGGTACTTTCACCTCCATATCGCGTATCGTCCATTATTGATAAGTATCGAGGAGTGACATGACTTCTCCATTAGAAAATCGACTCCGGAATAACGTAGCTCTCTCGCTACGTCTGTACCGTGAGAGAAAGAGAGAAAGAGAGGAAGAGATAGAAGTAAGGTCGATCGGTAAAAACGGTCTAGAGCAAAAATTTCAAACTGGAATCGTTTCTGGCTTTTCGGCTGATGTTGAATTCATGAAGATGGCCTTCCTACGAAACGGTCTCCGTGTTGTCTCATTTTTCGAAATAGCCATTGTGCTGTGTCTCTTCGAAAATCTCGCTGTCTGCTTGCTTCCCTTATTTTCTCTCTCTCTCTCTCTCTCTCTCTCTCTCTCTCTCTCTCTCTCTCTCTCTCTCTCTCTTTCTCTCTCTTTCTCTTCCTCTAGAGGAAGAATAAGAAAAAGATATGAAATTGGTGTCGCATAAGTAGCCATATCAACTGTTTCTAGAAATAACAAGGACAGTGACCCATCCTGACTTGGATGCTCCGAGGAAAAGAAGTAAAAGATGAAAAAGATGAGATAGAGACGGTGACGCAGGCTAGGACGGCTTTTGCTAGTAAAGTCCTCCCTTCCGGGACAAGTTTCCGTTACGGAAACCGGCCGAGAAACCGCAACCACCCGAGACGAAACATTTAGTTATCGCATCGACTCCGTCACGTTCCAAGGAAACCTGCGTCAAGAAATCGAAGGAGAAGAGGAAAGGGCTAGAAAGAGAGTACCTAGGGTAAAGGGAAGGTACCTAGGGTAAAAGGAAGGTACCTTTACCCAACAAAGCCCGTCGATCGTCGACGCCGCGGCTCATCTCTTCCTCTCTCTTCCCTCCTCCTGCTCCTCCTCCTCCTCTCTCACCGATCGACGTGAATGGCCGCAAAATTTATTGTTTCACCGGCTTAGCCCACTCTTCCATACTCTGCCGTATATTCGCATCCCTCTTCCACCCTCTTCTTCCTCTTTCCCTTTCCCTTCTGGAGCGTAGATGTGCGCCGTGGGACAAAAGAATAAATCCTGATTAATCTCTCAGTTGCGCTTCAACGAAAGCCTCCTGCATTTTCTCCCCTCCATCTGTGTGCCTCCTCTCTTCTCTTCACCGTTCGCGTAGAATGGTGTGCAGGTTGAATCGCATTCGTCTCTCTCCCCCGTTCCCCCTTTTCGTTCGTCGATCGTCCCACATCAGTGTCATGACTTGGATTAAATTCCCACTTCTTCGCTGAACAAGACTAAAAAAAAAAGAAAGAGAGAGAGAGACAGAAAAAGAAGGATAGATTTGCGTGAACGTTTCCCCTTTTTTTTCCTCTCTCATTCTTTTTTCCTTCGTCCCTTTTCAAACTTACAACTTTGCGTTACGTTGCGTTGAGTTGCGTTCCGTTCTGTTCTATTTCGTTTTCGTTTCGGTGCAGTTCCGAAAGAACGTTTATACTTTGGTATGCGGACTACTACATCTATTACTACTACTACTACTACTACTGCAGCTAGTACTACTACTACTGTTACTGCTAGTACTACTATTACAACTACTCCAAAAGCTCTCCACGTTTTTCTTTAACTTTTATTTCTTTGTTTTCGACTTTGTGTACACCTGGGCAAACAGCGTTTACCTTTTCCCTTTTTTTTTTTCTCTTCTCTTTTTATATTTGTTTTATTTATTTTTCGAGAAACGTGTATGCATTTACGCTCGGCTTGGCTAAAACGAGTCAATTTCCTGGTGGAAATTAAAATTTCCTTTAAATTCCCGTAACCCCTCTTTCCCCGGTCGGTCCTGCCCCTCCCTATCCTACCCCGCGTCCAGGTTTTATTGTGCGAAAATTCGTTATAAAATATTCATTATTACGAGTTCGACTCGCCGTTTAAAATTTACAGAACAAGCGAGTGGTTAACGACGGTACATTCCCACATTCCCTTTTATTTATGCGTTATTTCGTTCAACGATTTTTACAACGTACCACCTACACATAACAATGGACCTTGGTTGGTCTGAACAGTCGCGAGGCATTCTTTGAGTTACTTTTCTCCCTTTTTCTTTAAAAAAAAAAAAAAACAAAAACTCACCCTTGTGCATGCCAGTATACTTGTCCTTTAAAACTGTAAACTCGTAGATCTTTCCAAATTCCTCGAACATCGGTCTCAACGCGTTCTCTTCTAAATGTCGGGGTATCTGTCCAACGAAAAGTTTAAGAGCACCATCTCCGTTACTGGATGACGAGGGTGACGAAGACACGGGTATCAACATCTTCTACTTTTAATTATAAATCTTTCCAAATATATTTAAACGCACAAAAGCACACTGATAAACCAACAAAACCACACGCACACTTTATAATAAATTTGTTTGACTATTTCTATTCCTTTTAACTTTCCTTGTCGTCTGTAACAGGAACACAGATACACACGCACGCACGAACACACATTCACAACCTTAAATCGATCGTTCGTTCGTTCGTCCACGTGTTTGCTCAGAAAGTAATAGTGGGGGAGAAGTTTCAAGAGGGTGGGAAAGAGGGGAGACAGAAAGGGGAAGGTCTCGCAAAGCTTATCGGCTTTTGACCGTAGAACGACGACGACGACGACGAAACGCGAACTTGCTGGGTGTTTGACATGTGAATCGTAAGAAAGAAGAAGAAGAAGAAGAAGAAAAGGAAGAAGAAGAGAGGTGGGTGGTGATAGAAGGGGCTTTAAAATGCACGAAAGTCGTCACGAAGGTGGTCGTTAATTTCGGAGCTTTCGCGCGATGCCGAAAAAGCTTGACCGGATGGTATCGGAAGGAGAAACGGAGAGAAATAAAGAGAGAGAGAGGGAGAGAGGGGTTGGAAGGAAGGAAAACGCGTGAAACGTAGGCGCTATTCAACGAAAGAGGAAGAGGAAAGGGAAGGGAAGGGAAGAGGGTCCGGTTTTAATCAGGGCCCCGATAAAAAATACACGATAGCGTAATCTTCGTTGGAACGGAAAGCAAGGGGACGTGACAGGAGTGGAAGGGATCGGCAGAAGAGAGAAAGGAGGAGGATCGAGATAGGAGAGATAAAGTGTGGGTGGGATGAGGCTAATGCGGTGTGCACGCGAAAAATATCTAACGGTGAGAGACCTGGAAAGCAAGAATAGGAGAGATAGATAAAAAGAAAAAAAAAAAGAAGAAGCTAAAGATAGCTATGCACGCGTTACGATTAATGGCTTTCGAAAGGCATTAGAGAAACAGGTTTAGAAAAATGTCTTCTTGGATAACCCCCAGGTTAGGTTTGAAAATAATTTACGCTTAACGACGGAGACAATGTTAATACACAACGGGATATAAAATTGTTCAGGATTTTGATTAAACTCCGATCACGATACCTCACGTACACGACACAGGTACACCAGTTAAATTTCTTTTGGGAATCTTCGCGAAAAATGCACTCTATTGGCGATCTCACTGAAAACACTTCTTTTATGCGCAAGTCAGAAAACGAAGAAGGGCGATTATTACTTGCGATTATTATTCGCGATTATTGCTAGGCAACTAATTATAATTGTACACTGAAAGGACACGATTGTTGAGAACGTAAGACTTATAAGATGAGTAGAAGAGTGCGTGCAGTCTACAGAAAAAGTCGAAATGTAAGGTAATATGGAAAAAGTGTTTTTGTTCTTAAGCTAAACGAACACAAGTACAGCACGTTGACGATCACTAGAGAACAGAACTACTACGACACGCCGCACGAGACACGAGACAACACTGGTGGTTGAACGACCCTCGGTGCCTGATCCGCACCACGCGCCCTGACGCCACAGTCCACCGGGAAATTACACACACGTAGAGGAGGGGTACGTAAGCGTAGACGAACGTACGTACGCGTACGTACCACCCGTCCCCCTTTTATTTCTCTTACCCTCTGGTGGGCGCCTAAGAGCCACCCTTACGACGTCACCCTATATCTCGAATGTGCGAAAGGGACTATATATATACTTTCTCTCCGCTGCAGGGTCTTTTCTCAACGTAGGGACATCTTCTGTTCCCTCTTATTAGCCTACGCACCATCTCGGCAGGCAGGCAGGCTGGCAAGCAGGCAGGCAGGCAGCCTTGCCTGTAACATTCATTTTCATGGGCTACCCTTAATCTCTGGTGCCCCATTCACCCGAATCCGCCTCGAAATTGGATTCTACCAAGTAGTTTTTCGAACGTGCTAAAGGGAACTTTTTCCAAGCCCAATACTCTTATTCTTTTCCTTCCTCCTCTTCCCTTTACTGAGCTAAGATCAACGATACCGTAGAATTACCAATTTCTTATTTCCATAAATATCCTTAACTCGTTGTTAAACGCTACACGGTTAGTAGTATTCCACAGCACGCTATTGTTTTACCCTCGCGAATTTGTCCATTTTCATTTTTAACGAAGAAAACATTGTCAACAAGCGTACCGCGTGTTTCGCGTATAATTACAAATAATATTAATAGAGGTGGAATATGTATATATATAAAAGGTTAATAAACGTTGTTTCTATTATGCTTTACCAGAATTAATAAATTTGAAATATAACGAGTAATATAAATGCGGTGCAATGGCAATGAAAATTGTCGATTATTGTCTATTCGCGTTTGATATTATCGAAAAGAAGAAAAATATATATTTAGGCGATCGACGAGCCAAAACCATCGACTATTACGGACATTGCTTTTCCCAGTGGTGCTAAAAAGGGTAGCTGGTATAATGGTCCCGTGTCCTATGGGGGTTGACGAGCTGAGTCATCGCCTCGTGCGATACTCGATCGTGTCACATTATACCAGACCCTTGAACACAGACCTGGCCACCGTCTCGCAGGGATACGTGTGCGTGCTACGAACTTTGTATGTATGCGCGTCGTAAGAGACCCTCCCCGACGTTCTGCACGCTCGAACCCTCTCTACTACGCGAATGCAGACCATAACAACGTCCCACAGAGAGTGGACTGCTATTTTCGAAGGCATCGCAAACCGGGGAATAAATATTGCATTATTTTCTTCTTTCTTTTCTCCATCATTATGCGCGCATACATCAAAACACTGTTTCATTCCTTGCTGCTGATCCCATACGCGCGATTCTTTTGCTGTTATTTTTTTTTTTGATTTAACATTAAACATCTGGGAGACATTTATTTTCCTCAAATTACGAAATTTATTTATTGAAATTTGGTTCGAATTATCTTTCAAGATCATTTTATGGGAGGGAGCCAACATTTTAATCATAGAACGAACCTTATCCGAGATTCGAGGCAAGAAGAAGATTGATAAAAAGCTTCTGAAGGTTTTGGTCCGATCGAACCTTGTATCGAGAAATCACGAAGGACTCATCTTGCTCTAGCCCCTTTTTTCGCAAGAGATCAGGGATGAGGAAAAGAAGAAGAAGAAAAGGGAGGAAGAAGAAAGTGCGAGGAATGCTCGAGATCGACAACGGCCGAGGCACGTCGGACGTGTTTCACGTCGCGGGGACGGTGATTTATGGTGAAAGGAAATTGCCCGGAAGTATACGAATTCCTTGTCGAAGGACAGACCTGCAAAACGTGATTTGTGAAAAGCTCCAGGTCGTCCTCCTAGCAACGCGTTCTAAACCTCCAACATTTCTTCTTCTTCTTCTTCATCCTTCTCCTTGCAGAAAAATACTTTTCGAAAAAGCACAATAACGTTGTCCGTAAAATATGAAAGTTTCGAAAAAGAAAAAACCCTGACGAGTCAGCTCGTCATCCCTAAGTTAAAAGCATGAGGAATTAAATAATATTCGGGAGTATCCTTCGAAAACCAAGAGATAGATCGAGTCGTATAATTGATTGTCTCTAATTCGAAGATATCGTGCGCATTGGCAGTTTTCGCGTAATACGGTTTTACGAGTTTCGCGATATGGCGTAAAGCCAGTTCTTCTTTCACCCCGTAGAATCCCCAACCCCAACCCACCAGTAGTTTCTTTTTCACAGAAGGTATCCATCTTCGGTTGCAACTTTGAGAAAAAAAAAACTCGGGGGATGCGTCGAATGGTCGTTTCGTCGGATATATAACGAAATATTCCCCATCCCATTCTTTCCACTCGCCTACCCCCCCCCCGTTCCTCACCACAAATAACTTACAATCGATATTCTTACCTTCTAATATCCACTGGAATCTCGTTCCGAGTCGAATTTTTCTATTGTCAGGAGGCCAGCTCTCTTTTTACGTCGAGGAGAGATTTGCTTAACAATTTCGAGAAAAGAATACAATGGAAGTAGAAACTCAATTTCCCCTTTGGAGAACGGAAATCAAAATGGGACGTCAGGATGAGGAAGAAGGAGGAGAAGGTGGGGAGATGGTTTGCAAAAGTGAACAGAAAAAAGGAGAGCTTCCTTTTTTACCAATGATCAATGAAATTTCTGACAATATTATAATAAGTAATTTGATCTAACTCTCGCGTGACGGATAAAAACCAAAATAAATTTTAATTCAATAAAGTACCCATTGTGTGTTTTACTTACAAATAAAAAAAAAAAAACAAAAAAAGCTAATTAAACAATTAAAACGAATAAAAAATCGTTGACCTCGAAATAGTAGTAGTAGTTGTGTAGTAACAGAAGCTAATTATCCTAATTCCCTTAAACCAACGATTAAGGGTTTCCTCAAGGTTTCCCACAACGGCTAAGAGCAACGTTACCGTAGTTGATAGTAGTGTTCGAAAAGTTATAGTAGAATAACGTTCTTAAAAATTGACTCTATTTATAAGATAGTGAAAACTTATGACTGTAATAAAAATGATGTTATATTGACTTATGAACATAACTATCAAGTTGCTGAGGAAGTCTCAAATAGAGACGAAACGTTCAACGGATAAATATTGTGTTCATCTTAATTAAACCCGTCCAAAAAAACAACTTCCCTAAGAGTAAACTTAGTAATAATGTTGATAATAATATTCTCCTGGCAAGATTTAAGTATAATATAGTGGTTACGCTATTTTAATTAACTATTAAGCTCGTCTGGAAGAAGGAGTAGGAGAAAAGGAAAAAAGAAAGAAGAAGAAAAAGAAGAAGAAGGAAGGAAGGAAGGAAGGAAGGAAGGAGAATGAGGTTTGGGGGTGGTTCCGGCTCATATCGCGCACGAGATGGCGGCGTTAAATTCGAAACGCGCCTGCCGTGTTTATTTCCCGCCATCGACGTGCCGGAACGATGCATGGCCTCGTAAAACCACGGGCTTAAGTGGATGGAATCGACTTGCAAATATCCCAGACGACGACGACGACGAGGACAACTATGGCGTCGAAGAAGATGACTACGACAAGTACAACGACGACGATACCACTACCACTACTACAACGATATCAACTACGCGAGAACCAAGCTCAAGACGATAGTATTGCGAGAGTAGTATAGCCCTTTACTCGAAGCACCGTCGCCGTTGAGAAGCCTTTAACGACGTGTGCTTATATTTAATCGGTAACACGAGCGATACGTTATTTCCCCCTTGCTTAAGCACGCAAGATTTTGGTCTATCGTGGCGACAACGCCAACGTAAATACGATAAGCTTCCTCCTGTTATAGAGTAAAAAAGTAACAGGGTGAGAGAGAGGAGTGGCAGGGGGTTGGTTGGTTGAGAGAGAAGGAGATTCGAGTCACGCTGCTCGAACCACTAACGATAAAAGTTTTGCGGACGGATGATACTTGGGACAAGTAATAGGAGAGATCTACTACGAGAGGTTCCTTCTTTTCTGCCAAAAACTTTTCGGATACTCGAGTATCGTTTTCTATGTTGAAAGCAATTCGTCGGTTTAGCGAAAAAACGCGAGGGATGCCTCCTCCTGGTAGTAACTCCTGATAGAGAAAAAGAGAGAGAGAGTAAGAGAAAAAGATATATTGAGATATAAATAAAACCGCAAGAGATAAAACAAATACCATCGGACGTGAACAAATCCTTGTGTATATAAAATGAATGTCGATTTTGATTTAGGTCGAGAGATTTGGATTTCGTAACGTTTGTTCAGGATGCAAGAAGGATGCTCGTCGCGTACAGTTATAAGTGCACGAGTGGTATACACTAACACCAATACTTCTGTCCTTTTCTCTACTGTAGACTCTTGGCTTATGGGGTGGCGGCAAAGTAGTAAAAGGGAAAGCGACGAAGCGACAAATAATTTGCGCTACGTCGGCTAGCATCTTGCCGCGTCTGCTTGCTAATTCTCGCTTCTAATCCGGCAAATCCCATGGCACCCTCGTGCACATTGGAGTCGGCCCGACGATGAGAATGCGGGATGAAGAAGAAGGAGGGATGGCGAGCGTATAGCTTCGATAACAGACAAAGATAGCAACAGGGAGGGGTTGGAGAGACGCGCGCACGGACACAAACACCATAACGCAAAATGAGAAGCTACGCTTGTAGGAGGGGGAAAAGAAACGACGATCGTGTGCGTGCACGGTTTCCGTTAGTGTGTTACTACGTACCACCCCAACAACGAAAGAGAATGAGAAAGAGGGAGAGGAGTGGAAGTAAAGCTCTGTGCAGAGGTGGTTGTGGTAATGCTACTTGGCGATGAGGCTAATATGCATGCGCCCGACCCGGCCAAAGTTCACTTAGATCGCATTGCATTGTATTACGTGGCATTACAATGGTGCTTCATCCCGTAGAGAGAAGGACCAAGAGAGTTAGAGAGAAACCTCTGCTGGTTACCTGCTGCTCTCCCACGACCCGAGATCGCGTCCTCGCACAGACGATTCTCTGACCTTTCGTCCTCTATCTATCCCTTTCCCTTTCCTTCCAAACCCCCTCCCCCGCTACCTCTCGTTTCCTAGTAGCGTGGCCGCAGGACGGGTCAAAGAGGCAACACATGCTTAATAATTTACGTTGCACAAGTGGGCTAGAACTTTACCCTGAGTTATGTCATACTTGCGCATACACTTGCACTCTACCCCTCCCTCTCCCTCTCCCTCTCCCTCTCTCTCTCTCTCTCTCTTCTTCACGTACATAGGAAACGCACACAGCTAACTTTCTAACTGACCGATACTTGCGATTCCTACATGTATACGACTTTTCTGAAAAGAGAGAGATAGAGAGAGAGAGAGAGAGAGAGAGTTTGCCAAGGTAAAAGCATCCCCTGCGGTGCGTGAATTATTGTTCGAGAAAATTCTGTACCTTCGGAGAAGAAAGTTGTTAAATAGATTTTCTTTCTCTCTCTCTCTCTCTCTCTCACACACACTCTTCATCTTCAGAGTTTAGTTTTAAGTTCGAAACTGGCAAACACCAATATCTTTTTGATTTATCTACGAAGAAAACGGAAATGATCGTCCGAGACGAAGTTGTGTTAAAACGTTCAGACGTTGTTTAAGGAAAAAATCAAATTATATGAAAGATAACGCACGCATCGTGAGAATAAAATAGAAAGTAAGATCGTTATACACGGAAGAGAGGGATAGAGGGAGGGAGAGGAGCGGCAGGAAAAGTGAATTAGAACATCCGAACGAGTCATAAATCGACGGTAGTGGCCTCTTAGCGGAATTACTGTCAGTAAATCAACACCGAGTAGAGAAAAAAAAAATGGCTAAGAGAACGAGATAATTCGTGGGTACGAGGACGAAGTTGTGGGACAGTAACGTGAGCCCGAATACGATCAAGTTAAGTTAAACTTGCCGTTTTTCGGTTGGGGCTTATCAATAATAAAGATGGTTCGAGCATTTTTAGTCTGGACATTCTGAGATCTAAAGTGGTCCTCGTTTTGGTTGACCAATAACTGGAAAATTCGATAATATCGTTGACAAAATTCAGACAGAACGATACGTTGGCAATCGCGATAACCGTAATAAATTAAAAATCAACCCTTAAAACAATTTGCAAACGTTTGAAGTAAGGCAAATGCAAAATATGACATTATAATGGGGGGGGCGGGGGGAGAATATTTTTCGTATACCGTAAAAATATGTAGGTATGCGTGGCAATGTAATTTGCAAGAATGAAGGAGAAAAGAAAGACGGTAGTAGGAGGAAGCAATATGTCGTTGATTCTCAGTGGCGGGACGCTATCGCGTTATAAATTTACCCAGGCTCGGTGGCCGATGTGTACACTGAACCATTTGAAAATGGTTTGAATAAAGCCCACGCGGATCGGTCCGATATATGCATGCTTTAATAACCGTATACCCACAATATGACGGTCGCGTTTAACGGCGCTCCTGCGCGCCACGCCCAAACAACAAATATTTATGTATTCTTGATGGTGCTGTGGTCACGCGTGACCGATTACCAATCAATTAACGTTATTTCGTCGGACGATGACCAGGAGGAAAACAAAAAAAAAAAAAATAAAAAGCCTCGCCAAACCGCATACACCCACGCACGCACCCACACACAGAGCGAGCATTCAATGAAAAAGGGATTGATTTTCCAAGAGCTTCGCGCGCCAACGAGAAAGAATGAAAAATATAATACGATAAATAGGAGTATAACGAAAAATAAAATCCAGCTGAAATTAAAAAAAAGAAAGCAAAAAAAAAAAAGAAAAGAAAAGAGAGAAAAGATAATTTATATAGAAATATGAAAAGTATAAATTTTCCACGCATACCGAAAGTAACATTTGTAGTTAAAGGAACGAATAAAAAGTTTTGTTTGCGCGATAGAAAAATTTTCCTTCGCATTGCAATCTCATTGAAAAAAAAAAGAAAAAGAAGAATAAAGAAGAAAAAACAAAGAGATGAGTTGAATTTCAGAAAAGAAAGGCGGATTCCTTCGTAAAGAGTTTAAAACAATGTCGACGGGTCAGACTGCCGGCGAATATCGGAAAATACAGATTTTACACTCGGCACGGCCTTATTCCACTTACATAATGCGAATACACATACGTGTCTAGGGTGCAGCGTGTACGATATGAAAGTTTTAGCGAGTTTCGGATTCTTTCGGGTTTGTGGGAGTCGGGGGCTGCAGTTGAGGAAGAAGACGGAGGATTAGGGGTTAGAAGGGTGCAGTAGTTGTCGGAGCATTTTGAAATTCCGGCACACTCGAAACTCTCGCCACATGGTTTCTAATTTCCGATCGCTTCCTCAAACTCACCTACGAGGGAGGCCAAGTTTTAGTATTGGTGCGCGAATATAAGCCCATGTTTCACACTCGCCAACGACGAGCGGTACAACACGAGCTTAGATTATACACGTAGTGTACGTACCGGGGACGATGGCAAGCGTGTTGCAAGAAAGTTTGGCAACCCTTGAGTAAGAGCCGTGCAAAAGCGCTCAATGCCGAGCAGCTTCCCGTTGGGAATAAGACACACCTGGAGCAACAAACATTAATGCAAAAGGAGAGTGAATACGCGAGAAACCACCAAAACTTGAATGTTTCTAGATTTCGGAATAGGTTAACACTTGAAATTTACAATAAGATATTTGGTAAACGAGGCATTTCCGAAAGGCAGCAATAGCACCACCACCACCATCACCACAATCATCTAAAAGCGACAACATTTTTCCTATTCCCTCATCGAGAGATCGATTCAACAGCATTTGAAAAAGGGATAAAAGTCATATTCTTTCAGGCACCTCGCTCATTGTGCTCAAACTGTATGCAAGAGTCTACCCTATAAAATCGTGTATCACGAGTACCTGGAAATCGAGAATGGAATCGATGGATCGTGAATCGCGCAATATCGGAGGATTCATGTACGGCGTGGCGTGGACGTATCTCTCGATCGCTGCATCGACGATTTTCCTCGAATATATTTCGACCCTCTCTTTCGAACAGGAGGACCTGTCCGACTATGTATATCACATATATATATATATATATATATATATATATATATACAGATGATTCCGAATGCCTTACGGATAGCACTATCCAGCAAGCAGCGATGCCAAGAGAAAGGTGCATTCGTGTACCTAGAAAAAGAGCACTCTTGGAAATCGTGTGTGCCTACTGGGATAGGTAGGCCATAGCTAGGTCCTCCTCCGCGTACACCTTCCTCTTATGGCAAGAACGCAACGATGGCAAGCAGCAACACCCAACTCCAGCAACAACCACTCCACTTTCCATATTTCGAAAACTCTGAATCATTTATCCGTGCTCAGCCGTGCATGCTTAGCTGCCCCTACAGCGTAGTTCCGTGAGCCCTCTGGGGCCGCGGAGGGATACAACACTAGTTCGTGCGCATCGTGAACATTCGTCTTCCTGCGGAGCCACACCGAGCCGAGACTTTGAGCAACGAGCGCGCAGAAAGGTCGAGCCGCGCTTAGAATTACCATTAGCTGGCCTTACCTCTAAACCAACCGCTTGTTTCGTCACGGACAGTTATATTGGTTCCCCCTCGTTAATTCCATTCCGGGATAATGTTTAGAGCCCGTATACGCGACTAGAATAATTCACCTTATTCCTTGATAAAAGCTTTTACTTCTTCAACTTTTTATAAGAGTATTTTCATTGATTTATCCTTCTCCCTTACTACAAAAAGTATTGCATTTATGTATTCCTATAACATCGGCAAAAAAGAAAAGGTCGCGACTTAAGTAAATGGGAAATAAAAGGAGGAAGAGGAACTCAATTACTTGCACTAGCAGGTCCACTGTTATTTCACCGATAAAAAAATTATACGCCGACTCCGGGGAAAGGGAGGAGGACTTTGCCGAGGGAGCGGATTTCCTCCTTCATTTTCACCCATCCACTTTTGCACCAAAGTAAAAGCGGGTCTCCCTCTCTCCCTCTCACCCTCTCTCTCTCTCTCTCTCTCCTACCGTTTCTCTTTCTCTCTGCGAGTGTCTTTAAAATGGATGTTAGCGGAAGAAAAGCTAGAACGAAAGAGAAAGAAGTTAAAGGGTGTGGGGGCAAAAAAAGAAAGAAAGTATATTCTTCGTTGACTTCTTAAGACACAGAAAAGATGACTTTCTCTCTCTCTCTCTCTCTCTCTCTCTCTCTCTTTGTACTTCTCAAGAACGTATCTTCGCCATAAATCCTAAAACACTTAGACTAACTTAGAGAGAAATATGACATAAGGCAAATAAAATAAAAGACATTGCGAAATAAATTGGTCCGAAAAGTTATACTTAAATTTCTTAAATAATATAACCATCATCTGCTGATTATATTTGAAATATGAAAAAATGTAAAAAAAAAAGAATGTTCATAAATAAAATATTACGATTAAAAATATGTAGACCATATCATAGATATTTTACGGAAGGACACGAAGAATGACTTTGAAGAGAGAGAAAGATTCTCATTCTCTAAGCGGGACGTTGATGCTGATCCTCGCGTGTTTATCCAACTCTCTAATTTATTCAATGTGTGCATTCACTCCGCATTGCCGCGCTGCGCGTTCTCGCGAACGCAGTTAGGATTTAATAGCGCCCGTTTCACTGACAAACTCGTCCATGTACAACGCGCCGCTGCGAGAGGTTGCGTTTCCAACCCATGGAAACTGGATTAACGCCAAAAGACGTGGAACCTGCGCAACTCAGATATAGAAGCAGAGAGAGAGAGAGAGAGAGTTAATCTTCGCTCGGATAGATCCAGAACGACGCTGAAATTTCAATACGACGTCAAAGCTTTAGTCAAAACCAACGACTAATCTTTTGACAACTTTGTTTCTACCTATTCTTCCCTTCCATTTTGATTACCTATATTTTTTTTTTTTAAACCCTTCCCGTTACAATATGCATTAACGCGAGTTTCTCATTTCACGTATAGTTCCCTCGTTTGAAATTAATTATGAATAATTTGCAGATACTCTAAATAATTTTGTTTAACAATAGAAAATAAAAGAAACATATATATATGTACGTTTTATTATTAGATTATTGAGAAGAGTGTCTTGATAAAGTAGATAAAGTATTGTAACACGGTATATAGAGCTATTCACGGGTTCCACGCTGGCGCAAATAATTTACGAGCTTCGTAACGTCGCAATAAGAATGTCGAGGGAAAAGGCGTATATGTAAAAGAGAAACGAAGAGAGAAACGCAGATCGAGAAAAGCATCGACGACATCCCTGCGAGCTACGGCGGGACGAGGCAAGCTGCCACATGTTGCTCTCTTTTAACCGCTATCCTTAATATCGACAAACCAATGGGCCTTTCAAGTCGCTCGCAATACGCATTCATCGCGTTAACATATAGCGAATTTAACGTTATCATACTGATAGAAATAAATCAACAACTTTATCATCCTAAAAATCAAAAAATAAAGTTCATGATTACTTAATCTTAATACAATTTCAAATTAATTGAGATATGTGTAATAAATCAACAAATTGGAAACTTCCAAACCTCGTGCAGCATCAAAAACAATTCTAATTTCTTTCGACAACCTCTCTTTAATATTACAGATAATCGATAACTTTAATTACAACCGAAAGCTCAATTTGATATTCCTAGACTCATGAACTTGGATGTACCAGGTATGTGTTTAAATCGATCGAATGGTAGCAACGTTCATAATTAGCTTCATAACTCGGCTCACCGGAGTGGCGTACAAACACGCGTAATAATATCGATCGGACGCACGACTAAATCGTGAGTTTGGTATTCGCATTAATTTGAATTGCCACTTACTTATAACACGTTAATGTTAATTTACAAAGTAGCTGAAAACATATATCCCATATAATCTCTTTTCCCTCCGCTACCGTTTTCCCCTGAACCTTCAACCAACCAATAAGAGAGAGAACCGTCGTCGTCCCAGTACGCACGAGTGTTAAAAGCATTGTTTCGAGCCGTGGTTTTCAGCTCAATTTGCATTTTCCTGCTAATACATTACGTTTTATGGCCAACCGGCACTCATTTTTGCGGTAAATCGCGTAAAATACGCAGACGCGTTTCGTGTCCCGAAATCGTGCTAACGACAACAACTTTGCCGCCGTCGTTTTTCGACTACCCACTCTCTGCAAACCTTTCATTTATCTACAAATAAAAAGGAATGATTTTTGATTCATCGACGTACGACATGACACCTCTGAGTTATTCATTGAAACAATCAAAACATTGACGTACTCTTTGATGACAGACTTTTCCAGTTATTCCAATTTTTCACTGTATTGTCGAATTTCATTATTAACGCCTTTGCAATTGGTGCTTCTGAACGGTGATTTATAGTTCTTCTGCATTCTAGAATTTTACTATTTAAACAACTGTGAAAACGGATCTTTACATGGACTCGACTAGTACGAACAAACCACTGACTCATGAGGGAGTCCAACGAATTTATATAAACGTGGAAAGTGTGGTGCAATGAAAGGGTTAGTTAAGAAGGTAAAAAAGCGAGGGTGAAAAAAAATGTGAAAAAAATAGGACGGATCAGGATGATCTTCAATTACTAAGGAACATAGTCGGGCCTTTGCTCGAAGAATACATATATATGTATATACACGTAGGAGTCGTCGGAAGAGACGCGAGAATGAATTCCAGGAAATGAAAGCATTTCGTCTTCCAAACGCGAGACTCTCACGAAAAGCGTGCCTTTCGAGCATATTTTTCGGCACGCTTTCACAACGTTTGCGGAATCGCGTAACCGCTATTGTCGGCCAACACAAGATAGATCCGTGATTGTACTTTCGCTTATTTTTCGTATGCTTTTAATTGTATCTTGGTAGGACAACCAAAAAATAGGGGAACGTAGGACGATACATATCTATCTATTAGAAAGAAGAGAGAGATGGGGAGAGAATTCACGACTGAGATTATCATCGTTGGGCAATTCTAAAAATTTCCCCAAGAGATTTTGCGAAAGCGATATCATTTTGTTTTACTACTCCAAACGTATCTCAGAATCTTCAACGCTCTAGTCAAAAATATTTAACCTCGGTTTGATAAAACGAAAAAAAAATCGGAACAGAAGATCTCGCTAACATTTATTTCTAATTTAGACCCACATTTCAATCTATGAAATTGAAAAAACTCTTTCTATACAACTAGCAACAAATTGAACGCACATCCAAATCACGATCAACGAATGCTGTTATCCTAAAGAGAAGTATCAGAAAAGGAATATTAAAGTCTATAATATTAGTTATTAATTTTGGAAAGAAGAGATAATGAAGCTTCCTGAAAGATTTAAGAAGGTAATAGAGCAGAACGGTTCATATATAACACAGTAAATCAACCTTATGCAACAAATATCGTCTCTAATGAAATCGCTGTAAAAAAAAAAAGGAAGGAACTTATAGGACAAGTTAATATTTTGTTGTTTCCTTCTTCATCGGTGACTTGGAGAGCAAAGACGCGCAGCACGAATCACGACTAATCGATCGTATGAAACGTCAGCCGATTCATCACGGTATACCTAGGTTGTTACGCCATCTTGGAGCCAATATCCCTGGGTATAAATCACATGTCGGCCATTGCGGAGACAAAGACGAATATCAATTCGAACGTCAGATGTGCGATCCCGGATTATTCGATATTCGTCGAAAGGATCGTGTTCAACGAAGCGCGACGCGTTTTGCCTGTGATATGAGCCGACGTATTTCGCGCCGCGAGCTCCTCACCCCTGCCAACCTACCCCTGCCAACCTGCCCCTCTCTCCTATCGAAAAAAGCTCGGATTTCTAGCTCTTCAAAGAAACCAACGGCGACATTTCCAACTCTAACGCAATACCCATGGATTTTAACGAACCACAATTTTGTCAACTTCTCCCAGACGGCAAACACGAAACGATGAAATTATCGTCCGAAAGTGGAGAGGCGGGGAGGGAGAGAGGGCGAACAAGTTTACGGGGTAAAACTCGAACGTGGGTAATGGGAAGAAAAAGGGATGGGTGGAAAAAATCAGCGGAACGAAAGTTCATCCTCCGACCCTTGGCAAAGACGTGTCGCCAGTTAGTCGACGTTGCAACACCGGGACTCCTGGTCGATAAAGACGATTTCTGGAGCGGAAAAGTATCTCTAGAAAGGGTGAAGGTAGGGGGTGAAGGTAGGGGGTGAAGGCAGAGGGTGAAGCCAGGGTAGGTAGTCGGTTCTCCCTTTGCTTCCCCGAAGGCCTCTCACCAATTTCAGCTCCATTTTCTCAAGTTGCCGCTTCGCTTTTTGGTCGGGCCGCGACCCAAGGGCCATTATCGGCCAGTGTCAATATCTTGTTACTCGGCATATACCGTCGCGACGGCAGCCGTCTCCTGTTTACTCTCTTGGCCTGTTCCACTCAGCCTCCACCTCTTTACTAAACCCTTTCGAACTCACCGACCAATTCCAACCTCGTAACTACCACGAGATGGTCCAACCTCGTGGAAAATTTTCCAACGACTTTGTCACGGTACGATCTCTTTCCTCCATCACCGATCCCCCGTACCAAAACTTTCCTCCAAATCCTTTATTTTTTCTTACCAATATTCTTTTTAACGAGCATCGATTCAATACTCCCAATCATCTTCAAAATAATAATACCGAAAACCGAGACACACGGAACGTTTGTAAAAGAATAATTTCAATTTAAAATACACGTAGAAAAAATACTTTTGGATATATCGATGATTCTAGTTCACTCGGGGAACTTCATCTGGCTACATCAAAGCAAATGGTAACAAAAGAAAAGAGAAACCTATATCATGGACAAGACCTAATATCGATTTCGCAAAGGTTCCTTAGCAAACAGAGATCTCTCCCGTTCCTTCCTACAACTACCACCACTGTTACTTTGAATGAACGAAAAAGAGACGAGGATTTATAGAAGGAAAGAAAAAGGTGGAACAATCATTTGTCCGCGTTCCTGTTCGCCCATGCGTACCCTCCCCCTCCCCCTACTTCCCTCCCTTTTCTCCTTCTCTGCCTAGGAAAAGACTCCAACAAGGAGAATAGATACGCCAGCTAGCTAGCTAGCTAGGATTTGCGGAGATGGGAATAGTAACCGCCGCGGAAGAAGCGTGTTGCGTGGTCTTTGTGATGCGTATTGGAGAGGACCCTGGCCCGATCGATGCAAGCGGAAATGTCTGCGGGATCTGTCACGCACAAAAATATTACGTCATATATCTGCTAGGGCAGACATGCTTCCCGGCTTGTTTACGACTCGCGGGATCGTTTCCAGAAGACTTTTGCGGCCAAATATATGTCTATGTGTTGTTATATAAACGCACAGGGCATACATATTTCTAGGTAGAAACCACCCAAACTGACTCAACGGGTGACTGAGAAGTACGAAAAGAACGATCCCCGAAAGTCCGAACTGGCCGATTTATTTCCTTTCCGCAAATCTTCGACGGTCGTTTTCACTTTATTACAAGAAAGAAAAAGGGAGAGAAAAGGATTCGAGTATATCGTCGAACGATCGGTGGCATCGTGCTGCTACTTGCTTGCTTGCTTGCTTGCTTCCTTGCTTGCTTGCCTGCTTTCTCTCTCTTTCTCTTTTTCTTCTCTTCAAATATCGCTGGACAGCGAATATAAATTTTTACGATAGCGATCAGGAATGGGGTGGTGGTCTCGGGACGACCATTTGATATGTCGCACGACCGCTTGAGTACGATGAAGATAAAGCAAGTGGTAGTGCAATATGCACTTCAAGAGAATTCGATTCCACTTTCATTTTTTTGTTAGCACACTTTTCAAATTTACAACCTTGGCTACTACTGTTATACTATCACTACTACTACTACTACTACTACTACTACTATTTCGACTTAGACTCAAGATAGAATATTTTTAATCGAACCGCGAGGACATGCCTCTAAAATGATTTATTACCACTTTCGAAAAGGTGAAGGAAATATAAATTCAAATGCGAGACAACGACGAAGTACCTTTTTAAATGGACGAGCTGTATATATTTCACGCAACGAACTAAATCTTCCCGGTTCGACCGTGTGTATGTGTTTGTGTGCGCGAAGGGGTGGCAGCAGAACATCGGCGCTGGGAAATATCGAGAAGTTTATGATCTTACGAAAGGAAACACGAAGAAACGCCATCATCGTCGTCGTCGGTGGTACTAGCGGTGGTGCTGGCGGTGAGTTTAAAGACCGAGAAAAAGAAAAGGAGAGAAGGGGAGGTACCGGCACGAATTGACTTGGCCAGAGCTAAGGGTGACTTATGCCACCCTTACGGCCGAGAAAACCCTACTCGTTTATCGAAGCAACCCGTCGGAACACGTCAGGAACGTTGACTCAACTCTTCCACCCCATAAACCACGGGATTGCAATTAAGCGAGAGACGATCGCAACCGGCTATCGGAGAGAAATCGATTGAACTACGGTAAATACACTGCCCGGCAAATTATCGCCTCGCTAAACGATCAACGTCTCTAACCTTCCATTGTAATTTATCATAGTACTCGTTGTGTTACACTTCTACAAGAACCATTGTGCTGTTATTGTCATTTATTATTTGTTATAATTCTTTCAATGATAAGCCGAGTGGTTGCAATATACACTTGAAAAGAATTCGATTCATCGATTTTGTTTACTCCGCTACTAACTTGGATTATATTTCATTGTTATTTGTATAATTCTCTTTTTTCTCCTACTTTATTTTATTTTTTATTTTGTGTTTGCATTACGTTTACCACGTATTTGAAGATTCGAATTCTTTTACCTTCATTCGATGCTTGAACGCGTCGAGCTGGATAAATAAGTACAATTGTTCGCTTAGAGTAGAGGTGTGTGTTATAATGAAAAAGGAAGAAGTACCGGATTTTAATGAGCACGTACTAAAAGTAAATTTTCAAAGCACTTATGCCTCCGTGTATTCTCTCTCTCTCATTCTCTCTCTTTCTCTTTGCTTCGTTCCGTTCACGATACTTTCATTAATTAGTATTCAGGCAATAACCGATATACTTGAACGGCCGGTGTTCCCATACACGTACGGACTTCGGTAATGTTAAATCGGTATAAGCATGAAAAATACTTTGCAATTAGCCAAGTCCTCTTCTCATACTTTGCGAAAATATTCTCCTCTTCCTCTACCCGTTACTAATTCACATGAACATTTTCGTTAATAATATCTCTTATTAATATTCCATTTTATTATGGTATATCCTATATCGATTTACGATTAGGGGTACATTATTATCCTATATCATCAGTTATATTATCCGAAAAATGTGCGTTAGTTAGTTTTCTTAAAAGAAAAGCGTAATATACCTAAAAGGAGACTCGGATAAATTTATTGGATTAAATTAAAGCGATATTCGTGAAGAGGCCTCTCACTCGGCCTCGTTTGCATCAATTACTGACCTCGAACTTTCTTCGCAGTCGAATTAGTCGCCGGGGAACGCGTCGAATGCGAGATAAAAGGAATGAAAGCGAAAGAGAGGGAGAGGGAGAAGTTGGAGGGATCTATTAAAATAAAGGAGAAAAACAAGTTTTGAGATAGTTGCGTTACGAGCGACGGGGGACGCATAACGATCCGCGTGCTAGACAACCTATCCCAAACCAACCCCGCTAGTTTTCTACTGAGTTATACCACCGACCACCGGCCACCGGCCTCCAGAAGTTATGCTTCCTGCTTATCTTTCGAATTCCTCGCTCGTCCTTCGCAAGGACCTTTTCGAACTTTTTCGAAAGAACATTGACATACGGGATTCCAAAATCCAACAATCTTTCCCATATTTCTGCTTTATTAGGCTTACTTGAATATATTGCAATCGTAAGACAAAAGAATCTTATCAAATGAAATGAACATTTAACTTGGAATTTACGGGTAAACGGAATTGAAAAAAAATTCTAATAATAACGTTTGCCAGGTTCATGATTTATAGCTACACTTAACCGGGCAACATGTTAATTCTAAATTCTTTTAGTAACAATAAAAGTTACTCGCGCGCGCTCATTCCGAAATATACGCTCGTCAATCTCTCTCAAGACTCCTGTCCAAATCTCCTTTTTTATCGTAAACCCCCACACACACGTTTATAACGCTATCGTCTTTTTTACGTTTGCCGATTATTTTTTCACAGTCTAGCCGTCAAAACTACACCGCATTCTTCTCGTTCTCTATTGCACGCAATAGCACCCACTTACTTTTTTTATTAGCACGGTGATTACCTTTTAAAATTACTCGCAAAAAGGTTACTACCAACATTTTAATATTTCTTACGACCTTTTCTTTCTGTTTTGTTTCTTTTCATTTGTTCATATTTCCGTTGTTTTATCGATTTATGTTTAGCCGACTCGGTAATTTAAGAATTCACTTTCTTTTCCCCTCTCCCTCTCCCTTTCCTTTTCCCACTCCCGGGAGGACAAGTAGTCTTCGTATTAATAAAACACCGAGTAATAAAATATTTAACACGCGATCGTAGTTGGTAGTCGAAGTAGGGGGTGGAAAGGGTTGTCGGGGGAGGGGATTGGGGTTTAGAAAATTATAAGTGCTCTCATGTTCGACGCGCCGATAAACGTGTCGCGAAGATTTAATCTCTTACGGTTAACTCGTTTAAAGCGTGACTACGCTTATCTCTGTGCAAGCCGGGGCCACTGTTTCTAAGTATATTTTACACCGAGAAGGCAATTTGTTCGTGATCGTCCGTATAAGATCGTACAATGCGATCGGTAAAGATTACTCACACAATTCGGTTTTAATCTAAGCAAAAAACTACGTCAACACACTCCCTCTTCTCCCTCCCACCATATACGCGCGTCAAACTCTCCTACGAAAATTTGTGCAGTGTTGCTTGCTTGCTTGCTTGCTAAAACCTCCTCCTGCTACTAACTTTCCAGTCGGATATAATAGCACGCTAATTTATTAGCATCCAAGTCGATGGTACCGGGTGAGGGGGTGGACAGATTTTCAACGATTGAACACGATTTTCGTTCGTTATGATATTTTATTATTGGAAAGTATAATAATAAAAGAAATAAGAGAGAACGGGGGTGTACACCATAACGAATAGTAGTTGGGGTTGCATAATTTCTCACGCGACAGTCGCGGGGAAGGTAATTGGTACACCTCCCATACTTCGTACCGCACAACGTAAAAACGAAATTATCGATGAACGACAAAGTGGGATGAGGCAGAGCTAGGGGTCTGGAGGGGAGACAAGATGAATTCAATAAATTGCAACAATAAACGAAATTTATACGCAATAAAATAAATACAAATATACGGGCGATGGGTAAAAATAGGCGGCAGCTGTGAATTCCAACGACAGGGTGTATGCGTACGTATATGTATGTGGTACGTGTATATGTGTACAGTCAACACTGATTGGACGTGACTATCGGACCGTTTCCAGATGCGTCAGGGTTATGCCCCGATCATTTTTTTCCCGTTTTATATTTATTTTTTATCCATTTTCTTGTTTTTTTTCTTTTTCTTTTTTTTTTTTTGTTTTTCATTTTATATTTTCCCGATAATTTACAATCGATACAATGACGATGAAAATTGCAATTTATGCGAACAGATATGATGATTAATACGAACGACACCAGCCAGTTGGTTCTATCCGAATTACGTGTTTCATTAAACCCACAGACATTATTTTGCTCTCTCGAATAAGTCCGTGTGGTTTCATTTTTTAATTATCAATAAATAAAAAGAAAAAAAAAAGGAAAATACACGACTTATCGGCAAACCTAATAGTAAAGATAGTCCAAAGAAAAAAAAAGTATGAAAAATCGTATTTGTAAAAAGGAAAAAGAAAAAAAGGAAATAACGAAAAGAAATTTGTGTCAGGGAAGAATAAGCGTCGAACAGAAGCGATATGTTTCTTTTTAACAGTAGGGAGAACTTGGCTTGAAAGCTTTCTATAGGTGACAACGGAACGAAAAGCTTACCCCGGGACACGACTGGCATAAAAGAGAGAGGGGTAAGAGATGGATATAGATAGTGGCCGAAATAGAAGAAAAGAGGGGTAGTACATGTTGCGGGGTAAGGGCGTGCGGAGAGGAGAGGAAAAAAGCGAAATGAGAGGGCGAATTCCAGGCTCGGAGGGCGCGCGGAGGGCGTGCGGAGGGCGCTCGTCGTCGCTGACCGTAGCCGTGCGGATATTGTTGGACATTCCTCGGTCCGTGCGAATGCGGTCATCTGAATGCCGGGCGCGTAAACCACGCCGAATGGCCCCGCGAGTCTGGTTCGTGGGGTGCCGAGGGGTGGAGATGAAACTGCTGGAGAAATGGAGAAATGGTGATGGTGATGGTGGTGGTGGTGGTAGTGGCGGTGGCAATGGTGGGGGCTGGAGGAAAGCAGAGGGTAAAGAGAGGGACTCTGGGCATTGCTGGCGGCAATGAAAAAGGGAGAGAGAGGACTGGGTCGTGCCGTGGAAAATCTACCCAGGGTTCTGCAACCCCCGCCGCAGCTATGCCGCCAAATCGCGTTCGCGCTATTTTAATTAATCGACGCCGTCGGGGCCACCACCGCCTACTCGTGCGAGTAGGATGATAGAACCTGGGGGATTGAGGGCCGCCGGCCACGGGAAAGAGTAGTTCACCATCCACTAAACCGCCGTTACCTCGTCTCTCTCTTTCTCTCTCTCTTTCTCTCTCTCTCTCTCTCTCTCTCTCTTTTCCTCGCTCGACTCAACACCGTAAGTGAGTCCACGAGGTCGTTAGACCGATTTCATTTATACGATTACAGGACAAGATTGTTGAATTCATCGATAAATAATAATTGTTCTAGCTCATGAAATCATCTAGGCAACTTTTATCTACTTATTTGTTAATATAATTATTAATTCATTGTAATTTGAATTTTGTCTTTCTTATAATTTGAAATTATTTGTTAAATTCGTTAATAATAATAATAATAATCACCATCATATCGTAATGTTAGTTTTGATTATCGTAAAACCGAAATTAAAGACGTAAAAAGTTATAGGATTCGATCGAACGAGGGTGAATGGAGATGTATAGAAATGTGTTTTATATGGAATCAGTAGCTCAATGGTGGTGATAGTAGTGGTGGTGTTGGTGGTAGTGGGAATAGCTAGGCTATTCGGTTTGAGTAACTGTATCGTACGATTGAAATTGAAGCTATCGTTCGCGCTATCTTGTTAAGGGCGTAGTTGAAAGAGCCGGGAAAACGAGTAGCACGGCGTAGAAAATGCGCGTGTGCGTTTACGTTTACGTTTGCGTTTGCGTTTGCGTTTGCATTTGCGTTTGCGTTTTCGTGTGCGTATTTAAACAAAAACGTAGAACGATTTTCGATTTTCTGAACGAACAGAGATAGGGGTGTACGTTTCTGTAAATATAGTTGCAAATCCCTCTGAATTGTGAACGAAAAGAGTTATCTGTTGAATATTTAATAATAAGAAATCAAATATCTTTTTACAAACGGGATTTTCATTTGATAAAGTTTGGTTAAATGGACAGATTTTTTAAATATTTTCATTTTCCTTCCTGAAATAATATTTCCTTCATATATGACACAGTAAATCAAGCTTAAATAACAAATATCGTCTATTGAAGTCGCATCAAACAAAAAGGAAGGAAGGAACTTATGGGACAACCTAATACGTTATGAGGAATGTCCGAATTTTAGGAAAAATCGTTGTCCCTACTTTCGGAGCTTTTAATGTCGCTTTTGTTCGGTGAAAAACTCGTGGTCGATATGAGGGACACTTAAAAAAAATAATATCTAATAGCTCTGGGAGCTTTCTAGCAAAGTGGGGTATGGTGTGATGGTCGGGTGATGGTCGGTGGGTCGGTCGGTGGATCGGTCGATGGGTCGGCCGGTGGGTCGGCCGGTGGGTCGGTCGATGGGTATAGCAATTTTAGCTCATAATATTCGCGTTTCAATCCAGCAAAGAGCGAAGAGTAGGATATCGACGCACGTGTATAACGATATAACACACAAAGAGGAAAGCAATTGTACACCGAACGAATCACTGATTTATAATCCTGGATAGCCCTTGTGCCGGATTGTGCATGCGATCGGGAGTAAATGCGCAATCGTGCGACAATCGATTCGTTAGTCGTGCCGTTAATGAACACCAACTGACGTCGCTCGTATTTTATTTAATAGGCGAAATAGCAGTGGCTGCAAGCATTCGAATTGTGTTTTGTAACAAACAATGCCTACCGAGGCCGATGCTTTCTCCCTCGTACATTTTCTCTCTTTCTCATACACACACGCACGCACGCACACTATTATATAACACAGTAGCGGCAGGAGCACAAGCACGACGAAACTGCAACGCTGATGTAGGGTCGGATTATTGCACCCTACGTGTGTATGGCACGTAGCGGCCACGGTATAATATAAAACATGCCCGTCTGTAATTAATTAAGTAGCTAATGAGAGCCGTGCCGGCAGTCGTTTAATGAGCGCCCGCACTGATAATTGGAAACTTTGCTACTCTTCGCTACCGAGAAAAATGGCCGAGGCCGTTAGTTAGCGAGAACCCTTTTCCTCTTCACTTTTCTTTTTCTTTTTCTTTTTCTTTTTCCCTTTTCTTTATCTATCCCTGTCCGTTCTGTCTTTATATTTCACTCTTTCCTTCTTTTTCTCTCTTATTCGATCTCTCCCTTCTTTTTTCCACCCGGACACGATGGGGTAACAAGTAAATTGTAGAGAAATAAACATTTTTCCCCCATAACCAACGTTACCGAAATAAAACATACAAAAAAGGTGCAAGAGTGTTATCGTATCGTGAACAAAAAATAAAAACAACAGCAATACGCACGAAATCCTCGTGATACTAAAGGTAGTTTTAAATCTCATGGAATATCATCTGATCGTCATTATTGTGTGCAGCTGTACGTTGGCATAACGTTGCACGAGAATAGCGCGTTAAAGTCTTTCAATGAATCGTGCAAAAGATCGTCGAGAGCATAAGAGAGCATATTCGCGGCATGGCTGAAACGGTATCGAGGATAATCTTTCGAAATCCAGTGCTTGTAATACTCGATTCGAAGGGGGAAAATAAAAAAAGAAGAAAAAAACAGGAAGGGGGGAATGCAAGGTAAAAGAGAGAGCTACTTGGAGCTTCTATCAGTAACTCGATGACTCGTTCGATTTGCTTTCGATGCTTGCGCTTTCACGCGTAGGCGTATGTGTACATGTTCGTGGTGATGGAGGATGGTACTGGTGGAGGTGGTGATGGTGGTGATGGCGGTGATGGTGGTAGTGGCGGTCTTCTGTATATAACGTACATTCACGTAGACGTTAATCGCATAGATACGGGGTTTACCCTTTATTGCATTCTGTTCGGTTCTATTTGGTGTTTATAGCTGCCAGTATTAACGCTTTTAGACAGAGAAGAGGGAATGATAGAGGTGGGTGCTTCCAAAAAGGGCTGCGAGAAAACTTTATTGCATTTCATTACATTCTCAATATTAACGCGTCCGTTCGAATTCATTCTAACAAAAAAAAAAAAAAAAAAAATAACTCAAATATCTATCGTTGTTTTTTTTCGTTTTTTTTTTGAAAATGCACTTCATCATTTTCATATCCGAGTGAAAGAATTTTATTTGAATTTTTTTTCTTTTGCATCTTTTTTCCTTTTGTATTTTTTTTTTTTTTGATCAAAAATACGAGAATTCGAAACGCAGGAAAGAGGAATAACATTATTGCGAAAATCTCTACGAGTTTCTCCACGAGTTTCTCCACATATTCCCTCTCAGTTATATCCAGCTGCTGTCTATGTATCCGAGTGCGTAACGGAATCCGAAGGTTCGCTTTCTCTAGTTTGAACCAATAAGCTCATTTTTCTCCTCCGTAATCCAGCCAACCGGCAAATCCGAGCTATCCCGTTTGCGCCGAGTTAACGCGGAGTTAATAGCTAGCCCATAATGTATCGAAGCTTGGAATATTAAAGGATTAGGGATACCAACCTAGAACGGAGTAGAAATAAAGAAAGAGAAAACGTCGAACGATTTGTCCTACTTCTATAGGTTCGAAAAGAGCTTAATTCTTACCGGTAAAACAAATCCATTCCTAATGATACAAAAAAAAACAATCAAATCGAGAAACAATTATTTATAACAAACAGGTGTGTTATACGATGCGTGTCACTTAAAAAAGAGAGAAAAAGAGAGAGAGAGAGAGAGAGAAAGAGAGAGCGAATATTCATTCGAGATAAGTGTTTAAAGAGGAGAGTCAAGTTGCGAAGGGAATTAAGCTGGAAAAAGGAAGACAGGAAGCAAAGGAAGGAAGGAAGGAAGGAAGGAAGGAAGGAAGAAAGCTCAGGAAGCGGCGATCCGCGCGAGCTTGCGGTCTGGTAATGTTGTTTTAAGCGTAGCACTTACCACGACGACAAATAATCATTAAGCAGAGTTCAGCGGTTTCCTAGGGCACCAACCGAGCTGGTGGTGGTGGTGGTGGTGATGGTGGCTGCTGGTCGCGGCCAGTAAATACCTTTCCTGACTCTACTACCCCTTCGCCCCTCATTCTTCCTCCTCGTCACCCCGTTCCCCACCACCCCGACCCTTTCTCTCTATCTCTGTCTCTCTCTGTCCCTTATCCTGGAGTCTGTACACGCGCGCAGGTATCCTAGCGGCGTCCCTAAGCCAGATTATCCCCTGAGAGATCGCCAGAATATATTTTCATCCATATATATGCGTACATTTTGGAGTCTCAAATATATCGGTCACCTGCAAAGTCGATAGTTTCTATCTCTATCTCTCTCTCTGCTGGAAACGTGTGCATTTCAGATTTCTATGCATATATATGTTCAAAGGTATTAGCAACTACAGATATTAAAACGCATTCAAACTGACTGCTTCGAGCGAAACAATTTTCTATTATTTATATATTCTTAACACAAATATGTGTTATATTTTTTTGAAACCGTATTTTTTGAATATAAAATAAAAGAAATCTATTTTATAAAGGTCTGTGTTTGTTTCACATAACGTATTCCATCAATATTCCGGTCTAATTTAATACAAATAATTCTAAAATTATGAATTCTCTATTGTAAAATAACTTTTATATTTAATTTGAAAAAGTCATAATATTTGTCTCTCCGGTATTTTTCTCGTTTTCGGTCAAACAAAATGGTAGAGTTTTATATATGAAATAAAAAGAAAGAACGTGTTATTTTTTGGGTTGTTGGTTCGACAGTGAAGGATCAGTCAGGTTTAGAGGTCGGGAAAGGACGCGCGTTGACACCAAGTTTGGTTGTGTAGTCCGCTCGAATGTCACGAAATGGAGGAGAAAAATGGGGGTGGGAAGGGAGGGAGGTTGGATGGTCGATGGCTCGTAGAGGGTGGCGTGAGTTTTATAAACTGGGATGAACGCGCGAGGTCGAATGGAACGGGTGGACGTCGGGGAGGCGGGGTCAAGGGTCGGGGGTTTATCTTGCTGCAGTCGCGAAGTGATATGCATGCCATTGAAGTTACGAGAGTACGAGGGATGAAGAGAAGAGAAGAGGGGTGGTTGTAGAAAAGGGGGTGGGCAACTGACTCTGGGACGAAGAGTTACTCGTGGGGTGTTACAAGTCGGGATTCGGGCCAGATTACGTCACTCACACGAAGAAGAGACTGGCATTACAGAGAATGCACTACGCTACCCGTTGCTTACTCGCTTTAGTTGCCTGCCTGCTTGCTTGCTTGCTTGCTTGCCTGCTTGCTTGCTTGCTTGCTTGCTTGCTTTTGCTTACTTTTGCTTACTTGCTCGGATGAGGTGCTTCTACCTACACGTCCATCGTGTATCGTCAACATTATGCAAAACGAGCTACGCGAGCTAAAGTATCTTTGTTGCAATCGTGTTTTTACCCCTAGAGATATCTCTTCAAATATTATATTAAGAAGTTTTGCTCGATTACTTTAACTTTTATTCAAGCGAGAAAAAAAGTTATCTCAAATAAAAAGAAAGAATAGAACAACAGTAAATGTTCAGTTATATTAAGCTCGCACACGCTTGTTATTTCTCTCTTATTCTCGTTATTTTTGTTTCCTTGCTTCGCAAAAAATGATCGATTTTTTTCCCACCACATAGGATACAGCAGGATCGACTACTAACAACGATAGGTTGAACGAAATAAAAAATAGAGAAACGATCGAGAAGAGGAAAAATGTCTATGTGGAATATAAACGACACGTTTGGTAGCCCGCTCAACAACCAATCAATCAACCAAACACTCTTTTCATTTCTATTTGTTTTTAAAAGGAGATTTTAAAACAAAGACGACGACGACGACGACGAGGAAAGCTTCGGAGCAACATTATTCGGACGAAAACGAAGACGATTCCACTTCTATAGAAAGAATCGTGTCAACTTCTCGCGACGATGAAATCAAAATTAAAATTAAAAACAAAAGAAACAAAGTAGAAGATAAAAGTACATCATCATCATCGTCGTCGTCGTCGTCGTCGTAGTCGTGGAGAAAATGAGAAAGAAAGCAACGTGGCCGAGCTCGAGACGCAAATAAAGTCGTGCGTCGAGCGAACAAATGAAAGCGTATAGATTTTCGTTATTGAGAGGGCTGCATCAGTCGGCTGCAGTGGAGACCCAGCCAGGCAGCGAGGTTCTCGTTCGGTACCATTACTGAGTGCACTCGGCCCTCACTCCACGCAATCTGCAATAACAACCCTCGCTCTGTACACACTCACACAAAGGCATACACATACGCACACGCAGAAACACTCACACGTTCTATTTCTATCTCTCTCGAGCTAGGGCCGCATCACGTTTCCCCCTGTGCACCACCCTTACCGCCCAGCCCAAACCCTCCTCGGATCCTTCACTCTCCATAAAGGTACTGTGTTCACCCTCTCGTCCCTGCGTATACGTACGTTTACGTACGAATACGTGTGGGTGCGGGTGTGCCTGTGTACGAAAACGCTAAACGCTATGCCAACCCCTCGGTGCACCAATTCACTACCTCCACCCTCTCCCCCTCCCCCTCCTCCTTTCCTTTCTATTCTCCACCATCTACCTGAAACTACGCCGCCTCTATCTCTCTTCAGAAGCAATAGCTATCGTCTGTAGCGTGTACGTTGTACGTAGACCTTTCACCGGGGTTTCGTAAAACAGGCACGTGATTTATCGTGCCACCGAGAGAAGAAGAAAGAGAAAGAGATGAGAGAGTAAAAGAGGATGCTGCTTTCCTTTTCTTCCACCTTTTTCGAAACGCGGCCACCAGTAGCAAGAAAATCGAACGTTTACTTCGATTACGATACAAAAGTCAATCTCCTTGCTAAGGAAATACGTAAAAGGAATTTTAGAAATCGTTTAAACATTTGTACATTCGAAATTTCGGTTGATCGTATAACTTTTCAAAAGAAATTTAGGGATGAAAATAAAATAAAAGGGAACAATAAATGTTTGTTGAATAAAAAGTGATATAAAAAAAGAAGTATCTTTTAACAGGAAATAACGAATTCGATGGGGGCGGCTGGACACCGAATGTTTTCCAAACGAAAGAAATAACGCGGCCGATCGTGCTTAATCGGTGTCACGGTTACAGATTACAGAGAGAAACAGAGCGCAGTCTCGTTTCAATCGCATTCCAACGTCGCGATAGCTTTCGATCAGTCCGTTTTTCCAACAACCGTTGGTATATATTTGCAATAGCTATAAACTTGTATGTACGCGCACGTTTCTAGGAAAACTACGCGTTCGTTCGCATAGCCACCACACCCCAACGACAACGGCAACAACAGCAGCAGCAGCAGTTGCAACAACGCAAGATACAACTAAACGCAACCAGGACAACAACGGCATTTCACGAATGTAATTTTTCGACGAATTCGCAATCCATTTTCGTTTGGTCGGATGGCGGCGGTGGTTGGTTGGTTGGTTGGTACTAGCGCTGCTCCTGCCATTGCTGGTGATGGTGGTGGGGCTTTGGGGTTCGAAAAAAAAGTGCAACGAAGAGCGGATGCGGCTCCGAATTGCTGAGCTGTTGGTGTGGCGGGAGACGGTTTGCGTTTCCGGTTCAGGGGACTTCGCTTCGGAGTGCTTGGGTCATTTCCAAAGCAAACCAAAACTGGTCGACTGAATGGGCATCGAATCGCGACCGCAACTCCGAACCACCGCAAACGCGAGCGTAACACAAACTCAACGCGAGCGAGTACTTTGACTCCCTTTCTCTCCCTGACCCTCGATTCCAGCCCCCCCYCCCCCCCCCCTCTCTCTCTTTATCTGAACCACGGTTGGTCCGCGTCCCATCTACGACAGGGACGAGGACACGGAAGGGTGGTAGACAGTCCTTTTAGCAGGTTTGCGGTCACGGCCATTTGACGGGCCGTACATAATGAATGTCCTCGTGGACGGCACTAACCGACCTCCTAGCACACGGCTTACCCCGGGATCGACTGATCAGGTAACACGGAATTCGCAGAAACCCCGCCAAATTTCTCCCTATCGCAGCTGATTATTCGCAGGTGCGAATGAATGAAATGTTTTAGGAAGGGGGACGAACGACCGTCCGCCTGTTAGGATCCATGCGCGATGTCTGACAAAGTTACACTGACCCGATTTAAAGTTACCTTACTCGAGGACTGATAAATTATCAAGTTCGTAAATTATCGCGGTTAGTGGCTCTTACTATTAACGTAGGCTTTGCAAGATTACTAGCCATCCATGCAAAGACCCGTATCGGGGTTCGTACCATACGAATTTGTACGGGACGATACACTCCCGTCAAAGCGTGTCAAAACTAAAGGGTTAATCTATCCGACTCGTTAAACGCACTTTAACGTCAAAAGTTCGATCGAGGGAGGAATCCGTCGAATGAAAAAGTCACTTTCTCCTACGTGTCTGTCACAGCGTTGGTTATAACGATAATTAGCGACTCGCATTAATGGCTCGCAACCAAGGGGCCATGCAATCGTTCGTGTTATTTACCCAATAGTCGGATCTTTATTGTAGCTAAAGGATTAAGCGTTTTAATTTAATCACCCGTGTGCCGATCGAACCGATACTCCTACACGGGAAAACAATTTCCCATTTGACTCCTATCTCCGGTAGGGCGGAGGGGGAGGAGGGCGCGTTTACGATCGATTCCAACCAACGAAAATCGTATACACTTGGCCGAAGTGATTCGATCACGACGCAAGTTACGCTTCCTTGAACACTACGACGACGAGAAAGAGAATGCTGTGCCGCTGTGCCGCTCTGCTTCTCTCCTCAACTAAAACGGAAAGGTAGCGAGCTTTGAAAAAGCTCTTTTTCCTGGGACCTAAAGAAAACATAGAGAGGATCTATCTTTAAATCCTCTTACGATTTCATACTAATTTTGTTACATCCAACAGCCATTATAGTAACATAAATATACGATCTTTCGAATAATATATTACATTTTTAACATTCTTCCACATCTCATACTCCTAACATCAAGATCTTAAAATCTTATTAAACTTAACTCGGACGTAGATTAATGTTACTCTCTTTCATTGGCTGATAATGTTAGTTCGGTGAGGGATGAAAAGTTGGAAGCAACCATAAAGTAATTTCCTCTGGAATGAGGGAAAGGAGATCTATGGTTGAAAAGTATGACTAAAGTGAATGACAAACGGACAGATAGATGAGGAAAGGGAAAGGAGAAGGAAGGGGGACAAAATTACACGGCGTATTACGTGCAGCAATCGGCCGTACACGATGCACAATAGAAGGATATGTGGGAACCGGTCCCGGTTGGTGGCCGGGAGGCTTTGGAAACGCGGAGGCTTCGTGCTGCATTGTTATGCAAGCAATGCGACGTGTTATGTATTGTTATGTTATTGGCGCATAATTGATGTCGCATTAGCGTCGCGCGCACGTTCCTGTAATGAACCGACGCATATCGCTGGGAATCCTCCACGTATGCGTCCACCTCCTGGTGCGTCTCGTAGATCACAGGACGCCACGATCCGATCTGTCCGTAACACTCCTTCTAGCTCGTTCGTTCGTTTGTTCGTTCGTTCGCTCGTTCGCTCGATCGTTCAATCGTATGTATTTTTTGTAGAGACACGTATATATGACGTATGTATGCGTATGTCATCGGAACAAATCCGCGAATGCTCGTTAAGACGATCGGTGTCAGAACAGCACGGATATCTCGTATACAACACGCTATGTTACAAAACAAATGTCCAGGTATCGAAACGACACGAAAAACTGTCGATCACGCGTCGGAAATGTTTCCCGTCGGATTTATCTCTCTATTTTTGTCAATGGGTATCACGGACAGTTACGTTCTCTCGCTAGCTGCTGCTAGTCGCGATTCGCATCGATCCAAATCGAGCTAAAGTCACGGAAACAGCCTCGTTCTCGTCGCTACGCACGTAAACGTCGCTGGAAAGATACGGAAAGAGAAAAAAAGACAAATAAATGTATATATATATATATATGTATGGAGGGAAGGAGAGAGAAAGGGAGGATCGATGTTGGGCTAGTATTCCGACGGTGGCAACCTGCAACAGTTATTTACAATCGAGCACTCGTTAGCTGCCTCTTCTCTCTCTCTCTCTCTCTTCCTCTTTTTTTTCATCCCTCCAACGTCAACGCATCCCGTCGTCCCCACTTAGGTAGACTCGCGTCACGCGCCATGCAAATCGGATTTTTCTCGTAAATTGATAAAATGCAGGTTCGAATCTACGTAGGTACGCGAACGTCCAACTAAAAATCAGCCATACGCCAGCTAACTTCTGTGTGCGATTTTGAAGCTCCGGCCATTCCTCCTCCTCCTCTTCCTCCTCCTCCTCCTCCTCTTCCATCTCTTCCTCTTCCTCTTGCTCGTATTCCTCCCACTCCCTCGCCCACCGGTCGAGTGCTTTTGTTTCGAAACGAACGTGCTGCACCGCAATGTGCATCTTCCTTTATAAGAGCATATATACAAATGTTTCATTATTAAAAAAGAGAGGAAGGAGGAGGATCAAGAGGGCCGAGAATAACGACCAACCGCGAATACCGCTGGTAGAAGGGTCCACGAATACACGGTTGTTCCAATTAAGCCGCAAAATGAACGCGCGCAACCCATTCAATAGTGACCATTCGACGCTTCGCGAAGCGCCGCTAATGAACCGAACACGCACGTACCTATAGATACCTCCTAACGCATAGTCATGAGTGTGTAAAGGGTGTATCGGTGAAGTACTCTAGTATCTGCTGCTTTACTTAATGAACGAGACATACCAACTAGATCTGAAGTAATCGAACTCGAAGCGTACGAATGATCGATACGCACGTTTGCTAAACCACATACCACCTATCCACCTACCATCTACCAATCTACTTGGAAAAACTCAAAAGAGGATTCTCTCCTCTCTATAGATGGATGAAGAAACTCTGGAAGAAGAAAAAAAAGAAAAAGGGAAGAAGAAGAAGAGAGTACTCGGAAAATAAAGTAAAGTTCAAATCGTTCGATTCATCTTTTCGATTCCATCGGGCCTCGAGGGTCAATTTGGAAGTCTGTAGTCGAGTCTAGTAGAGAAATCGTACGATTTAATGGCGATGAAAATGCAGCTTGGACCACCAGCAGTACCACTTGCTTGCTAGAAGGTAGTACGAGGAGTGGGAGTTACGGGGGTTTACAAATCTCGGGGGTGAGTTTATCGCCGAGTTAAGTAATACGAATGTGTCTGTGCCTGCCTGGTTGCCTGGCTGCCTGCACGACTGCTGGTTCCTGCCTAGCCCGGAGTTATCTACCGAGGACAGCTTTACTGCAGGTGCACCAATCCTCGCGTCCATCTATTTGGATAAATATTCGTTTCCCTAGAGGAGAGGGTGGAAAGAGAGAGAGAGAGAGAGAGAGAGAGAGAGAGAGAGAGAGAGTTTCTATTCCTTTCCGGCTTCCACGTGCGTTCTCCCTGCGCCGCGAACGCACCGGAAACGAAAGGATTAAAGTAATGAACTCGATTCATAGTCACCGTTCTAATCCTAAGTCCGTGATTCTCAACTCTTGTGATAAATTGGACTATTGCATGCAAGAAGAACGATATTTTCTAATATCAATGAAGTTACAACTGTATTTTCTAAAATGTTAGACATAATTTATTCCTACAAATATTTCGCTCTTTTTGTCTCCGCGCATATCTTCGGGTCTTTACAACTGTTTTAAAATACGCGCAGTTAACGATTCCGTAAAGAGTCTTAAGAGAAACTTTCTCTACTCGATGCTATGTTGTTAAACTCTTTACGACGCCCATTCGTCGTTACAATGGAGCCGAGGCGTGTTCTATATAGGCTTTGCAGTAAGAACGAACGAACTGTTTCAAGACCCAAGCAAGGGGCCATTTGTTTGCTAACGTTGAGCTCTCTTGCATAAAAAAAAAAAAAAGAAAAAAAGAAAAAAAAAACAAAAGAAACATCCCAATCATCTCTTCTCGTTCGATTTAAAAAAATGTGTAAAGATCATTATTGATGATTGGAAAGGTTGGTTTAGGGAAAAAGCGAGCTCGGAAGGTTGGGAAAAAATATTGCGGATGGAGTCATCCCAGGAAACTGTAACTCCTGTGGTCACCGGTACGTAGTTAAAGATAATAGCCCGAATGAATCGAGCCAACCTTAACCCGCGCGCGCGGCTGCGAGGGTTTGAAACAAATTTGGGGCTGCAAATGTTAGGAACGGGGTGGAGGAGAGGGTGAGAGTTTGTTCGTTTGTTCGTGTCTGTAGCTACGAAGAAGAGAGAATGTGAGGGAGAGAGTTACACGAAAAGCGAGAGAAAGAGAATGGGAAGAACGTAGAGAGGCAAAGAGAGATTACCAGGCATCATTAATAACCCGGAGCCCCCATTATATCCGGTAACTTTTATCTGCTTGGACGAGCTCTAATGAATATAATGACGTACTCTCTCTTCTCTTTCTCGATCGAGTTAGTTGTTCGACGACCTGGATGTTTGCCTCGATCTCTCGACGTTCCGTCACTCTGATTGTGAGACTTAAACCCCCTCCCACCCCCCTTTCCAATTCTTTTCCTCCTCCTCATCTTCCTCCTCCTTACTTCTCGTTTCGTACACTTAATTGAATTCTTATCGATATACTTTTAACATTTGTACCATAAGACCGAACAAATTTACGATCAATGTCTTAACGGATTATTCAACTTTTACTTGAAACGTGCACAATTAACTTGTATAATTATTTTATACAAAATAATATTATAATATTAATTATCCAAAAATTTTTGATAAAAATTTGGTTTTCAATTTATTTTACAACATCTACCCAAACACAAACTCATATTACATCCCAGCTATTCCCAAGCCTAGCAGGTAAAAGAGAAAAACATAATTATCCTCTTTCAAGGGTACGTGTATTTTTTCTTTCTTTCTTTTTTTGTTTTTTTTTTTATGAGAGACGGGGTAGAATTTTCTAACTTGGAATACCCGGAATAAAACGAAGCCAGTTACCGACACATGATTTTCAAGTACTTCCCGAGTGATGCCAAGTTTCACGAGTTACACAAGTCTAACTTTGAAATAATAAATTATTCATGCAAACTGTGTGAGAGTTATATGGTCAAAGGTTTTTACAGAATCGCGCGTGTCCATTTTGTTGTGCGTGTAACATTTGGATACTCGGTAAAGAAATAAAGTCGACCGCATACGTCATTTATGATGCACTCCTCCTATCATGCATCGTAGAAATACGGGGAAATAGAAAGAGAGAGTGAACGAGTCTCATCGTATCCGTTACTCGTCATTATCGTTCTACGATAAAATCGATACCCACGGACGAACCTGCTGTTCGAGCTTGTTCCAGCAATAGGATGCCTAACTGCCGTGAGAATTAACTGACGTCGATTGCACGTTGACGTGACGCTCTACTCCGCACCGGGCGATTGGATTTTCCGTAATCACAGGAAAATCTTTGTCGAGAGATCGTACATATCCTCCGTCCCCTCCTCTCTCCTCTACCACCATCTGCTGTTAAACGACGCGTCTAACTCAAAAGCAAACTAAACGTGAATTAAACGAATAAGAGAGAAATAGTTTGAAAACTTTACAACCAAGCGAGAATTTAATCGAATTTCTTGGATAATTCGTAATCGATCGAAAAATTGAATTTTCAATTGGATCATTAGATTTACCTTGGATACCAAACACGTCCCACCACCGTTCTTCCGTCAGCCCTGTCGTCTCCAGTCTCGCGTGTTATGGGACGGAAAACGTGGTCTACAGGTTGGGCAATGTCCACCTAACCAACCACGTTCTCTGTGTCGCTTTCTTTCTCTCTCCTTTAGTTTGTGCACACCGAATATAACACAGGGCCACCGTTGGGCGGCCATTAAAAAGTTACGGCAGCGTAAATGAAGACGTATTTCCGTAAAAAAAAGGACCGGTGGTAGGAAAAAGAAAAAGAAACGTGACTCGTTTACGATCCATTCGCGAATATTACCGTCAGGAGGAAAGAAAAAAAAATAGGAAACACGTAATCGTGCGAATCCGCTAAACCGCGTTAACAAATAAGCTCTCGTAAAGTTTTTCGCGTTCATTACGCGCTCGTTCGAGGATAATTCACCTAACGATCCCTTCTCTTTTTGAGAAGGAGAGAAAGAGAGACATTGGAAGTAGAGATCGAGTCATTAAAGTTTTTGCATAAATACGCTCGTCGAAGTGTTAAGAATCGGTCGTGAGAAATTTGCGAACCGGTAGAGGAGGATAAAGGGGAAGGAAGAATGAGAGGACGAGGATGAGCTTTAAGTAGGAACCGTAGGAAATAATTCGAGAACGTCGATTAAGACCATAGATAATCCAAACGAGGGTGGGTGAGTTGTAAGTGGGTGGACCTGGTGCAGCCAGCGAATAAAGGTTAAGGGTGGATCAAGCAGGGCAAAACGGATAGGAAGGGGGAATGGATATAGGAATAGGGATAGGAATAGGGATAGGTAGGATTGCTTTTCGACGAAGAGACAGGGGACTAATTGAAATCCCGCGGCGACGCCTTTGGGTCAGCAGTTCGCTACCTTACCACGCTTGCGAATCGAAACTTTGGAAACTATAGTAGTAGCTGAAGTAAGAGGAATAGGACGAGAAAGAAGAGGATGGTAGGTACTCGTCCTCGTCGTCGTCGTGAGATCCCCCAATGCTAGCTAGCTAGTGGTACTCATACGTAACCGGCTAGGATCAAAAGTTTGACCGTGCGAATACCAGGAAATGGATCTGATTTTGGGTTCACGACGATAGCTTAATAGTGGATTACCTCGAGATTGATATTTATCGCTCGGTGGCACGCTTATTCTCGCGAAAATAAGCGATATCCTTCAAGCGGATTTTGTCTTTCGAGAGTAGTATCAACGTACAGCACTAGTTCTATCTGAAAAACCCTACCTAGGTTGGATAGAGTTGGTCTAGATGTTGGGTATATGTACGTACGCGTACACTGCTGGCTGGTATAGCTTCCAAAGGACGATATACTTTGCGAACTCTTTTATCCCTTGGTATCCATGATCATCGACGAGCCTGGTCTAGAACTCCCTTCAAGAACCCAATCCCTGGATCCTCGAAGAAAATACAAAGTTCCTGCCCGTCAACCAAAGAGATAAAAACTTCTATTCCGAGTCTTTGTTTATCGGTTAAAATTTTTCCCCAACAAAGTGCTACTTCTACTTCTTCTTCTTCTTCCACTCCTTTTACGTAAATTTTCTCAAAACGATCATAACTTTTGAAACGAGTTAAAACGATACGAATAACGATAAAAGACAAAGAAAAAGGAAAAAAAGAGGAGGAACGATGAGATACGATCGAATGCGAATTAAGGTAAGAAGAAAACGCGGATATTTGAAAAAATCCAAGGCAATCGTTTTACCGCGGGGCCAACGACCAATCAGCGAGTTAACCACGACGCTATGAGCGCAGGGATCGTAGAAGCTATTCGTCTTGTCGTCGCCACGGGCATTATCATATTTCCCAGGGAACGTCAGGGACGTAGTACAAACCGGCTGCGACTCCCAATAGTTTCGATAGTCTCTCCTCCTTTCTCCCACACTTTCTCCCGCTCTCTCTCTCTCTCTCTCTCTCTCTCTCTCTCTCTCTCTCTCTCTCCCTTCCTCACTCTTTGCTCCCTCTTTACGCACGAGCACACCAAAGTCTAACCGAATAAATCTCTTCCGAAGCAATTTCGCAAAGTTTCATTTGCATCGAATCTACATCGATGGAATTTGATTTCATGCCTTCGTAAACAACTTCGTGGGTGAGAGAATGAGAAAGAGAAACTCGTGATTTTTCATCGGAGGAATGAAAAGTTACGATAAGACGATCCTAATCACGATTATTGCACTTTAACTGGAATTTACTTATCAGTATTTACAATCCCGGGAATTAACTCGAAATCTAGTATACTTATTTAAATCTTAACCGATTAAACGATTGATTTTTAATAAACATTATATTTTTTACAATTAATAAATACAAATAATAATTAATTTAATTCTATCATTTTTTAATATTGATTAATAATTGTAATTTTAAAAAGTATGTATCTACGCAGATTCCTCCAACGTGAAGTCCTATAGTAATTGTAATAAATTAGTATGAGGAGAAAGATAAGGATTAAATTAAAATAATAAAAAATAACAACACGGCCTCGCATAAACGACTGATCTGCTTAAAGATCTCATACGCGAAAGAATCGAGAAATTATCTGAATAATCTTATCTAATCGATTCGCAAGAAACAATATTTAATCATTAAAAACATATATCGAAAACAATACGAAAGGAAGAAAGAAAAAAAAAAAGAAAATGAGAAGAGAAAAAAAGGAAGAGGCAATGTAGAAGGCAATTTAGAATCTGCCAAGAAGGAAACCTACTTAGCGACGGGATTCGGGATGGAGGACGAACGGGAATATAGATTGGGTTTAAAGCAGGATACTGTGTTGTAGCTTGTCGTACGGCTGTGAAAACCCGTACGTAAGAAGGGACAAGGAAAGATAGAAATGAGAGAGGAACGAGGAGAGTTAAACTAAAAAAAAAAAAAGAAAAAAAAACAAAAACAAAAAAGGAAACAAAAGAAAACGAAACAGAAATAAAAAAAAAAAAACAAAAGAGAACAGAAATAGACAAAAAGAGTACTTCTCATCGGGGCTGTTTTCCTTCGAAATTCCACTCACGGAGAGTCCTTTGGAAAAGGAAATCGAATCCCTCTATTTACGCTCGCAACTTTTATCACCATGGATGGAGAGACCAAGCAGGATCTACCCCAAGAAACCCCATTTCACCCACCCCAACCATACTCCATCACCACCACTACCACCATTGCTACCCAATCTTCTTTCTTTCTCTAACACCATTTCTTGTAAGGTTCCAGCGAAAAGCGTGTAATAATAATCGTAATTATCCCGGCTATTGTTTCCTCAGATAATTAAGTTCTTGCAGAAAGTTTGTGCAAAGGTAAAACTTAGCTCACACATTCACCCACCAACCAACCAACCAATCAACCAACCAACCAGAGTCTTTGCCAATTCGTGTAAAAAGCGTTTTTGCTGGCTATCCTTAGGAATATATTCTCTTCTCTCAGAAGAGAGGAAGAGGACAGGAAATAATTCCTCGGCCAAACTATTCATTCGCGATACTAAGGATATACATAGTTAACCATCGAGAACGCGAGAAGCGTAATAGCATATCGAATATCGATGCGGTTTTACGGGTGCTTTGTCGTTCGATCGCACGTAAACCGCGAATCTAGCTAGCTAACTAATTATCTTCGTTGGTATAATGTTATAATGCTATAAAAGGTAATTCCATATTAAACCATAATCGAATTCGACTAGCCATTTATTAAAGTTACTAATATATTAACGGCCGTTTGATCTTTCCATTCCTCTCCTCTCCTCTCCTCTGATCCTCAATCCTCGGAATCCTCATTTTTGTTCGCGACCGTCTTAAGATTTCATTTCCACTTATAAATTCGTGCTCCGGTCTACCAGCCAAAAAGATCAGAGAAAGGGAAAGAAAGAGAGAAAACGTATTACGAGAGCGATTAATTAACGATGATAGAAACCGATTTGAAAGCGGGCTTTTGCGGGAAATAATCGCGGTTTAAACCGTCGAGATAAAAGTAGTGGAGAATGTTAAGGATAGACAAGGAAGGAAAAAGACTAAGACGAAGAAGAAGAAGAAGAAAAATATCTATATCTATAGATATATATATATATATATATGCATATACATATATATAAGCTGAGAATAGGAACAAAGAAAAGTTCCGCGGAAGCAGACCGGCGTATATTAATTACTGCTATCGGTGCGGGGCGGAAGATTCCATCAAGTTCGCAGCTGCGAAACGTTACAGGGTAGTACGTAGGACCACCACCAACCAGTACCCGACGAGGAAAGAAACGAACGGAAGAAAAGAGAAGAGAGAACAGGGGGTGTGTTCGCGTTGTAGTCAAAGAAACAGAGTGGGAGAGCTGAAGGGGTTTAGAGGTGAAAGGGGGAAGAGGTTCGCGCGGCCGAGGTCTGGCTATCCGCCACACGTACACCCTCCGTCACGCCCCTCTCCTTTCCAACCCCCAACCTTCCTCTTTCTAAGCCCCCTTCCCCCGGATAAATTACGCTAGATATCTGCATACAAAACGGCCCAGGAAAATTAAAAACACAAACAGCGAGAGAACGAGACCAGGCACCGGCACCTCGTCCTTTTTATTTCCATCCTTCTTCCCCTCTCTTTATCTCCCTCCCTTTCTTCCCTTTTATTTCTTTTTATTTTTTAAGCGCATCCCGGAAAGACTTTTCTTGTTTCATTGAAGCAAATAACACGACACACGCTATCGCGGTACAACAACACTCAGCCATCCCAAATCTTGTTAATCGAGATTAACGCGCTAGAACGTACGAAGATGTAATTGCCAATTGATACAAAAATAAAAATAAAGAATAAATGGATGATTTAATACGTAATAGAGATGTCATAAAAACCTTTTTGATTATCGTTTTTATAAAACTTAATATACAATGATCATTTCTTTTTATACGAGTTTTATAACGCGACGATCATTTTCAGATCATTTTCATTTCATTAGAGAATTTCAATATCGAAGGTGTAATATTAACGCGTGAATCGGTGGCTTTAACGATAGTCATATCACGGTCAGGTAGAGAATCCCGCAGAGATACCAAGGTGGAAGACGTCCGGTGGTAACGAGGTGGAACGGGAGGAACGGAGGGAGGGAAGGAGGTAGAACGGGGGCGGCTTTAATTATCCCGCGGCCTCCTAACGTGCAATTAATTCCGAATGCGGTTTAGTTTAGCGAACGAAGAGCAAACAATGTATTACCCTCTAGACCGTCTAAACGTAGGCGGTTACGCTGAATTCGATGGTAAAAGCGGGAAGGCTGGAGGGAGTTGGAAAAGGGTGGCTGGGCTGGGCTGGGCTGGGCTGCTAGCTTGGGTTGGGTTAGTTCGGTGGGTGGTGTAGTTTAGGCCACTTTACGCAAATAGCACGGATCCTGTAGATAGTGCATACACGTCCTCCCACCCTCCACTATGCCTCTTCTCACGTTTCCTGCAGTCAGCGCGTGAGTTCGGGGGGTTGGTGGGTGGTTGTGGAAGGGTTGGTTGGTAGGATAAGTAAACCTTTACTCCGATAACCAAAGCAAACTTAATGCTTTTACGAATTTCTTATGCGCGCATGGTCACGCCTAATCGAAAAGGATGCAGTAAAACGCTTCACGCGCCTAAAAGTATAGACATTTATCCTTTATTACATTGTATTTATTTATATTAGCAGATATATCGTTCACCAAATAATATCCGAATTGGTTATACCACTTAAACTTTTTCTCTCTCTCTCTCTCTCTTAATAAACAACCCCAGCAAAAGAGAATTATCTTATTATTAATCCTCTTATCTCTATCTCATAAGTTTCTTGCATTTCGATAGATGAAAAAAGATCATAGCACGAACATCTTCATTTCTCTGAATCTTTCTTGTCTTCATCTGTACGCGCGCGCGCGCACACACACGTATAAATGTGCGCATATTCGCGCACACTGTCGTAGAAACGGCAGAGTATGGCGTTGGCGAGATAACGCGCGGCCGACGCCGATGCCCCATTTACATAAGCATAATGCGAAGATTATTCGTGTCTGGTCGACGGGCCATAAATACGAGACGGTAAAGGCATAGAAAAGAGTAGGATGAGAACGAACAGAAGTGGGCGGAGGGGGGAGGGACTGGGGGGAGTGAAGAAGAGATGGATGGAAACGAGGCCGAGTCTGGATAAAAATTAGACGAACTTTCCTGCTATCTCTATTTCTCTCTCCTTCATCTTCTTCGACAAGAAGAAGAAGAAGAAGAAGAAGAAGAAGAAGAAGAAGAAGGAGAAGAAAAAGAGGAAGAAAAAGAGTTTCGTTCCGGCGCGCGCGGTACAAAACGAAATCACGGTATACAGTGCCAAGAGTCGTAACGCCCCTGAATATATCCAAGGAATATCGAGTTTTTATGGCACCTTCGACCCCCTTTCACGATCATCGAAGGTTATCTGAACGGCAACGAAGGAAGAATCTTCGGAGGAAAGAGGGAGGGAAGGATCGAGCGTAGGGGTTGAAATTTCGGTTCATGATACGCAGAAATAATTCTTTTGAGAAACGTCCAACCTATCCTAAATGGATAGAAAGAATAGAGAAATAGGTGAGCTTTTGAGTTAAAGAGAGAGAGAGAGGGAATAATGTGACGAGACAAGATAGAAAAAACGGCATAGAAGTCGAATATCGAGAGAAAAAGAGAAAAAAAGCTCGAGAGCGAAATGAGAGGAGGGATGGGAGTCAAAGTATAGAGGAAAAGAGATGATAGGGTTGGTAGGAAAGGAAGAAGGGATGAGGGAAAAGGAAAGAGATAGAGATAGGAAATAAACGGGAGGGGGCAAAGAGAAGAGAGTAGTTCGCGCGAAGCGAATGACTGCGATTCGTCCAATTATCGGTTGGCACCAAAAGTGCTGGGTCTGGCTCGCCTGCCAAATGGGAAATAGCCGGCGAACTGCAGAGGCAAGCTATAGCAGACGCTATGGACCCATGGACCACTCTATGTGTGGACTACGACGACGACTACGACGACGACGACGATGACGACGACGGCGTAGATTCTAAGAGGAAACCTTTCCTCGGGTTTGGTATGGACTCTCCTCTCTCAACGTTGCAAACGACAATCGCCCAAAGATAGTTTCAGGATCAGTATCCCCAACCCACGTATGTATTCTAACAACAGTCCAGGTACATTGAACTCTACCCTATTCAAAGTATCACGAAAGTCTCATTTTCTAACGACAATTGATTCTTCTATCGTATTCTTGTTTGCAATCAATTGTTCGTTCGAACAACGATTATTATTATTCGATATTACAGATATGCTAAAAGATTTTGATCCTCAAAAGAATTTTGCATTTCTAATCTTTTTTTTCCAAGCGTTCATCTCCAACAATGTAAGTATATACTTACTTACACGTGTGACAGAGTGCTTCTGCTGGTCTCTCTGAGACAAGTAAATGACGTCATTAACGAGGCTAAAAGTGCTGACGTGCTTTAACCCACAATTTCTCCCCGTTCCCGATGAAATCCCCCGCAACCACCACCCATCCCGCCCCATCAAAAGATCGATGCGTCGATTTCCGATACCCGCTAGCGTCGCCATAAAGTCGGATGGAATTGTACCGTGCGAGTTTAGTGTGTGCGGGTGTGTAAGAGAGAAAAGAGAGAACCCTTCGAATAAATTTTGACGACGTAAATCATTTTTTTCTCCCTTCCACTTTTATACCCCGATCTTCATTCTTTCCAACCTTTTCTCCGTTAAAACGATCCGCGTGTCAGCACAAAGAGCGTCAAAACTTTGTTTCTTCTGATTCACGTCGCGATCATTTTTATTACAATTCTTTTTCTTTATTTTTTCTTCTCTCCATCTCTCTCTCTCCCTACCATCAATTCTATTAGGTTGTCCCATAAGTTCTTTTCCCGCCACGCTATGTATTACTTCTAACCGACTATGTTTGTAAACATGCAGGCTTAATAGCATAATGAGGCTTCCTAAGAGATGTAAGAAGGTAATAAAGCAGAACGGTTCATATATAACACAGTAAATCAACCTTAAACAACAAATATCGTCTATTAAAGTCGCATCAAAAAAAAAAAAAAAAGGAAGAAAGGAAATTATGGGACAACCTAATATCATCCAAAAATTCGTTTCCCTAATCGATTAACGTCCCAACAGATTTATTCCAATATTAGAAATCAGAGAGAGTTCAATAATCTCGTCCAAAATTCTTACAGATATGTATTATGAGTCGTACGAAAATTGCATCGTAAATTATAAAACGATCGGAAACCAAGTTAGTACGATCGAGAAATCAATTTAGAATGTTTCTCTTTTCTCTCTTTTTCATTCTATTTTCTTGTTCTATACGTTGATTAACTCGTCTTATTAATTAATGAATCGCACAGTTACGAGAATAAACATTCAGGAATATCGATTTTCTCGAATTATTATCTTTGAATTTTCTCTGTAAAATATAATATTAGATTATTCGAAAAGTGATCATTATAGAAATAATATTTCGAATATTATTATTAATAGTAGTTTCTTCATAATTGAAATAAAATAATATTTAAAATCAGAAATATTAAATTTCAGTTAATCAATTATTTCATTTTGATAATCCAAAACTGAATCATGATGTAAATATTTTATTTTGTTAATCTGAAATATAAATACTTCGTCATACAATATTTTATTTTCAAAAGTAAATTACATTTCGAACAACCTAATACAATATTTCTTTTGGCAAACATACTTTAGACAAAATGTCCCTACGAATTTAATCGGAGTTTCTATATCCCTAGGGAATATACATTTCCCTATATCGCGACAAAGGACTACAAATGATCGTGTAATTCGTCAGGATAGATCTTCGTTGTATAATTTAACGAGCTTGCCCGCAGTTATGGGCCTATATGATCCGCGTTGCATGAAATGTTGGGCATCGGTGTGCCTGGTGTACAGATAGATACTGGGCATGGTAATTGGCGAGGTAGGTATGCAGATACATGCCACATGTATTTTGAACGGATAGGAGAAGAGGGGAGGAACATTGGGGTAGTGGGAGAGAAGGGATGAAGGGATGAAGAGAATCGGTGGGAGAACGGTGGTAGGGATAGTACTAATATACTCACACGTGTTAGCAATCGTGTCCCCAGAATTTGATTGCTCGTGTTGTCTAGAGAATTACGAATCTAACGGATTTACTGTATTCTACACCGTCGAGTAGTATGCATTTGCCCGTACGTTCATAATCTATCGCCAATCGCTATTCAAAAGTAGTACCAACCCTCCATCCCCTATTCTTCTTCCATCGTCCAACTCGATTCCCAAACGACCTCATCTTATTTCGCGGTCTTTTACTCGACTTTTTCCTTGTAAACGCGCACTCTTCTTTAGATTGCCTTCCTCCTCTTTTTCTATCTTTCGATACTGGTAATTGGATTTAAAAGGATCGACGTTTATTGTGAATTTATTGTAATACCGAATTAAATTAGTCCTATTTTTTTTTCTCGACTACTGCTACACCATTCTTTCATGGAAAGAAATACTTGCAGCCTGGGCTGCTGTTTTTTCCAGTTTTTCTTTTTTTTTTTTATTCTAGTACTATCGTGTAATCAGCTTTATAGCGCTTTTAAGGGATAAAGAAGATTGCCAACAATTTCTATCTCTACCTTTGACTTTGTTTCTTTCTTTTTCCTTACGTTGCCTAGTAAGTAGAGTTTAAGTAAAACGTTGTCTATCATGGAAACGACGCGACATTAAAACGGCCCGTTGGGCACCACCTATCCCGTTGAAAGTCGTATCCGGTTTTACGGATGGCGCTTTGCAATCGTCTAAGAATTCGCGCAGCCTGTCTCGTCGATAAAAATACTTTTAAGGAAATGAAATTGATATAAAGGACGGATTGCATTGGGAACACCGTAAAACATCACCGACCTACGTATCAATCTTTTACACATCCACCATTTCGTGGCTATGTTCTAACCAACCAACCATCCCAAATTCTCCCATACTCGCAACGAAATTCTTTGGATTCTCCAACGAAAAACGTAGAAAACTTATGTCGAGGAAGAATATCATCTTTGTTTTAAAACGAATTCGAACAACACAGGTAAACTATGTTCCGTAAAATATTTAATCCGTACAATGAAAGTGTCTTACTTAAATCCTAAATATTTTCCTACAACTATACGAGTAATTTAACGATTATTGTAGATCTATGACAAATTCATTCGTTACCTTTGAAATGATTGAAGTCTGCGTACGCGTGTGCCACAAATCGGTTCCAGGGGAAATTTATTTTTCGATTAATATTTATCGTACTCTATAGTACGATAATCAGCGTTAGGTGGTAAGTGATAAAGCGAAAAATAAAGTAAAAAGAAAGAAAAAATAAAAGCAAACGCGTTGGTAACCTGAGAGAGTCGTGCGAACCTGTACCGGTGGATTGAAAGTTCCCAAGGCTGTCGTTACGTTACTTGCCTCCAAGTATCGTACAAGTTAGGGAGATATATATGTTTAATATATGTGTGCGTGAATGTGCGCGCGTGTGTCTGTATAAAGATGCATAATGGAAAAGAGAAAGACAACGATAACACTCCCCCACACGTATACACCCACGCACACGCATAGAATATACTCGGTAGCCCCCGCCACGTATTTATGAGCTTTCCCTACGCCAGCTGACTTTAAATTGAGTCTACTACTTGGAAACGCCGCGGATTAACTCTGCGACGCATGAATTCTTTAGCGAACGTATTCTCACCGGGGTGCCGCAGAGATTAGCCGCGTTCCTTTTTGCCGTTCGCGCGAGAAAGCTTTCTTAGCCGAAAGATAACAGCGAAAAGAAGAAGAAGAAGAAGAAGAAAAAGAAGAAGAAAGAAATAAAGAAAGGAACGAAGAAACGATAGAAAAGTCCGAGTCCCTTTGCTTCAAAGTAAAGAGGTAAAAAAGAAAAAAATAGATGAAAAGGAGGTTAACGAATTTAGACATTTTCTTATTTTTTTTCTTTTTTTCCTTTTGTTTTCTCTCAGCTCGTTCGCGAGAACGAAAGAAAAGAAAGGAAATAGTTCACAATTTTCGCGAAAACTTGAGATACTAGTTTGGAAATTCAATTGCATCTTCTCTCCCTCTCTTGGAGAAAAGGAATAAGTTGCTATTCTAGAATCTTTCGGAATATGTTTTCGATGCATAGGATGGCGTTAAGTGCAACGTGCACGGGATAGCAATAATGGTCGAGCTGAGATTCTATAATTTTTCCATATACCGTTGGTAAAGCCGATATAAAGGTAGAGGGACACGTAGTATATTTTATCTCACCAAATGGAAAATGCCGAAAGGAATACACGATATTCTCCTCTTCGAACGTTTCTCTGCGAATAAATCATGTGTTTATTTAGCGCTGTGTTTATTATTTTTTATTTTTATCGTAAACCGTAACGAAATTTCGAAGGAACGTGCATGAAGATTATTTCATTTAATAATACGTGCCAATAATAAATCAGTTAATTAATCGATCCAACGATGAGGACGATTCTCCGACGACGATGACGACGATGACGACGACGACGCTTATACGAATAATCTGCAGGATATTATTTCTATATAATATGTTTATTATATTTATTATATTATGTATATTCACAGCTAGTGTTGGTCCAAAGGTTCGATTTGAACCACGTTAAAAATGCATTTCACCCCGGACAATGAGATAATAAGCTATTTCGAAGCATAAACTGGGTGTTTCGGTACGAAGCACCTCGCGTTGTGTTCAAACAACGTGTAATGCAATTCTATGCACCAATGAGCTTTGACTACCCACGATCGTAATTGCTAATTAATTATTACCGACTTTTCTGCATAACAAAACGATCCTACCCGTTTCTAAAATGGAAACGATTTCCTCGATTATTTTGTCCGAAGCGTGCAACCGGAACCGTTAGAGCACACTATGAATCGTTCATTTGCGAATGAATAACGTAATCGTGTGCTCGATGAACGATAGTTTAAATTCCTATTCTCGAAGCAAATATAAACGCATCGTTGAAATAATTCACTTTGTAGTATATTACAATAACTTTTATCGAAATCTTCTATTACAAATTAATACTCTCTCTCTCTCTCTCTCTCTCTCTCTCTCTCTCTCTATTATTCTTTCTTTATATTCTATTTTTTGTACAACTTTTATTTTATTTTCGGCACACGTTGAGAAAGAAATTTTTACACGGGAATTCAACATATCCATTTTCGTGGAAGAACAGGAATTATCGGCTGGGCTCTAGAATCCGGAATTGAATTCAGCAGTGTACGCGGGAACCAATGGCCCGAGGAGAAAGCAAAAGAAGAGAAGAGAAGAGAAGAGAAAAGAGAAAGAAAGAAAGAAAGAAAGAAACGCGCAAGGGTGGCGAACATCGAATGATGTATTACAAGTAACTGCGGCCAATAAAAATTAAGCGTTTTCTTTGCTCCGCGTGATTTGTGGACGATAAATCAAAAGATCGCGTTTCTTTTTCCTAAAGCTATTGCAATTTTAAAGCTAAAAGTGTATACGTACAATAGGTACAATTAAAAATGTCTTAAAAATTGGTAAAAATGTAAAAAAGCAAAGAAAATTGCTAGGAATATTTGGAAAAAGGGAAAAATATCTATATAGACGTAAAAGAAAATGAAGCACGTAGAGTACCGGCAGCAATTTCTGAAATTCATCAGGAAACGCAATATGTTCGCTTTGGGGCGATAATCGGATCGATCGTACACGAGGGATGACTTTCCTGCCGAAAAGGAAATTGGTCGTTAGTTATTCCACCTGCTTCTCTCACGGCAGGAAACAATTAGAAATTTGCAAGCAACAAAACCATTCCTCGTTCATTACTATGATTTTCGTTGGACGACCGAGTTTTCCTTCCAAGAACGACAGCACAAACGAATAATACTACAACAAAAAACAGAAATACATATATCATAGATGCATGCGATTCCTTCTTTAATATATTTTTATCTCTCATATTTGCGTTAAACAATTTTGATTTTCCAAATAAATAAACGATGATTTGGAGAACATTAAAGTTAAAAATACAAAGGGAAAACATTTGTGCTCCTAAACGGACAAACAATTGCAATTAAAATCTAAATTAACAGAGAGGAAATTACGATTAATGTTGAACGCAGAAAGAGTTAAAAATATATTAAATAAATAATAAAATAATTACATTTCTCTGTTAATTGGAGAGATACAAATAAAATGAAATTGTATAAATCAATAAATGGAATTCCTTCTTTTTTTAATATACATATTAGTAAATATATTGGATGCTTTATAAGCATTTTGCTTTATGAGTTCGTAATTTTTATAATGAAAACTTTTCTTTAATACTATAATGCCACCTCTTAAGATAGAACTGAATTTGCTTACATACCCTGTTTTACCTCCATCAGGCACCTCCATCGAGCATCACCATCAAGCATCATCTATCGAATACCATCCATCGAACCAAACTATTTCCGCGAACATTACCAACAGTAAATAGACACTGAAAATAGAGATTCAAATTTGTATTCACTGCACTTTAAAAATGTACACTAAAAGTTATCTATATGTACATTTTGACAAAGATAAAGAAAGTTTAATCACCAGTAACACGCATTAAGATTAACGCGTCGAACTTAACTAACTAAAGAACTTAATTTCCGAACAAAAAAGAATCTTACTTCCGCTAGAACTTTATTGGTTGTTTTTTTCCGTGGTAATATTTAAAAGGTTACTATATATAGTTGTATCCCAATCGTAATATGATTTCGTTAAATGCCTTTTTATGTGCTACTTTAGTATTAATTTTTTACTATATAAGCTAACTAAATCAAAATATGATTAAAAATAAAAGAAAGGAAAATATAAGAAAAATTTGTAAGTGTAGTACTTCGTTCTATTAAAAAAAGTATAGATAACATTCTTTAAAGTGCACAATATACAGACATCTGGATCTGATTGTGAAAATATATATAAATACATATATATGTATACATATGTTTTGCTCATTACGAAACCAATATAAAAATGACAAGTGAACCTGTTAAACCCTTAATTTGGAATTGTGAACGAGTCTTAGGGACCGGAGGTTTTGGTATTGTAAAATTATGGGTTCAGAAAGAAACTGGTCGAAAACTAGGTAAATTAAATAAATAGTAAAAGTTGGATCAAGCACTTTGTTTAAATTAATTAATTAGTATATAAAATTATAATTTATTAATTTGTAGTAATAATTTTTTGTTAGCAATAAAACAATGCAAATGGGACGATACACAATTAACAGCAATACAGAAAACTCGATGGGCCAGAGAAGTTGAAATAATGAAACGTCTAATACATCCTAATATTGTAAAAACAATGCATGTTCCATTTAAACTAGATGAAGATAAAAACATGCCTGCATTATGTATGGAGTATTGTACAATGGGTGACCTTAGAAAAGTATATATTTTATTATATCTATGCTTGCCTATGCGATACTTTAAGGTTAATTATTACTGTTGGATCCTTTACTTTTTCATTTTTGCCAGGTCCTGAATAAAGGAGAAAATTGCTGCGGTATTAAAGAAATGGATACATTAAAAATAATAAGCGACATTTTATCTGCTGTAAAGTATTTACACTTGCATAATATTACTCATCGTGATTTGAAACCAGAAAATGTAGTTTTACAAGCTGTAAATAACACAGTAAGAGAGAGTGTATTATTTATTTAATCTTGTAGAAGAGAATTTGTTAGAATCTTCCCCCACAATATTTATAATATATATATATATTGTAGGTTTTATATAAATTAATAGACTTGGGATATGCTAAAGAAATTGGAGAAGCCAGTATATCTGCGTCTATAGTAGGCACATTGAATTATGTAGCACCAGAACTTCTTTGTAATGAAAGATACAGTTGTTCTGTTGATTATTGGAGCTTAGGAATACTTTTTTATGAAATAATAACTGGAAAAAGGCCATTTTTACCTAGTATGCCGCATACAGTGGAGTGGTAAGTATCCCTACAAAATAACTACAAAAAATTTATAAATGTGTTATATTACTAACTTATGTAGGATGCAAATTATTAAAAATAAATCCATTGATGATATATGTGCTTATGAATGCGATGGAAAAGTATTATTTAGACAAGATATAGAGGATCCAATAGATCTATCCAGGTAAACACGTTATAAGACAAGTTAATTATATATAAATGAATTAAATTTAACTTTTATTATGATTTCTTTTCTTTTATTTAATAGTTATATCAGGTCTTCTATGGTAAAATGGTTTAAAATTGTCCTTCAATGGGATCCTAAGAAACGGGGTAAACAATTAGATGTAAACGGGATACCTCAATTAGAAGTCTTTAAATTACTTGAACCAGTTCTATCGCAGAAGGTATTTTTAAGTAAGCAACAATTAAAAATGTGAAATTTTTCTTTTATTTTATTTTTGGTTTCATTTTTTAATTTTATATAAATGCCAGTAATAGAATTAAATTTTCTTCAAATGATTTTGTTTCTATTTTTTACAGATTTTATATGTGTATTCTATGTACTTATATAAAATTTTTACATATATAATTGATAACAACACCACTCTTTCAAAATTGCAATTAATTATAGAAAAAGATGTAAATATTTCAATTAATCAACAAATATTAACTGATTATTATGGGAATATCCTCTGCGATGACGTACCAGTTCTTGCACAAATTGACGTACGTATTAATATAACATATATAGTAATATACGAGATATTATTTAAAAATAATTTTATTAATTTAGAATTCAATGTTATTTGTTCTGCAAACTGAAAATATATTAATAAACGATATACCTGCACTAAATATACCTTTCCTAGCACAAAAAATGATAGAGCAATCAAAAAGTAAGCTAGGTTTTGAAGTAATAAATGATTATTATCGTGTGACCATATTCATGATGAAGCAGGAATTGCAACTTTTCAAGTTATATATTTTTTCTTTGTCTATAGAAATGTAAGTTCATTCTTATCTTTTTAATCTTTATCTAACAATTGTTAAATGTCTATAGAAATGTATGCAATGCAATAGTCTTATAATAATATGATATTTATTTATGATATTTCAGAGACATAATAAATGCTAGACTTGTTAAGTTTGAAACATGCATAAAAAATACATTACAAAGTACAAATTTATTAGCTACAGAAGTGAATTCTTTTCAAACTCTTCATATCGATCAAAAAACAAAAAGAGACAAAATTGAAGCTTTAGAAGAGAATTCTAAAAAGGTGAACAAATTATTAACTGCTGCTAATCAAATACGGTTAAAATTTACCAATTTAAACGAAGATAGTAATGTATTAAAAAGCATTATCCTAAACATTTCAATAGAAGTTTTAAATGAAACGTAAGTAAAATTATATGTTCATTTTAATGCCATATGAAATATTTTTATTACATTTTTGTATAGATATGACAAAGCCTTAAATATATATGAGACTTTTAAAAAGGCTTTTAATCGTTCTGAGACACCAATAAAAATGGTTAAGGTACTTTTTGAATTTATGAGATTACGAAAAACACAATTTGATGAAAACAAAATCGTTCAACTTGTCAGGTATTATGTCTATTTAGAAACATTTATTATTGTAACTATTTTTCTTCTTTTATCGAATCTCGTAGTCATAATTTGTATTATATATATATAATTTATACATTAAAAATCCTTTTACAGCCAAATAAATAATTTGAAATATGAACTTTTGAAATTAGAAGGTTCATTCAATTCTGTAATAGTCATGACAAAAAAATATCAAGACGACTTGCATGCTATAATAAAGGAAGATTCAGATAGGGAATTACCATCTGAGTGTAATAAGTCTATAGATTGTCATGACAATTTAATATATGAAAATTTAATAGTGCGACATACGTGAGTTTATTTTACATTATTTTTAATTAATATTTATTTTTTGCAATATTTTTATAAATTATGTTTATTATATAGGATGGACAATCTTATTACAGAAATAGAAAAAATATATCAAGAGATAGTAAGTCTTGATTCATAAAATCAAAGATAAATTATGAATTATAAATTATATATACAGGATGAGTTAGTTAACTGTCTCATGGCCGGGACGTTCGTCTGAATTAAATTGCATAAAATCTATTGAACCAAATGGCATATAATCTATTTTATATTTACTTCTTTGGCAGTTCTACCAAAAATGTATAAATCCTTACAAATTTATTTATCCTTTCTAACTTAGATAAAAAAGATTAGTTAGTATTACTGAAATAGAAAAGAAATATAATATATANTATATATTATATCCTTATATATATGTATATTATTATGTTATTGTTGCCATTAAAAATTATATACAATGCATATTTTTTTATAATGTACACAATAAATCTTTTATATATATAGTTTAAAGAATACGATTTCCAAAACGTAAGAGTTTACCTAATATAATAATTATTATATGAAAATAAAATTACTAATATAATTATAAAATACATAATTGTATATACGATTAAAACATTAAAGATTAAACAACAATCTTAAAATAAATATCATGTTCTTTATTTGCTATTACTTTCTCGTAATTGAGAAATATTACACACCATACTAGTTCCTAGATTGTCCACATACATCAACGATTATGCAATTCCATGTATAAAAGACAAATGTACATTAACTTAACCAGTAAAAAAAGAGAAGAAGTGAGGATTTTTAGAATATCCACTCATCCGATCACATAAGATAAAAAGACATTACTCATTATCACTGATGTCTTCATCAGTTGTGAACTCGGAATGTTCATCAGCTGCATCCACATCCTCTGCAGTTTCTTCATCTGAAATATCCCATTGAGGATGCTCTGTTGGTATTTCGGGAGCTTCTTTTACATCCAGCTTTAAAGTATATTAATTTAATATAATTGGATGGATCGATTACAAAAATTAATTTATTCAATATAACGTACCTTAATATCTTGTGCTTGATCAAACCCAAGATATGAATCACTACGTAAGCATACGGTAAATGTGTATAATCCCGGCCAACGTGGTGCTGTAAAACGCAATTGTACCTCCTCCGATTGTGCTAAAGATGTTACGTGTACTGGAGTTGTCAGTAAAGTCTGACTTTTACGATCACAGATATAAACCCACCAGTATTCTTGTTTAACATCAGGAAAAAGTGGACAATGTACTTCGTGTGATAAATTACTTCTTCCTTCTAAAACTCTTTCTCTTTTTGAAATTCTTTGTTGAAATCTATAAACAATTAATAATATGAAACATATGTTTATATTTATAAGTGAAAATAATTTCATAACAGTGTTAGAATTTTTGAATTAAGTATTTACATGATTTATTATAATATAAGTCATTACCTTTCCCACTCTGTATCATCATCATCAATACCTATATCTTTCTTATCATTACTGTCTTCATCATCACTTCTGTCGCTATCAGCTTCACTGTCACTAACATCAGATTTTTCTTTGGAAGACTCTTTTTCTATTTTGTCTTCTTTCTTTTTTGTGTTTGGTGTATTACTTTGCTGTGTATTATTATTACTCTGCTGTGTTGTCTGTCCTTGAGCTTGTATATTTTTTACAGTGGCTGTTTTCTTATTGGTACCTTTTTTATGAGGTTTCTTTTGACCCTTCTTTTGTCTAAGCCATGCAGGTTTCTTCACAGACTGACTTTGTTCTTCTAAACCTTCATTGCTTGTTGCTTCTCCACTAACTTTAATGTCATCTATCATAGTTTGTTCTTTAACAGTCTCATCGCCAAACAAATGTTTCATATCTTTGCGTGTTAATGATACTGTTACTGTTACTATTGCACCAGCAGTATACACTGTTGGATTTTCGTCATCAATTACTGAAATTTCAATAAAACATTAATTAGTTTCATCGAATAACAATATTATCATTATCTATCGAGAACGATTGTTTTACCTTCAGATCGTACTTTGAATTCTATGTATGGCATATTTCCAAGGACTTTCATAACATCTTCATATTGACTGTCGGTCAAGTTTCTAAGAATCAGTCTTCTTTCCTCTCCTTTTAATTGTGCAAATTGTTGAAGGCTCTTAATTTGGCGCTACCAAGTATATAAAAAAAAACTCAATTGTTACATTTCATTACATTTACAAAAAATAAACACTAAAATAATATCAGTAATTACCTTTTTGGCTAGAAAGTATTTTAAATTATCTTCGGAAATATGTGGAAGTTGAAGAAGAGGATTTTTAAATTCCCAGAATGCTTGAACAATCATTGGACACAGTTTCATACAATTTTCTATAGTTTTTATACTGGGTACTCGTGGAACTTGAAAAAAATGTATTCACTTTTATAAAAATAACTTTGGATAAATGAATTAAAATTATTTGACACATATACGTATATACATAATATATACCTCGTTTTGCATAAGCTAGAAAAATTACTTGATTAACACATGCAACCATTTCTTGGATTAAATATGGACATTTCTTTACAATATACTGTCTATCTTTATCTAATGTTTCCGGATTTAATGGTATACGTGATAAATGTGCATGAAGTAAAGCTCTAGCTTTTATTGAATACAGATGACATAATGGTATTTCTTTATTTTTTTCTCCTAAATTAGTTATTTGCTTAATAAGCTGAAAGTAATAAAAAATATTGTATGTAAAATATAAATCAAACCTTAAGTTTATAAAAACCTTACCGAAGGAACTTCTTCAATATCCGTATGTCTTTCAATTATTTCTGCATTACGTTTCTTACAGAACTCAAAGGACGCAGCAAGAATCATAATAACTCTCTTTAAAGTCATTGATGGAGTTTTAATAAAAAAGTAGTAATATGTTTCAGTTGTAGCCAATAAAACCTGAAAAATTGTATTTTTTGTTAAATATATATAGTACTTTCTACATGTACTGCTTACATTACAAATTTTTATCTGATAAAGTTAGTTTTTATATAAAATAGAATTACTTGATCTCCTGTATAACGAATACTTTTATACCACCATGTTCCAACAACTGTAGGTAAAGCTACCATAAAAACCAATGCGTATAAACCTAAAACCCAAACTGAATTTTCTTTTTCAACTATCCAAGAAGGCAAAGCAATTCCAAAGCTCATTGCACCTGGACCATCTGGATTTCCATATTTTTCCCAATTTTTTCGTGCTTCATCATCCGTCAAAGCCTGATAAGCTAATTGTATATTAACAGATTTAATTGTATATTAACTTGTATATTAAAATTTTTGTTAAATCTTATGTTAAATTTTGTTAATATAACATGTACTATATTATAAGCTTATATGTAATATATGCATGCTATAATGATACATATTGCGACATTAATTAAAGATAATCGTTTTTTATTTTAATGCATTTTATATACCAACCTTTAGTTAACTTCATAAATGCTTTTTCATTTCCTGTTTCCTTATCTGGATGTAATATCAATGAAAGTTTACGATATGCCTTTTTAATCTCACCTTGTGATGAACCCTTAATGAGAATATGATTAATAATTAAATTATCTCACATTAAACATGTATCTTATACATTATCTATACTTACAGGAGAAACTCCCAGTATTTCAAATGGATCAAAGTTTGCCATTTCATAATCAAATTGAGATACTTTATAAGCAAGTAAAATAAGAATAATCCATCCCAAAATAATCAAAAACTTCCTATAATAATATATAGATTATTATAATATCGATTATATATCTTATACATACTTTTTATCTTACATTAAATAATTTCATTATAAAAGAGACATAAAACTTACGTAAACAATGCCTTAGTTTCTTTCCAAGGTTCATTCGATTGTAAAATGATCTTTTTCTTCTTACATTCATCGCACTGACATTCTTTTGAATCTTTATCCGGATCTATATAAAAAACAAAATATAATTTTTAACAGTCTCTTTCTCATAATTTAATTACAAATATGTCAATAAGCTTTAAACAATATGTTAATTCATCAAGACTATACATGATACAATAAATATATTTCATGGAAATAAAATTGAATCATTAAATTTAACGCGTGAAATAATTGTTAATTTAGCAATCATGCATAGCGTATCTTGTCAATAACGTTATTGTTCTATATTAAAGTAAAAGTAATCGAGGAGAAAAATAAAGTATGATAAAACGTATCATTATATTACTTCATAAGTCTAATAAATTTTAAACAAACTGGTATATGTATACTCTAACCTTGTTTGGGGCAACGTGGCCATAGATAATACGTTCCGGGTATCAAGAGAAGTGCCAAAAATGAAAGCAGAAAATAGAAAAACGTCCCTCCGCTTTCGTCATATTGAAATTTCTGTCCGCTCATAGCTCATTAAATACAAATATTTAAAATAATTGAGCTACACTTTGAATTCACCGTTCCATCATGTACATCATTAGAGTGTAACATTTATCTTCATCAAGAGTGCCAACTCAGCATAGACCGCGGATGAATAATTTTAAGTCCGACATACAATAGACGTTTGTAGTGACGTTGACGATTCACTAAAAATGAGAATACTTGTCATTCTTCCTACCAGTTTTTACCGTTATTTTTTACTCTTTCTTTTTTTTTTATTCCTTCCCACTTTTTACGAAGTCCTCTTTCTCTTTCTCTCCCACCCCCTCTCTTTCTTTTCCACCCCTCGTTCACTCACTCTCTCTCTCTCTCTCTCTCTCTCCCTCCTTAATTATAAAACTACTACTTCTTTCTTATTTATAATTGTACTCTCTCTTTTTACTATAATAAATAATAATATATCTTGTTTTCTTGTTTTACGTTAATATTAAGCCAATGTTTATACACATGCAAAGTGAGTTATATAAAATACGGCTTCAGGCATTCCACAAATAGATTTTTACAATATTTTACATTTAATTAAATTATTTAAAAATAACGGCGCTGCAGCAATTTCCGTGGTGCTACACACACACACATATTTATTCTTAATATTAAATGTAATATTAAATATAAATAACATTTATGTTTATATTAAAACACAAATTTTTTCTTAAAAAAAAAGAATTTATTCTTAATATTAAATGTAATATAAAACATAAATCACATGTGGATAATATTAAATTTATAACGCTTCCAGTATCTTCCTCTTAGATGTAAATTATTTATTAAATAAATGATTTAAACAATTATTGATTTTTCTCTCTGCATATTTATATGTAAAAGATTAAATCCTATCTTACTCATCTATATATTCTTTTTCAAATTTCTTAAAATCTTCCTCTGTAAACGCAGTACTTTCTTGTTTCTTCTTCTTTTTTAGTTTTTTAGTATGTCGTTTCTCAACAGCTCGGTTTAAAACCTGGAATATATGAGATAATAACATCTAAAGTTACTCATGAAAATTGAGAATATTCATTAAATATAAATATAATTTTATATTATTATATTTTTATATATATATACATCTAAACACATTCACTTCTACATGATTTCAATGTTTCTTAATATTCCATACCTTGTCAACCGTATGCTTGTCCAAATGATTACTACTTAACAATAAAAGATTCTGTACGTTCTCTTCAGTTAAATCCTTCTTTGACTCTAGTTGCTTTTTGGCTTCATATATATTAATTTTTTTAGACCAACCAAAAATATTGTTGATATCTACACACAAAAATATAATAAATGTTCAATAAAAAATTGCTGCTATTGTAAATATTAGGAGGCTTGGTTTTAAAAGTTAGATATAAATTATCATCTATTCTATAAAATAAAACACAATCTGGAATCCAACTTCTACCCAAAGAAAGGTGGATAAAGTTTTACCAAGGGCAAATACTTTAATAAATGTATTCAGTCATTTTGTTATTGAAGTAAATGCATATATAAAGCAAAGAAACGGCGACAATGTTACAAACCTCCTAATAAAATAAATCAATATAAAATAAATACACAAAATAATCAACATATTACCTGTTTTCTCTTTGGAAGAAATAATTCTATGCTTAGCAGGAATTAATTCTAAAGTTCCTTTGTAACCGTCATGTTTATTCTTCTTCTTCTTATTTTCTGTAAACACAAATTGCATTTAAATTCCATGTGTTTCATATTAAGTTTTATATGTATAACCTATAAATATGATAAAACTTTACCTTTCTTGAAATCATTGTATCCGGACAATTCGAGACTTTTCCGAACAAGTGAATTGGACATGTTATCATTAATTCTTTTCTACAAATTTATTATCAATTAATAGTAACGATTAATATATACATATCAACTCAATTTAACTAAAACGGTTAAGCACGCGTTCTCGCGTAAGATGGATACATATGTCCTACCAAAGAATACAGAAGTACATAGAAGCTCACAAGTCCACTTTTCCCGTAACAAAAATTATCTTGGATAGTACCCTGACCATCAGTGGGCGAGCATAGGTACGCGATGACAGTATAATACTATCAAAGAATACAATATTCCTTGATAGTTATGATTGTATATGATATATCCTTTAATAGTATATATAGTTTAATTATATTTTATTAAAATTGTAAATAATTATATTCAATTTTTAGTGTATAAAAATGTGTGTGCCTTCAGAAATGCATTTATAAATATATTTGTATTCTTTGGTCCTGTTCACAAACTACTACATGTCATAGACAACGAATCTAGAAAGAAAGAAAATCAAATGGGAAGTGCATGATTAATATTATTTTGGTTAAGAAATTGTCCATAAATTTATTTTTTATTTCCCAAAGAAGGACAAATGTATGTATTATTTACGTGGTAAAATATATATGTATATATTTATATAAAATTGAAAGATATTTGCAATATCGATTTTAATTGTGTATATGACAGAAAATATACAAGAACGTATAAATTGAAATTAATAGTAATTGGTAATACAAGTTCTTGATTAATGAATATTTGAGTGTACAAAATTTTAATTATTTACTTGTATATTTATTCTGTTTTGCTTCCTTTTTTACAGTATTCAAAAATACATCCCACGTAGATGTAATTTTGCAAAAGAAGAATGGTGAAAAGAGATCTTAGAGCTACAATTAATATATTTTTATCTTTTCTATATTAACAATTGTGTTTAAGTTCATTTGAATAAGTTATAAGATTAATTATGAATATCTGTCAAATGTTCTTGCCTGCGGTAACTTTGTAAACTTGAACTTTTTATGTGCCTTATGATAAAAATTTGGTTGTTAAGATTTGTATGTGCTGTAAATTGATTGTATGCAGAAAACGTTATCATTTCAATTGCATTTAAATCAATTGAGAATGAAGTAATAAATAAGCTAACATAAATATAAAATGTCAATCAGCGACCATAATAGAGGCAAACATATATTGATATTTACTTCGATAATATTTTTTTATTATACTTTATGGATCATCGGTTTGCCTTTCATTGATGACGATAGATTGCAATCTTTTTTTTATCCTCAGCATTTAGCTTTATTAATACCTGCAGTTTGTGGTCTATGTTTTGTCGGTGGTTTAGTAATTTTTACGCTATATCATATAAAACCGTATATTTGTAAGAAAAATAAATAAAAAAAAAAGATTGCAATGTTAATAATCAATTATTGAGAGTGATAATTATTCAGTATAATAACAATATATAACATAAAAATATACGAGCAAAAATTATTATTATTTAATATTACAGTTATTACGGTATTCATATGCAATTATAGAAAAATTTGATGTATTAAGTTTATTATACATTTATTATTTGTTAGTTATCGTGTAATAAAATTATCTGACAGTTAAACATTATAGTAATCTAACATTAAAGGATTTTGTAAAGTTCATATGTTATATTTTAAGTGTCAATGATGGATAGCAAAGACTGGTTAATAATTGGAATTTCAGGAGTAACGTGTAGTGGAAAGACAATGTTAGCCAAAGAACTGCACAAAAAATTAAGCGGTTCTATTTTAATACATCAAGATAATTATTATTTACTTCCTAATGATCCAAGGCACATCAAAATTGCTGCTTTGAATCATATTAATTGGGAGATTTTATCTAGCTTAGATATGGACAGAATGTATTCGGACATTAAACAATTGCTAAATTCTATACCAAATGATTTGAATAATGCTGGAAAGAAGTCAAAGCAAATATTAATATTAGAAGGTTTCTTATTGTTTGGGTATAAGCCGATCTCAGATTTATGTCAACTTAAATATTTTCTTACATTGAACAAAGATGAGTGTTTCAAACGTAGGTGCATCAGAACATATGATCCTGCCGACGTTCCAGGATATTTTGAAACAGTTGTTTGGCCAGAGTATTTAAAACATCTATCAACAATAATGCAAGATGAAAATGCATCTACAGAGCTAATATTTGTTGATGGAACGATGGAGAAAGATGAGACGGTTCAAATGGTTTTAACAAAAATTCAAGATTTGTTATCTTAAGCAGACTATTATTATTTAAAAGAAAGGCTTGTAAAAAGAAATTATTTTTCTGCTACAATAAATAATAATAAGACTATTGTACTTTATTATAAAGATGGACCAAAAGAAAAAGAAAAATATAATTCTATGTAAAGTTTAAGACAGAATTACACACAGAGATTAATGAAAAATTTTAAGTTTATATTTTTATTATTAAGCACAAAATCGTTTGTGTAACAGTTAATTTACTGTTACATATTATTAAGGATATTTCATGCTTTTTAATTTTAAATTTGAAACGGTTAATATAAAAAAAGGTTCATTTTCACTTTTTCGCAGTAAAAAAAATATATTACTTACCTGAAACTTTGAATTTGTTTAATATATGAATGTATATTAAAAAAAAATATATAAATATATTTGTAAATTGCTCAAAAGAGAAATAATATAACTAAGATCGCACTATTAAGTACTAAGTTTTTTAAACACATATTTATACATTTAGAAAGCTGTACTATTTCAATAATTTATTAAGTTTGCCTTTTAGTTAAAAATGCTCATGTATGAAACAGCGTGTGTGATTGTGTGTATTCTTATTTTTTTCAAAACAATATGATCTCTTGTGGATAAAATACCACGATATTTTAATTTATTTACTACGTAATTTTACTTATAAAGCCTGTTTTAGATATTAATTTTTTATAAATTTTATATGCAAATATTAAAACAAACTCAATAATAATTATGAGATAAAGCATATTCCAATACATTGGTAACTTTTTACAGATAAGGTACTACACTTTCATTATTATAATAATTATTATTGGTATTATTATAATATTAATATTATTATTTTACGCTCGTGTTTTTATTATACGTTATTTTTCAAAGTGCGTTTCACAAGTATGAGAGTCATATTACTATTACGAAAAACTCTAGAATCGATGAACTGCGATTAGTTTTCAGCCTTAATTTCTTATCGTTTAGAACTTTACAAGTTGTTAATCGTAGTCTTGGAATCTTTGTACAAAATAGATTACTTTAGACAAATTTCGACAGATTTGAAATATTTTACCCAAAACAGGCTTCAAAATGTACTTGTGCTTGGCCTTCAACAAGACTTATTTCATTAATTTCCTTCTTTTTTAATAAAGATAATACACAACGACGTATGTATGTTACACAGAGTAAGAGTTATGTTTCAACTGAGCTTGACCATTTGTGACATTTGTGGGTCCAACTGTTTGATCGTCCTGTTCGTTTTGACCGCAAGTTTTTCTAACATATTGTGGCGTAAGAACAACTTCCTCTTCCATCTCGAGCACCCGTTTATCTAATTCTGCACAAGTTTGCATCTCTTTCTCGAGTTTGGCTAACATTTGTGGTGAGTTATATTTTTCCGGATCGTCGTGAAATACTACCATACCATCTTTCTGATTAATAGTCGCAAAAATTTCACCATCCTCTATCTAGAATCAAAAAGTACGTACCAAAAATATAAATTGTTGAATATATATATTATACGATTAAAAAAATGTTAATAAAATGTAGAATTTACCATATTTAAAATATATTTCTCTGCATCTGAAGGGCCAGCCAACTGAACTCTACTTGCAACGTCGCTTAAACTAAGTGTCAAGAAAGTTTTAGTCAGCCTCTGTATATTTTTTTTGTACAAAAAGCTGAGGACTTGCTTAACTAATCCCGAATTGTGCTCCCTCTCAAAAAGTTCTTGGTATTTTCTAATGATGTTTAGCAAATCTTCGCAATTGTTAGTTAGGTAAGCTGTCGCTAATTCTTGATATGGTAGACTTAACTGTTTGATGTACCTATTAACTACCTGACTCGTGTACCTAGGTAAATTTAAGATCTTTCCGTGCAATATTAAAGAGACCAGAATATATTTCTTATAGGCCTCTAACATAATATGACTGACAGCCATAGCAGGAGTCGTTACACACACTTCAAAGAAATATAATGCACGGTCATAATTTTTCAATGCTGTATATATCATACCACCATAATAATAATAAAGTAAAAAAAACTTTGAATCAAATTGTCCACCTTCCTGGCTAATACCAGTAACATCAATATCAAGAAACTCAAGCGATGGCTTAAAACACTTAGACAAAAGGCATAATTGGCAGAGATCGGCATGTATTGAAGTTAGCTGACTGTCAAACAGTTGAATCTTACGTATAGCTCTACGCAGTAATTCTATACCACGTAACGGCACTTGCAATTCAACTAAAATTTGAGTTAGTAAATGACATAGTTCCGCATCTACAAGAAAAAACAATATTTGATTTTAAATCTTACACAATATGTTTTACTTCTAAAGCAAGAATATACAATTAGTATTAAAAAAAAGAATTATTAATGCTGATGTGAATAAAAAGAAATACTTTTTTTTCAATATAAGCTTACATGTATCGGGTGCAAATTGAATTTGTTCGCTGTTGCACCCTATGATAAATTCTTGGACCTGACTGAACAATGGCTTATAAGAATCAAGATCATAACTACCGCTGGGATGAGGCAATGAAAATTTAACGCATAATACTGCCAAAATCCCAAGGGAGTGTTGCTGCAAATCCAACGTTTCCAATACATTATCTAGGTGTTGTCCATTTTTCATTAATACTTCGGTACTCTTATTTATAACATCATATAATTCCCGAAAGTTACCTAAAGTAAAGAAACCGATAGAACCCATTCATTATTATTCCTTTATCTATTCTACCTATGCACATACATATACCTACACATAGACATATATTATTTATAAAATAATCGTATCAGTTCTATCAAAAAGTTATTAATAAAAGTAGTAAGTTTGGCCTAATAATAATCAAAGCAAATTTTTATCTGTAGAAAAGCTCATAATATAACTCTTATTCATAATATAACAAAAAATGTTGAATAAATGAATGAAATATCGCTTAATTAATGACACAATTAACATAGATTGTTTTAAAAATAGGTTAAATGAATGATATTGTAATATGAAAATGATACATATGTAGAACAGAAAAATATGTAGTGGATATTGTTTATAGGTTATATTATCATCCATCAAAGAAAAAGTCACACATTTTGATTTTACCTTGCTTTGAAAGCGTCCGCACATTATTTACAAATTGCTCTAATGCCGTCGCCATTTCTACAAATGTCTCGTTATCATCACCACCCGTGAAACGGTGGTGATCCGTGTATTTACAAGAATATTATTTTAGCCAGTAAGTAATAGCCAAGATGACGTTTTGAAACGGACGACTAGGGCTAACTGGAACACTCTGAAGCACGTTGCAATGTTAAGTTAGTTGCATTGCGAAAATCGAATCTGTTACATGATGCGAATATCTTTTATCGAACTTCAAGACTGTTGCCGGTTATCTCTCTTATTATTTATGTACTATGTAATACCAACAATTGGAAAATGTAACGAAATACTAATTTTTCTCTAAATTTTAATAAAATTATTGAAATTACGATTTAATTTATATTAACATTTTAAACTTACTTTGTTCTATCTGTTAATCTTATTATCAATATAAAGGGTGTATCACAATATTTTCATTGTAATATTATACAAAGTTCAACAAAATTATTACGAAAGTTTCATAATTTTATTGGATGACAGTTGTATAGTAAAAATAATTTTATTTTTCTTGCTAAGGGTTAACGATTATACAATTTAATTTTTTAAAATCAAATTGTGTATTTTATTTACTTATAAATGACAGCCATTTTTAAAATAAAATTCAACTACCGATAACTGTATATTTCAAGGTCAACGAAGGTCATGTAAACAAGATTTTTTTGTTCTCTTATACCACTAATTGTAAGACATTTAAAAATTCAAAAGAAATGTACTTATAATTAATATCACAGCCTGCATATTTAATATTTTATTTTTTTTATTATTATAATTTTTAAAATATTTTTAAGACAAGTTTTAATAATTCAAATTTTAGAATACATTTTTGCACAATAACTATAATTATTAATAACGATTAATAATTTATTCACAAATATTTAAAAATTGTTTTTCTTTTTTATATACTTTGTTGTTCTAAATAATGTAATTTTTATAAATAATAAATTGAATCATGGTAGAAATAAAGCTATTTGAATTTCTTTGTAGTTCGATTTTGCACCGCTTGAAGACATCACCTATTCTATTGGTAATTACGAGTACTATCTTTTACTTACCGTGTTTTCCTATTACTGAACTTCGTTTTCATTAAAATATGTTTTGTTATTCTTATTTTTGATATTGCAGTAAGAAAAACCAACTGCAAATGTAGCTTATTCAATATTAAATTTTGAAATAATACTCGACAATAATTTTTGAAAGAAAATAATATTATTCTCGAGAGTTTACGAAATAATCGAATTTTTCTAAATATTGTTATCAATATTTTTAAATTATAAATAAAAGAAAAATGTATCTATTACTTTTTTTAAGCCAAGGATCTTATTTCAACTTAATAATTAGAATTATTTATTGAATACATTTTACTTACGAAAGACTTTATTTGTATGCATGATAAGATAATACCCATTAAATTTAAATTACAAATATTCCTCATTTTCTATCTAAAATTTTAATTTGATAAATTATGTAATTGTCTATTAATTATATATGCATTAGTTAATATCGTTATTTAAATTCAGTACAATTTATTCTAATTTATTTTAGTTGTTTTCAGTTTCACCTGTCAGCACATATAAAGAAACTACAATAGTAAGTCAAATTACAAGGTTTGGCTTACCTATATTTTAATCTTTTTCAAATATTATTATTAATATTACTAAATAATATTTACATTGATCAAATAATATATATAAAAATAAATATTCCTGTATAAAAAAAAAGTAATAAAGATATAAGTAAAATATATGACACACGTAGGTCAACTTAAATTTTTACGCGCGAAATTCAAAAAATGACGCAATTGGACACGCGAATGAATCATAATGCTTTTAACGATCAAACAATCTCTAAGGCAAATAAAACTGTATGCGTTTTCCTTTCGAAGTATTAGTTGTAATTTCAAGTCTTTAATTAGAAGCCTCGTGTTAGTTAGATTTAATTAAAAGTATCGAAAGATTTGTGGAAAAAATAAGAGTAAAAAAAGAACAAATAATGTCGAATGCAATGTACAACGAATTTTGGAAAGAGACACAAAACACATTAGATGAATTAATACGCGCAGATTCGTGTTTGCAAAATTCAAAACCACAAAAAGATCGAAATAAAGCACATCAAATTGTTTCGGAATTGTATGTTAAATACATCATTGTTTGCAACAAGTTAGAAGAGTGTTACGATCAAATAATTCAACCACAAAAACGTATCCTACTTAAGAAATTATTAGACTCAGTGATAGGAAGAGTTTTAGAATTGAAACATGAATTGGTAAACGTTGATCTTTCTGAACATAGTTACTACGATGATATATTAATTAAATATAGCGTTACTCCAGAAGATGTTGAAATTCGAATACCGAGATACTTTACGAGAGAACGTCAAAAGGAAATAGACGATAGACGAGAATTCATAGAAAATACTTTGAGAAATATTGGTTTTCTGGATGAGATTGTTGTATCCAAAACGATGAGCGAATTAGAAGCTGTGAGATTAATTCAGGTAGAATAAGAAACTTTTTTTTAAATATGACTTTTATATTTTAATTTTATTTATTATTCGTTATAATAACATTTACATGATAACGTATGCTTTTCATATTAATAATTTCTCGAGAAAATAAAAATAAAACGAAAAAAGGGGAAGCTGTGATAGAAGGGGTGGAAGGGGTGGAAAGGGTGGAACTTCAAATTTTATCAATATTGATTTTAAACTTTCTCTTCAATATATTTAATTAAAAATATAAAATATTAATTTATTTACAAATTATTTATATATTATATAATAAAATTATTGTAGGCTCAGGAAAGAGCAAGACAAGGACGAATAAGATTCCAATTTATGAAGGAAATACGACAAATGAAAGAGAAATCAATGGTTAAGCAAGAGGCAGAGGAAATAGATCAGGAACACATTGAAGCTGCTGCGATAAAAATTCAAAAAATTTGGAAAGGTTATAGAACTCGACGTTGGATTCGAAAAAGACGATTAGACGAAATGCTGCTGATAGGTTCCATATTTCCTGTTGTTTCTTTCTTTTATTTAAAATCCTTTAATTATTCCTCTTTTAAATTAATATAATTTCGCTCGGGGGCAAACCAGCAACTCGAGACGATTTTATACGAAAAATACACGCGTACTTTTTTAGGTATGCTCCCGCCTAACGAAGTATCGATGGAAAATATTCGGCAAACAAATAAAATTATACATTATCGTCATGAAAAGCAGATAAAATTTCGAGAAATCTATGAAAAATTGATAAATGAGATTACGGAAAGAATTCGCAAAGAAAGGAGTGGCGTTATGGAAGAGAATATTAGAAGCGAAATTCGAAACTGGATAAATGATTACTTTCAACAGACCGGCAAAATTCCGGATTTACCATCTGTTGAAAGTGGAGGTTCTAGATTTATTTTCAGTAGGCAGGTATATATACGCACACTTTTAATATTTATATATGTAAATGTATACATATATATATTTTTTTTTAAAGGGAACAGAGAGTACGATAAGTAAATCAACTGGAGTATCTTCGAAAGAATCGAGAAAATCGAAAAAGTCCAAAACGAAAAAAAGTAGCGAGCCTGAAAAATCGGAAGATGAAACCGAACTGAGTTACTTTAAATCTATACCTTCGAATTTTCTTCCAGAATTGGTTAATTTACAAGAAGAGTATCAAAAAGTATGGAAAAACAAAGACGAGTCTATGAATCCTATGCAGGAGCCTTACAAAGATATGATAGAAGCTGATAAAACTGAAGAAATTAAAGAAGAAATTAGAATTGGAGTGGATCAAAAATTGAGAGGTATATTTTATTTTTTGGTCTAACATAACAGGACCAATAATTCCTTGATTTAATAGATCGCCAGATCTAGAAAAGTCTTGGACAAATTTTTAATAAAGAGGTTCTATAATAAATAATACAAGCTTTTATAAACCATGTTTAACAATAATTATAACAATTAGATGATATAGAAGCTCTTCAAGCAGCTTTGGACAGAGATAGGGGTATTAAAAGTAAACGTGGTAAGAAAACGCAAAAACGTATTCGCCGTAGTGGAAAAAAGAATAAAAAGAAAAAAGAAAAGGATTTGACACCAGATAGAACAACAGAATCTCTTTTCGAAGAACTACTCACTCAAGGAATTATTAAACTCTATCGAAAAACTTCATTGGCTGATTTTAAGGTCGAGAAATCTTATGCTAATTATGAACTTCTTCAGAATGGTAAAGATATTTTACCAACGTTAGGTAAGTATTTTTTTAAATAAAAAATCAATGTACAGTGGATCAAGTCAGTCAACAGTCTCATACACAATATACTTTTTTATGTTGTTTATATTTACAATTGTGTAATTGTACAAATGTATTTATTTTAGGTGACATCAGACAATTAATCAAAGAGTATTGTATTCTTCCTTTAGGCAACAGTATTCTCAGAGAACTAACACCTCTTGTAAGATCTGTTCTAATAGCAGGACCTCGTGGAAGCGGGAAGAAAATGTTGGTAAACGCTATTTGTACTGAATTAGGTGCTACTCTTTTCGATATTACACCTTCTAATATTGTTGGTAAATATCCTGGAAAAACTGGATTGATTATGTTAGTCCATTTGATATCCAAGGTAGATTAATATTTGTCTTAATTAAGTTACTATTTCTAAGAGTATCGTTCAAATACATATTTTTTAAAACTTTTTCCTTTACAACAACGAACACCCGTCCTCGCATGAAATTATTATTCATCGGTTAATATTTCAGTATAAAAAATAGTTATTGTTTGCGTCTAAATTAGTACGTTATTTATTATTCGTGGATTTACATATTTGATTAATCGACTTTAAAAAGACCAAATATAGAAGACGCGATGATTAATAATGTCATTCTTTTTTTATTGTTTACCGAGGTTTCACGATTATTACAACCATCGATCATTTTTATGGATAATGCTGAAAAACCATTTGTTAAAAAACCACCAAAAACTGACAAAACTGATCCGAAACGTCTCAAGAAAGATTTACCTAAGTTGATAAAAAGTATCACTAACGAAGATAAAGTTATACTAATTGGAACGACAAGTTCACCTTGGGATGCTGATCAAAAATTATTATATCAAACTTATGACAAAATAGTATACCTTCCCAGACCAGATTATGGCAGTATGTCACTTGTCTGGAGAAATTTATTATACAAGGCAAGAATTCAACATATAAATAATATTAGATTGTTCTCGCCAATTTATAATATCGAAGTAACATAAAAGTATCGTCAAATCGACGCGAATTTCTTTAACAAACATCATAGAAAACAGTATATTCTTTTCGGTTGACCGCAAAAATTCGTGCCAATTATAAAAGTGCAAAATTATTTCTATTTATCTACGCTTTTCGACACACACATTTGTATTATTATTTATATTTATTATATATTTTCTAATACAGTATTCCGGAATAAACAGACAATTCGATATATCAGCAATGAATAAAATCTGTGATGGATTTACTATTGGTACGATATTGGATGCCGTTGATGAGGTATTTACGTAATTGGATTAATTTTAATTATAAAAGTTTTTCATGACATTTTTATTTAATTAGTTAATATAATTGAAAAAAGAGTATTTATGTATTATATATAAATAAATATATATATATATAAAGTGTATTACAGGTTATGACGACAAAACGAATGGTACAATTAAGAACACATCCGTTAACACATGCAGAATTAATTAACGCCATTAGTACCAAAGATCCGGTTTACCGTGAAGAAGAAGACACATTTTTATGTAAAAATATATTTTTCTATATCGATACTCATTGAACACGAATATTTGTTACTTTTGTTTTTTTTTCTTTCGTTTCATTAAATATCATTAATTATAGCATGGTTCTCGAAAACACCAACTTGTCGAAGAAAACAAAGAGCTTTGGAGTTGGAACGAGAAAGGCTCGATGAAGCAAATGAATCCATGAAAAAGAAAGGAAAAAATGGGCGAAAACAAAAGGAATAAAATTTAATAAAATATATATAAGAAAAAATAGAAAAGAATATTAAAAATAATCATGAAGATATATTTTTAGATCAGCACTTCAACGCAACTCAATATTTAAATTGTACATTACGAAAATGTCGTCAATAGTTGTCAATCTAATAATATAATTTTTAAACGATACCATTTCTTATTACATAATACATATAAACTTTCCTGTTATCAATGAACTTGACAAAGAAAATAATTCCAGTAATAATTTACGTAATCCTAATATGTATAATGTACAACCGAGTATTTATACTGATTGTGGTTAAACTGAAGAATAAAAGAAAGGGAAAGAAATTATGATCGAAATTAGAACATCGATAAAAAATTATTTTCTCTTCTTGTATATCTTTCACGCAATGATTAAGTGTTCACACCATGATTATTGTTTCAATGGTCATATTTTATGATCGATATTACATATATACGTTCGTTACATTTGATTAAAAATAGAAGAGGAACATTTTAAACCACGCGTTTGACACGACGATTAACGATGGCCCGTAATCGACCTATGATAACAAGAAGGAGTATGAAAGACTGATAAAAACAGAAAACGTATAATTCTTCCTAAAACATAAAATATGAGTCAAGTTCTTTGACAATGAAATAATAAGTGTTCTTTATAGTTTCTTTTTTCATTATATCTAATAATGAAGAAAATTACGTATGTACTTTTAAGAAAAACAAAAAAGAAAAATGATTATTTTAAAAGTAATTACGTCGTTGTTTGTAAAACAAATTATCTTTTTCTTTATGTAACAGAAAATTAGTTAAAAGTTTAATATTCTTCTTTCTTCGTTTATATTCTTCTAAGATTATTTTCATTTTAAATATTTACGTATATATATTTATTTCTAAAAAAGATATTTCTTCTTTACGAGCATTCAGGACTATCGGAAAATTTTATTCTTTTTAAGTTACGAAATTAACACGAATAGGATTCTTTTGACTAAAAGATTAAACGATAAACAAGATTACTACGAAATGAAAATATTTTTATCTTTTCAATATTGATACGTGTAATTATATGATAATTTAAAAAACGAATTTAAATTCTAACGTTACGTATATGCATTAAGAGGTTAAACGATAAACGATAAACAAAAAACAAAATCACTAGAAAATGAAAATATTTCAATTTTTTTAACATTAATACGTGGAAATATATGATAATTTAAAAACAGGAATATAGTATTTTTGTCTAGACGATTAAACGATAAACAAAATTACTACGAAATGAAAAAATTTCGATCTTTTAAACATTGATACATGTAAATATATGATAATTTAAAAAATTATTACAATTTTAACTGTAATTTTATCTGAAAAAATAACAAAAAAGATAATGAATATGTTATGAGTTACTTTTTGACGTAATGCTTCGATGTACGCAGTAAAATTAAAAAATTAAAGTTAAAAACGAATATTGTCATTTAACCAATTGTGAAATTATACAATTTTTCATTTTAATTTTAATCTAATTGTAAGCTAAGCTCGACTTTTGTTTGTTCATGTAAGTATAGTACCATCGTCATTCGAATACGGTATAGTTGGTAAGATCGCCTTTATGGAGTTAGGCAAGATGCTTTGGATGTAACACAAAGGTCTTGTTAAGAGCGAGGTTATGCCATTTCTTTCGTTATGTCTTAAAGTGGTAACGTCCATGGGAACTTATATTTCTTTTTTTTTACATTAGCTATATAATTAATATATCCAGGAAAGAGAGAAAGAAATTGGTAAAAACTCAAATCACACGACTTTGATCTCTAATCAGATTATACCAATCTACTAGGGGTTATCTGGATAGAAAATAAGAATTATAGAAATAAAAAATATACAAAAATATTATTTCTTTTTCTTATCACGTCAGATCAGCTTAGACATTGCTATATGTGTTTATACATACATATGTATACATATATATGCAATGTGATAAGGATATCTGACTCAAACGTATGAAACATAACGTGATTGAGGTGAAGGAAATAATCGATAAACTTTTCAAAAATTGAATATCCTTTCCGGTGACCTCCACGATTTTCATTCAATAAATTATGCATGAATCGAACAATCGTTACGTAGATTGGAGAACGATTTTGAAGCAAAAATTCAAAGATAAATCAGTGGATGACATTTATATTTTGTAATTTTGTACTTTAAGTTTAAGCTACACTTTTAATAATGTAAAAAAAGAAAAAAAAAAGAGCAAAAGAATTCAATACATAGAATGAAAATTGATTTAATACAAATACATATGTTAACATACATTTATTAATCAATCAAAGATAAATTGTCATTCATAACAATGAATGAAGTAAATATCATTACGATCAAATTATAATTCAACGTTTAATAAATTAATTCTTATAAGCAGCTGTGTCATTTCAATCTTATCAATAATGCAAAACATTTAAACCTTATATAACTAATACCTTAATCAAAAAATTAATCAATATTTATATATTTTTTCAAATTACTGATCAGTAACGTTTGTAAATATTCAATTAGTAACCTTTTCATATGTGAAATAGTTTTTTTTTTCTAATTTACATGAATTAGAATTTTGATGTAATTCTAATTATACGTAAATTATCCTAACCCCAATAAACATCATTAAATGATATTAATAATAATTTGTAAATTTTTTTCTAATATCTAGCAATAATAACAAATGTTTTTTCATAGCTTGTATCTCCGCTAATGTAAAACAATACCGTCAGACGGCGACACGAAATTTGTGATAATATTGTGAATATCATTAACTTAGGTTAGTTATCTATTCTTTTATTCAAATTTCTTGTCACAACGATAATAATTCGGTTCTATTATATAGAATGATTCAAAAGAATGCTATTTTTCTTATCTAATCTAACAACGATTATCGATTCTATACTAGAGAAAAGAATTTTCTGACAGAAGTAATCGTAATTGGCAATAAAATTATATTGATAGTTTCTCATAAATCTATGGGAAGAATCTCGTTCGATCCATCAAAGAAAATATCAAAATAAATAAATAAATACATATGTGTGTAAGAGGTGTTAAAATACTTACAAAAATGAATAATTGAAACACATGATTATCGGACGATGTTACTAAAAAGAAGTCATCGTTTATATTTAAACATGCACATAATAAAAATTACGTATTCATTATAAACGATGATGGACATATTTAAAAAGAAAAAAGAAAAAAAAAAAAAAAGAAAAAAGATCGATTAAAGAAACATTTCGAATAATTATCGAAGCAACATTAACATAAGATACGTTCTCTCAAAAAATGGTTGAGATCATTAAAATGAAATTAAAATGAATATTAATTCGAAATTGGTCTAACGCATCTCGTCTATTTATAAACTATTTCGTAAAAGAATCGTGGAAAAACATGAATGACTTACAAGAGATAAGAGAAGAATAACGTTAAAGGGATTGGAAGGAACAACAGTCGATCCTGCCGGCACATCGAGAAGCACCGACAAAATAAATAATACGCATGCGCTAGCAAAAGATGCATTCCTATTGGCCGATGCCACATGGTCTGATGTCAGACCACGGGGCCGGCCTAATTCAATAATAACGAGATGCTCACGAGCCGGACGCCAACCAGTCCTCTTCGACGAGCCGGTGGTAACACGTGTTGGTCAGTGTCGTCAAAGAGGAGGAACTTTTCCGCGTCGTGTTTTTTGTGTTATTATCGTCATAGCTTCATGCTATTTCGTGTGTGCATATATTATAATCAAAATCTCGATTAATAAGCATACGAATTAGAAAAAAGACAGCCATTGAACGATAGAAAAAAAGAACGAGAGAAGACAGAGCGAGCGAGCGAGCAAGCAAGAAAGAAAGAGAGAGAGAGAGAGAGAGGGATAGAGAAGAGAGGAGGAACGTAACAGAGAGGATATTACGTCTTACTCGTGTCAGGTGAGTTTTTCTACTTAAAAGCCCTTCTTTATTTAACTTTCATATTATTATTTTATCTCATGAAATAATATTGTTTAAATGAGTGTATAATATTTCGTTAAATTGTTGATCTCTGTAAGAAAGTTTCTTCATTGATTAGGAGAATATAGTTATAAGTATAGCGAATTCGCGCCTTGCGAAGAGTCGCCACATTAGAGAAGGGAGGACCGATCGATCGTCCCTGCATTTTACAACAAATACATCTATATTTACATATATATATATATATATATATATATATATATATATGCATTAATTATTAAATTTTATCAAAAAGGTGCTCTTATATTTATCTTTTTTAAACTGGTNAACTAAAGGATGCCTTCAATTGGTGATTACAGTACACAAAAAGTTACAAAACAAACAATATATATATATATATATATATATATATATATATATATGCATTAATTATTAAATTTTATCAAAAAGGTGCTCTTATATTTATCTTTTTTAAACTGGTTATGTAAATTGGCTTTTTTTTTTCGTGATTTATCTTATAATTTTTTATTGACCTCTTGACAATATATGTAAACACAAAGAAGGAAGTTTCCCTACATTCATGTCCGCCATTGTTCTCTTTAACCTGTTATATATCTATAGATAGAATATATAGTATATATATAATATGTTCGATTTTATTGCTTTTTTTTTATTATAAATCATTAAATCGCGTATATATATAAATATACTTATTACGTAAAAGTCATTTTATAAAATAGTTTATCTTAATAATTCATAAAGTAAGGAATTAAATATGCACTATTTTTTCTTTTCATGGAGGGATACAACCAAGTGTTGGGTTACTCGATCGATACTACTACACTTTAGTTCATTTGACTTTGTTTTCGAACATATACAAGTATGTATTTTATATATACATACTTGTGTCATAAAATACTTTCGTTATGTTGAAGAAAAATTGAGAAATGTGATAAAAATATAATTACTATAGATAGCTAATACAATCTATAGAATTGACAAACTAGTAATAAATTGATTAGCTGATAAAGATGAATGATTAGATGAAACACTCGCTAGAGCGTAAATTAGAAACTATGCAATGATCGATTCGTCTTTTTACTAGCTTATGGTCATGTGCCCTTTCAAAATATCTATTTGTCAATTCGCAGAGATAGTATATGTGTGTACGTATAGGAAATATTATATATGTGTGTATGAGTTAGATATCCTGTGTTACTTTGAATTCGGCGCAGTAACTTCAAACTTGTTTTTTTTTTTTATTATGAAATTTATCTCTCTATTTTTATTTCTTTTTTTTTCATCTTTTAATTTTTTCTAAAATGTCACGTAATATTAAAATGAAAGAGAAAAAAAAACATCCATAAGTCAAGCCTGTAGGAGGTCAGACCTGATACTTAGGAGTATCATGCTTCATTGGCAGTGATAATCTCAGCGTTATGCCGGACGTACATTTCTCTTTCAAAGATTATAAAACATTTTTAATATTTATACAATCTTTATTATATATATATATATATATATATATTGTTTGTTTTGTAACTTTTTGTGTACTGTAATCACCAATTGAAGGCATCCTTTAGTTTCGTGAGATACTTGTACTTTTTATTTAATTAGTTTTATTATGTATTATTTATAAAAAGGATAAAAAAAAGTAATTAATTTCACGTAGTATTAGTAAAAAGTATTGATCAAATGCAAAGAACATTAATCAAAAATTTACTTCGCAGAAAAACAAAAATTGAAAGATTAAAGTTCATTCAAATGATTCGCGCGTTTTCTTCCGATTTATGCACGTTTTCGAAGATTTTTCTTATGCCATTTTCTCGAACGCTTGTGTACTCAATTAACACCAAATATCCAAGTATGAATGTAACTCGCGCATGTCATCATTTAAAGAAGTTTTTAAATGAGTGTCAATAATAGCTATTCAGAATGTCGAATGTTTTCCTTGCATCTACGTCGTAGCTGTGTGATTGCTTTTTGATTTCGATTTGAATAAATTATTCGATGATGTAGAGAGAGAGAGAGAGAGAATTTATATATTTTTTGCTTTTTTTTTGTCTCTTTTAATCTTTACAAACTCCGTTGAAAAAAACATTTAAAAACAAAAAAAAATGTTGTTACGAAATTGCTGGTAGACAGTAATACAAAAACACGCGAATCCATTAAAGATTAAATCCTTATGCAAGAATATTATAAATAGATTATTATTTATTTGTTATTTAATTCGAAGTATCAATAAATTTGAATATACTATAAGGATACTGCATCTGCAGTGTTCGTTTGTTGAGAATTTATATATCGCAATGACGTGTCCGATTAACAAGTTGAAACGTGCGCTGTCTCTTGATTCTCAGGTATCATGTTATCTACTCTGTTATCACATTGCTAAAGTGCAGCTGAAGATTGAAAATAAGACTAATTTTTTTGAATATAAAGATCAGAAGTAAGGTTGATCATTTTGGATGGAGAAAAGAAGTGTAAGGGTTATCAATACAATGAAGAAATAAAGCACGTTTCCGAAAATGAAATGTACGAATTGTCATGGTTGATATTCCTATAGTTATCTTATCTTTTTACTAATTGTAAACATTTTTCTTAATGTCTCTTTTAATGTCTCTTTTAATATTCTTTCCTTGTAAAATATTAGCTGTCAAGATATTGTATATTCGTCTCGGTTTTTTAATTTCTTCGATGTATTTCCGCGACAAAAATGCAATTTGCTTTAATCAAGCATCGTTGTCCTCGTTTCTACTGATTTCTTTTGTCTTATAATTGTTTAGTTAGCTGAAAAGAAGAATTTTTTCATACGAAGTAATTATAATTTATCTAGGGAAAAATGTTAATGCAACGCATAGCGTATGCACCGAGTTATATTATACAATAGTCTACTTTAGACCCAAAAGAGATATTGGACAATGAAAAAATGAAATAAAGAATCGTGTATATACTTTTAACAAATTTACAGGTAATCATAGGAAAGAAAAATTGTGCGTTTAATAATATTATTATTGGTACATTACTTTTGTTCGTCACTGTATGCACCTATGTATATTATGCGTGCATGATTATATGAAAACGAGGATTATCGTTACCGGTCGTCAATGCATGATAGCGTATGTGGTTAACCTTAACAATGATCTCATATTAGATCAACCTTCTTCGTTGTAAATTGAAATTACTTTTTTGCCAGATTATTATAATATTCATATAAAACGTGGCCAAATGATTTTTATTATATTTAGAAATTTTCGTAGAACAAAAATAAAGAATATTATTAGGCGTACAACTATGCTTCCACCGTTTTAAACATTAGTTTAAAAATGAAAGATATGAGAAGCCAAAAAATGAAAGAAACTTTTAAGATAATGACGTGAAGAGAACAAAAAATATACTTATTATGACATTAAACAAATTTACAAGGCTGGGTTGAAAAGTTTTGTGAATGTTAATAAAAATAATATTTTTATTTCTTTTATTATATTGGATTTATATATTAATTGAATATCGAAACACTATATAATTATTATCGTTATGCATTATTAGAGGAAAAATTAAAAGGCCATTAGCGTAAATTATAATTCAAGTTATCGAATAGGTCACGACTTGTCTCCGATGTGTGCTCGTGATGTTTTAAATGTTACGATTAACATTTAATATCTTTTAATGAAAGTCCTTTAAAAATATGGAATAATTTGTTGCTTCACGTACGATACTTAAGTGGAATTTCTTGAAAGTACGTGCGTCATCGTTTACTTATAATTAGTAATTATATAGATAGCAGTATCATAATTGTAAAAATATCGTGATGTAGATAAATTATTATTTTTTTAATAGAGAGAGAACTTATTATAATTTTGTAATTATATATGTAATTGTAATTTTTAATACAAATTTTTCATTTGCCGGTAAAGAATATGAAAGAGAACAAAAATGAATGAACGGATTAAACTTTAATTTTATTCATTGAAAAAAGAGTATTTTAAAATAATTATATTATTTTCATTCGAAATATATTCGGTAATATTAATCATATTTTATACATCGTTTGCAGCTTTTAAGTTTAATATTTGCTGACAATGATTAATAAAAATTTGCAGTGCTTTGGATTTTTATAATTCAAATGTTAAATATTGTTAAGAAAATGGCAATATACATAACTGTGATAATATAATTAAATATGAAAAAAGGAAGAAAGAAAAAAAAGAGAGAAAAATAAACGCAAATAATTGTTCTTTTTATTGTTATAGAAACGACAAAACGTCGACAGAAGTCATTAATATTTATCACAAAAAAAAAAAACTCATTTTTTAATTGTGTAAGTTTGCAATTTTCAATTTTAAAAATAGAAAAATATTTGTAATTATAATGTAACCGTTCTGTGCTGATAAGACGAACTTCTCGTGATCCTAATGGCCATGAACTTAACTTATCCACTTACACGTGCAACGCAACGATAACTCACGCATTTACTATTTATCGATTAAATCTTATTTTTAATTTTTTATGATTTAATGTTTCTGCTGATCGATCATACGATTATTGATTAGAATATTTTATAGTTTAAAGAAATAGCAAGAAAATCATGATTTTGTTGTATTCTCTTTTTAAGAATATTTGTTTTTTATCCCCATATTAATGTAGATAAATGTGTAATATGTATATATCTTTTTTTCTTTTACAAAGATTATAAGTTGCTATTAAGGGGAATTTGCAGAAATAATGTTGAGTATTTGTATAGTCAAATATTTCCTAGGATTGCAAGCACTATCATGTAATATGTATATGTGCATTATACATATGCAGACGTCATTATTTTCTTGCATGTATATACACAGCAGTCTTTTATTTCAAAAAAATTAATAGTTTTATGAAATGGTGTTCGTTCGGAATACTTAATATTCATTTACACGATCATATAAAATAGTTTTATTTATTAATTTTCATCCATACAGATATTAATATTTTTTTACATTTTTATTCCAACTGTACACAAATTTGTTACTATTATTTTTATATAAAATATAAATACAAATAAAAATGTTTGAATTTTCAGCCTATTGTCCACTAGGCTATCACGTTCAATAAATTATCCAGGAACATTTCAAGACTCCTCTAAAAGTTTGTATAGTTAAACAAAGAAACAAAATAAATTACAAAGATGCCTGCTCGATTCGAAGGTGTAAACAGTCCTATCGTACGAGAGCCAATCGTTTCGAATGGTGTTTCCCATAATCTCAACGAGGATATTGTCATAAGTGGTTTCTCAGGTAAATTCAAATTATTTGTAAGAATACATATTTTTTAATTTGTTTTTTTTTTTATTATCATATTTGTAATTAATGAAAATAATGTTGATAGGTCGTCTACCAGAATCGTCAAATATAGAAGAATTTAAAGCAAAATTATTCGATGGAATCGATTTGGTCACAGACGATGAACGTCGTTGGCCCTCCGGTCTATATGGTTTACCAACTAGAAGTGGTAAACTTAAGAATCTCGAGTATTTCGATGCCACTTTCTTTGGTGTACATGCTAAGCAGGCTCACGTAATGGATCCACAACTTCGAATGCTCTTAGAAATAACCCATGAAGCTATTATCGATGCTGGCATCAATCCTGTTTCAATAAGGGGCACAAGAACTGGTGTATTCATAGGGGTTTCTTCATCGGAATCTGATGAATTTTGGACGAGAGATCCAGAGATGGTCAATGGTATGTTATACGCATTTAATTCATCTTGACGAACTATAACTTTTATCTACAATATTATTCTACAACAATGCTTGCAATTATCCGTTCTTATCTCTTCCTGTATCTTTGAAAACTACTGTTCTGTTAGTCATTTGTTAATCTGTCTACATATATTAGGTTGTCCCATAAGTTCTTTCCGCGCTACGCTATGTATGACTTCGAGCCAGCTATGTTTGTAGACATGCAGGCTTAATAGCATAATGAGGCTTCCTGAGAGATGTAAAAATATCGTCTATTGATTTCGCATCAAAAAAAAAGGAAGGAACTTATGGGACAACCTAATATATATTAAAATGTAATTTTTATAACTTTTAAGTAATTATCTTTTAAACAAAGATATCATTATCGTATAATGTTGTATAAATTATTAGCGATTTTTTATTACTATTATGTAATAATATATTATGTATATATATTTAAACAGGATATGGGTTGACTGGATGTTGCCGGGCAATGTTTCCAAACAGAATTTCATATACCTTCGATTTCCAAGGACCAAGTTATGCAGTAGATACAGCCTGTTCATCTTCATTATACGCAATGCATCAAGCAATAGCTTCAATGAGATCTGGAGAATGTGATTCAGCTATAGTTGGTGGTTGTAATTTACTTTTGAAGCCAACAAGTTCACTACAATTTCACAGATTAAACATGTTATCTCCGGATGGTATGTGCAAGGCTTTTGATGCAGATGGAAAGGGTTATGTAAGGGCAGAAGCGGCTGTGGTTATATTTTTGCAAAAGTCGAAGGATGCTCGTAGAGTTTATGCCACTGTTGTTCATTCTAAAACAAATGTGGATGGCAATAAGATCCAAGGAATTACTTTTCCTAATGGAGATATGCAGAATAAGTTGATGCAAGAAGTATATTCGGAATGTGGCATTAATCCAGCCGATGTTGCTTATGTTGAAGCCCATGGAACTGGTACGAAAGTTGGAGATCCACAGGAAGTTAATTCGATTGCAGATATATTTTGTAAGAACAGAAAAGGACCCTTGCTTATTGGATCGGTTAAGTCAAATATGGGTCACTCAGAACCAGCCAGTGGATTATGTTCAATTGCAAAGATTCTTATTGCAATGGAAAGTGGTATTATTCCACCTAACTTACATTTTAATAGTCCTAATACTAACATACCTACATTGTTGGATGGAAGGATGCAGGTGGTTGACAAACCATTGCCATGGAAAGGTGGTCTGGTAGCACTGAACTCATTTGGTTTTGGCGGAGCAAATGCACACATTGTTTTACGTAGTAACCCAAAGCCAAAATTGTCACCAGTATTGGAAACTAAATTACCTAAACTTGTAATTGCGTCTGGCCGTACTGAAGAGGCTGTTGACTTTTTGTTAGACACAATTAAACAATACGAACAGGATGATGAATTTATTTCAATAATCCACGATATACATGCTGATAATATTTCTGGACATTCTGTGCGTGGGTTTGAAATATTAGGAAATTCTAATATTCGCGATGTCAGTCAATATAATAATTCGGGTAAACGACCTATATGGTTTGTATTTTCTGGTATGGGTTCGCAATGGGCTGGTATGGGAAAAGAATTGTTTTGCATTGAAACCTTCCAACGTAGTATGCTACGTTGTGCTGAAGCGTTGAAACCAGAAGGCATTGATCTGATCAATCTCATTCTACATGGAACAAACGAGACTTTTAAGAATGTATTAAATTGTTTTGTATCAATTGCTGCTATTCAAGTAGCGCTTGTTGATTTATTAACGTTATTAGATATACATCCAGATGGTATCATTGGACACTCTGTTGGAGAGTTGGGATGTGCATATGCCGATGGTACTTTTACACCTGAACAAACAGTCTTAGCAGCGTATTGGAGAGGAAAATGTATATTAGAATGCAATTTACCACCTGGAGGAATGGCTGCGGTTGGTCTCGGCTGGCAAGAAACAGCGAAACATTGCCCTCCTGACGTTTCGCCAGTTTGTCATAATGCTCCTGATTCCGTAACGGTCTCTGGCCCAGCCGATTCTGTTCTCAAATTTGTAGATGAATTGAAAAGTCAAAAAATCTTCGCCAAATCTGTTGATAGTTCTGGCTTTGCTTTCCATAGCAAATATATAGCATCGGCTGGTCCCAAATTACGTACAGTACTTGAGAAAATTATTCCAAATCCAAAACAACGTTCTGCCAGATGGATCTCGAGTTCTATACCTGAGAGTGCTTGGGGTGGTCCACTCGCACAACTTAGCTCAGCAGCATATCACGTAAACAATCTTTTATCGCCTGTATTATTCCAAGAAGCATTGGCTTATGTACCAGAAAATGCAATGGTTATTGAAGTTGCACCTCATTGCTTGCTTCAAGCAATTCTACGCAGATCCTTACCCCCAACTGTAACAAACATTGGTCTTCACAAAAGAGATTACGCAAATAATACAGACTTCTTTTTAAGCAATATAGGGAAATTATATACCGCAGGTGGTCAGCCCAAAATTTCCAAATTATATCCACTTATTAACTATCCCGTTGGTCGTGGTACACCGATGTTAAATTCCCTTATTAAATGGGATCACTCAACTGCATGGAGTGTAGCTAATTTTGCTAATACAGCTCGTTCTGGAGAAAGTATCGTTGAAATTGATTTATCCAAAGAAACAGATGCTTATATCAGTGGACATACGATTGATGGAAGAATTTTGTTTCCCGCAACTGGTTATTTAACTATTGTATGGAAAACATTCGCAAAACTTCACAGTACTGATTATGAAAAAATGCCAGTGGTTTTTGAAAATGTAAAGTTCCAACGTGCTACGATCATTCCAAAAGAAGGCTCAGTAAAATTCCTAATAAATATTTTTGATGGTAGCGGTGAATTTGAGATTTGTGAAGGTGGATCTGTTGCGGTTACTGGTAAAATTCGTGTACCAGAAAACATAGAAAAGGAACAATTGAGCCTGCCAGCTCCTACCACTCAAGATGAAACTGGCCTTATGGAATTAAATACTAGTGATGTTTACAAAGATCTCAGATTACGTGGTTACGATTACAGTGGAATTTTCCAAGGTATCAAGATATCGGACAATCGAGGAATAAACGGACAACTTTCTTGGAATAACGATTGGATTTCATTTATGGATACTATGCTTCAATTTTCTATACTTGGCAAAAGTGTCAAAGAATTATACATTCCAACACGCATACAACATATTTCTATAAATCCTACTGCTCATTTGAAATTAGTGAACAAACTTCCACAAGAAGGAGGAAGTCTTCCAGTTTATAACTACACAAATATTTCTTGCATCAAGTCGGGTGGCGTTGAAATGAGAGGTTTGAAAGCATCATTAGCTCCAAGGAGACAACAAGTTCAAGCAGCGCCCAAACATGAACGATATACTTTTGTACCATATGAAAATTATCAAATCCTTTCTGAAGATCCCGACAAAGCTAAGTTACATATTCTAACGGTTTTATTGGGTATTGTTCATGAAAATGTATTCAGTTTTAAGCTAAAAATAGCTGAAGTAGCTGGAGAAAGAGCAGCCGAAGCTTTAATGTCATCATTGGTGTTACAAATTTTGTATAGCGAACCTGGAATTATTAATGTGAGTATTAAAATAATCGATTTATTGAAACTGATCTAATACAAACGAGCAAAATTGTATAAATTAATATGTAATATTGTTTTTCTATCATAGATTGAATCACAACTGATAACCACTTCGCCAGATAATTATGCTGCATCTTTGGATCAATCAGATATAAAGATTGTAGCTATAGATATAAACAATGCACTTGCTGGACAGGATTTACATCTTGTAATAGCAGCCGATGTACTTAGTAACAAATCTCTAACTGTCTTAGAAAACTTATCTAAATCGTTGAAAAATGGAGGATTTATTATTCTGGAAGAGACTGGAAAATTCGATGTGAAATTATTAAAAGGTACTGGATTAACGGTCGTTAGTACACAAATTAACGCTGGAAAGATTTATGTGCTTTTGAAGAAACTCGAACAGAAAGGTGAACCTATAATTATTCAAATTAACGAAAAGAATTTCTCTTGGCTGGAAAAAGTTAAAGCTGTATTGCATAAATCTGAAACGGAAGGTCAAGAGATACTTTTCGTTAGTCAAGGCGAAGAATTACTTGGTAAGCTTATTTTATTATTTATCTTATTTATTTTATTTATTATATCTTATGTTTTTTTATAATTATTGTTAATGAATGTTTTGTTTTATAGGAATGATCGGTTTCATGAATTGTCTTCGTTTTGAGAGTGGTGGGAAAAACGCTCGTTACGTTTTCATTCAAGATAAAAATGCACCAAAATTTTCTTTAACTTCAAAATATTATGCCGACCAATTAAGCAAGCAATTAATTGCGAATGTATCGAAGGGACGTCATTGGGGAAGTTATCGTCATTTACGTTTGGAGCAACAGAACGACGCATCGTCTCTGAAAGTTGAGCATGCTTACATTAATACTTTGGTTAGAGGTGACTTGACTAGTTTAAGATGGATCGAAAGCTCTTTGAGTTATTACCAACCTGAAAAATATCCAGACACTGAAATGTGTAGCGTTTATTATGCTCCGTTGAATTTCAGGTAAGTTTCTAATCAAGATCTTTCTATTATTCAATCATTTTGTTTAATAATAATTAATTATATACTTTTTTCGTGTATAATAGAGACATCATGTTAGCTACTGGAAAGTTACCACCAGATGCATTACCAGGTGACATGGCTTCTCAAGATTGTATTTTGGGTCTTGAATTTTCTGGTAGAAATACCAAAGGACAAAGAGTAATGGGAATGGTAGCGTCTCGAGGGTTAGCAACAACCGTCTTAGCAGATCCAGGATTTATGTGGGAAGTACCCGATAAATGGAGCTTAGAACAAGCAGCAACTATTCCAGTTGTCTATGCAACGAGCTATTATGCTCTCTTTGTACGTGGTAAATTACGACCAGGTGAAAGCGTTTTGATTCATGCTGGTACCGGTGGAGTTGGTCAAGCAAGTATTGCAATAGCTTTACATGCTGGATGTAAAGTATTCACTACAGTAGGATCTGAAGAGAAACGAACTTTCCTAAAAAAGACATTCCCGCAATTGACCGATAAAAATATTGGTAATTCAAGAGATACCAGTTTCGAACAACTGATTCTAACTGAAACTAATGGACGCGGAGTTGACGTTGTTTTGAATTCATTGGCGGAAGAAAAGTTACAAGCTAGCGTGAGATGTCTTGCAAGGGATGGCCGATTCCTTGAGATTGGTAAATTTGATTTAGCAAATGACAGTTTTCTAGGAATGTCTGTTTTCTTAAAGAACACCACATTCCATGGTATACTATTGGATGCGCTATTTGAAACTAATTGTCCAGAGAAAAGAGAGGTAGTAAAATTAGTTAGCGAAGGAATTAAAAATGGAGCTGTAAAGCCACTCCAATCAACAGTCTTTTCGGAACAACAAATTGAACAAGGATTTAGATTTATGGCCACTGGTAAACATATCGGCAAGGTATTGTTAAAGATTCGCGATGAAGAAACACAGAAGGTCGTACAACCATTCTCAAAGACTGTAGCAGCTATTCCACGAACATACATGAATCCAGACAAATCGTACATACTTGTTGGCGGTCTTGGTGGATTTGGATTAGAACTTGCAAATTGGATGATAACTCGAGGTGCCAAGCATGTTGTTCTGACGTCAAGATCAGGTATACGAACCGGATATCAAGCATTGTGTGTTAGACGTTGGCGTGAATCCGGTGTAAATGTTGTCATTTCTACAATCGATGTTACAACATTAGCTGGTGCAGAGAAATTAATTGAAGAATGTAATAAGATAGCTCCTGTTGGTGGCATATTTAACTTGGCTGTTGTCTTGAACGATGCTCTCATTGAAAATCTTAATGAAAACAATTTCAAAAATGTTGCATTACCTAAAATTGATGGCACAAAGAATTTAGATTTAGCCTCAAAAAAACATTGCCCTTCTTTGGATTACTTTGTTGTATTTTCATCGGTATCTTGTGGAAGAGGCAATATAGGACAAACTAATTATGGTCTTGCTAATTCAGCAATGGAGAGAATAGTAGAACAAAGACAATCCAATGGTTTACCTGGTTTGGCTATTCAATGGGGTGCCATTGGTGATGTTGGTTTAATTTTAGGTACGATCATATCTCTTTGAAAAATCTAAATACATTTCTAATACGTGAAATATGTTTATACAAATAATATTAACGTGATGTTATTTTTTGTTTTACAGAAAGTATAGGAAATAACGAAACAGAAATAGGTGGTACTCTTCCACAACGTATAAGCAGTTGTCTCTCATCATTGGATGTATTCCTTCAACAATTCCATCCTGTTCTATCGTCTTTAGTTTTAGCGGAAAAACATAAAGCGACTGATAATTCGAATCAAGTTACTCTCGTCCAAGCTGTTGGAAATATTCTAGGAATCAAAGATGTCAAGAAAATAAATCCAAGTAATACTTTGGCTGATTTAGGAATGGATTCATTAATGGGTACTGAAATAAAACAAACTCTTGAAAGGAATTACGATTTAGTCCTATCAGCTCAAGAAATTCGTGGATTGACGTTCAATAAATTATTGGAATTGTCATCCGATAATAACACAGATACGAATGATGCTGCTGCAGCAACTACAAATAGTAATACGACAGAAAATGTAACAGACGAATTACTATTCCAATATTACGAAACCGAAATTGTACCTAAAGTATCTCTCGTAGAATTAGAAACTAAGAATTCAAAGGGTACACCATTGTTCTTGGTTCATGCTATAGAAGGAATCATATCTCCTCTTAAAACTTTAGCTGCTCAATTAGATCGGCCTGTTTGGGGATTTCAATGTACCCAAGATGCTCCGCTTAATTCCATATCGGAATTGGCTGAATTCTATATAAAGATCATGAAACAGGTACAGAAAAAAGGTCCATTCCATATAGGAGGATATTCTTTTGGTGCCTGTATAGCTTTCGAAATGGGATTACAATTAGAAAAAACTGGTGAAAATGCTGTTTTAACTCTTCTCGATGGTTCACCGGCATTTATTACTTTGCATACGCAGAAAATTGGAAAACAAGGTAATCAGATAAATAAAGATGAATTATTTGACGGTTGTCGAAAAGCTTTGGCATTCTTCTTGAAACAATTTAGAAAGGATATCAATTATCTTCAGGTAATATATAATAAAATTACAAATTTTTAATGTTAATTGATATATACATATATAATGATTACTCTTTTAATATATGCATATATTTTTATTCATATGAAATATAATATTTACAGGCATATAGTATCTTAAAAGACACAGAAACCGAAGAGCAGACGTTAGATAAAATGTTAGAAGTAATTGGTAGTACGCCATTCAAACCAGAGGAATTAAAAATCGCTGGTATATTATTTTACAAAAAATTAAGAGCCGCTAATGTTTATCAACCCAATGATAAATTTAAGGGTGATATTACATTACTCAAAGCCAAAGACAATTTTGTAGCATTGAATTACGATTATGATCTTTCAGAGGTAATTAATATATATCATTTAATAAGTTTTATTATAACTCTTATAAGTTTTTTTTTTAAATATCAATTTTTAACTTTTGTTTTTTTTTCTGCAGATTTGTAGGCAAAAAGTTAAAGTCGAGGAATTACCAGGTAATCATAGAGATATTTTAGTTGGCGATGGTAGTAAGAAAATAGCAAGCGTTTTGCGAGTATAAAATTATTTTTAAAACGAAAAAGGAAAAATAATTTTTTGTTTTAACCAATACCAAATTTGATACTTTATCTTATTGGATATCTATGAAGTCGTTTAAAAAAGATATTAACGTTCTGTAAAGTATCGTGATATACTGTTTAATTAAAAGTATCACTAATGAGAGAAAGAAAGAAAGAAAGAAAGATTATATATATATATTTATATATATATACCTATAGAATTTAGTGATAATAATGACTCGTATGCAAAGTTTTGAAAGTTCCTTTTGTACAAACATTCCTTCGTCGTAAAGAAAAACTGTCTATATATGTAATATCGTTTATTGAAATATATAAACTTTTGCTTTGGTGATTTGGATCACGATAATCTTTTGAAGTAAACGCATGTTTTTATTACATAAATTATCAAAAAACAACGTGCCAAGCACAGAGCTTTAGTTTATATAAATATAAGCTATTAATAATTAATATAACTTAAATTAATTGTGTATAAAATAAAAAAAATAAGATAAAAATAAAAATAAAATAAAGGACTACTTTAAATAAGTAGTTGATAAGTTCGTGATAATAATAAGCACGAAAATAATACTAGAAAGATGATGAGAAGAATGAGATGTCTAGCGTGTATTTTTTGGAGAAGTCTCAAGTACTATAAAATCTTTCCGCTGGTTATTGGTGGACAAAATAACCATCGTTAAGTTTTATAGTTATATTATCATTATATTTATTCTGTTATTATATAATTATAATAATAATCTCATAATCATTTGTTGTGTTGTTTATCTCTTTAATTGTTTTTTCTAATATCGGTATGTATGAAAGGCACAGAAATAACGCAGATATCATAATTAAATTGTTTTTACAAAGAGTATATAAGATATTCACGTGTTATGTTTTTTAGTAGAATAAAAAAGTGGAAATAGAACAAAATTAACACAAATGCTTGTTAAAGAGCGTTACGATAGATATGATATTTGTAAAATATATGCTAGAAATATATTTTTTTTTAATGTATGTCTTTGTTTGCGCTAACATTTTTCTTTTTTTTTTTTTACGATTTAATCTAAAATTAAGGTGAAGTCGCTCCCGCGTGGTCTATAAAGATTCCCATTCCTTTTGTCTCTCATATTGTCCTCTTATCGCTAATCACATAAACACCATGAACGTGAATTTTTCTATCCTATAAACCCTTAAACCGAGAATGCCTATACTCGTTCCTCCACTCTCTGCTACCAAAAATCGCTACCGCACAATTTATGCAATAAATAATTTACTATTGTTTTATCAATTTTTGAAGAAATATGAAAATTCTTTAATTAATATAATTAGCGAATTATATAGACAGCATTTGTTTTATCGATAAATGTAAATGAATATTACCGGTGGAATAAACAAAATTGCATATCTTCAGGAACAATATTTGTTATAAATACTAATAGAATTTAATTGAAAAATTAAAAACATTAATATAGCCATTATATCCACCTGCTATTATCTCTCGCATTGTTGTTGTTATAATTATAATTATTTATTTTGGTACATTCCCATTTATTATTTTTTCATTTTAGAAACATTTGAAATATTTAACATTACGGTTTTTTCAATCATGATAATAATAATGACAATTTGTTACATTTCCCTACTTACTATTATTATCTTAATTATTTGTAAAATAAATTATACTTTGTGTGAATGTAAGAAGTTAACTTAGATTCATAATACACTATAATATTAACCCTTTGAGTGGCATGAATGCAGGGAATGCAAAGACAGTTTGTAATTGTTGATAATAGTTTCGAGTCTTGTAATAACAAAATTGTGCTCAATAATAACTTTCACATAATATTTTATATATAATATATGGAAGAATAATTATTATAACTTACTTAGTTATGCTTAGTAAAGTATTTCATCTCCAGAAAGTGCTTTTGCCAAGATTATTCAATACTCAAAGGATTAAATTATAATATTAAATTATTTTACATTCACATATATATAGAAATAATTTAATTGACACTATTTCATTATATTACGATAATTTGGATCAGTAATAGCTGCATTTGAATCACATGTGAAAGATACGGTCAATGCATATCGAGTTCCAGATTGGACTTTTTCAACTGCGTGCAAATTTTCACTACCAGATGTGAACATTAATACTCTACCTAAAGGACAACAAATTTTCTATTTAAATTTAAATATTAGACATTATTTTAATATAAAATATAACACACAACTTACCCTTTCGTGGTTCTACAGTACTATTAACATTGTTGTCATTAATAAATATAAATCTACCTCCTTTGAAATCTCTATCGTAATCATTTAAATATAGTAAAGAGGTATAATGAAAGTGTTTATATGTTTCCTGTAAATATAAAAATAGATTCTTAAAATACTTTATTCGAAGCATGTGTATGCATATATAATTAAATCTGGTAGGACATATTTCTACCTTATCGACATGTGGATGCCAATATTCATCATGTATAGTTTTAGCCGGCACATTAGTCATTTGCGAAAAGAAAGTTGGTTTAGTTAAATGAATCTTATCAACATCTACTCCAAAATAATGCGCTATGGAATGCTGAATCTTGGTCTTAACTACTCTAAGAACAAAGATAAATTTTTATATAAAAAGAAAACAAATATTAATCATAAATATATTTTTAAACATAAAAATTTAGGTATTCATACTTATACATGGCAAAATCAACAGCATTAAATATTTTATCTCTTCCTTCTAGCTGATAGATGTTAACGAATTTAGATCCTTTACTCAATGCACCAGAGTGAAGGTCTAAGATAGTTGCACCACCATCAGAACCACCTAAACTCATACCGTTAATTGCAAGTTTTAAGAGAACATCGCTCTCTGCCGAAGTAACTAATTTATCTGTTACCATTCTTCCACATTTTTCTGGTAGACAACCAGGAAATTGATTTAATTCATTTTTAAATTCTTCTGAACACTCTACGGTTTGCGTTCGGGTTACCAGTATATCTTTTTGTTTTGCTAATTGTATTTCTTTACCGTTTCTACTATTATACCAGACGATAAACAAAACTCCAACAATTAAGATGCAACGTGACCATACTCTTTGATACGGGAAGGATATAGAAGGTCCAAATTTTCTAAAAATTAACAAAATAATTTTATTATTATATACATTTACGAAATAATATAATTAAACTAAATTAAGAAATAGTTTAGAGTGATAAAAGGAAAGTTAAGAAATGGAAATTTTTATATTGCAGTAAATTCATATTAATAACACTTACAATTAAATCGATATCTCTATTGAATGAAAAAATGTGGTTACAAATATGTGATACATACGATTTGACAGTTTTATTTGTATCGGTATCTACATCTTCTTTCACATTGTTTTGTGCTTGTATTGCCTTTTCCTTCTTAACGTCCTTTTTCTTGGACTTTTTATTTTCTTGTGACATATTTTAATTAATATGTTTTCTCAATGTTTATATTTACAGTAGTAACGTCGGAAGATCTTTCTTCTTTAGTAACAGGTGGTACAGAGTGCGCCACATGTGCATTTCTCTAATCAAAAAAATGATAATAAATTGGATATATTTTTACAGAGAATTTTTTAATTATGATATTATACAATGAAGAACAAAATGATTCATTGATTTCCTCGTAATAAAGAATAAATAAAAAGTCCAAAGTATTTTTTTATACAAAAATTTTAGTTATTTAAAAATGAATTTAATAACAAAACAAATCATTAAAGTCAAGCAACGTGTTCACGGTTAGTAAAATGGATGAGTGACCCGTTCGGAAAAACAAAAAATAAAACATAATCTAATATTATACTAATCGAAATAAAATTTTGATTAATATATTTAATATAGATTTATTTTTCAAATATTTCAGAGAGAATTTAAAAATGATGAGTATAGCGCATGGGCAACAAAGAAATCTTAAAGTTATTGGTTTGACACCATGTTGTCATAGAAACTGATAAAAGCATGGCCGACTGTACTACAGTTTACGATTACCAACCGTTCAAGAAGGTGATGATTAAATACTTCACGATTTATCATCGACATTGAATGATTTTTTAAGTGAGTATTTACAAATATTTTTTATTGATTAGTTCATTATTTTTATTATTATTATCAGTTTTATTTTATTGAAATAATTATAATAGATCGAGTTAAATATTATAACAAAAATTTTATTTCTCTTGTCTCAAGAAACAACGTAGTTTTTTCATGATCGTTATAATCATTTATTTATGATTGTAATTAACTTTTACTAATTTATTACATTTATCAATATTGTTGTTTGAAAATATTTATAATAATTTGAACTACCACAACTCGCGTCACTTGCAATACATATTTTTGTTCTTTTTTAATAAACAGCGTGAATACCAAGTTTATTTAACTTTCGCATAAAGAAACGAAAAAAAAAAACTATAGTATGATAATAATAGCTAAGAGAAAATTCTAATCGATATAACATGATATTGATATTTTTCATTTCTAAGAACGATTTTGTTAAAACGCGTTACTAATGTATAACGTCATTAATATGAAATATTTATTAGTTCATTGTACACTTTATGCGTATACATATAGTGTATTGTTAATGGTTTCACCGTTTGTATGTCTTTAACTAAGAATTTTTTATTATATAAATTTGAAACGTACAAATGCATAAAAAAACATGATTACATACTTCCCGCATAGAGACATACTACAGAAAGATAACAAACATTTTATAGTTGTTTTCAACTACTTTTTGAATGTTCACTACATTAACCAATTATTAATCGCATGTAATTTATTTTGTAGAAATTTTATTTACATAACAAAAATATATTATAAATATATAGAAATGTTATTAATCATTTGCTCGAAAACATAAATCGATAATTAGTTGATTATAAGTACAAGTTAGTTAAAAATAAGTAGATAAGAATTTTGATTAGCTTTAAAATGATATATTAAAAAATAACATTTTGACAAATATTGCTTTTAAATTTTAACTTGTATAAGGGGTGGATTTTTTAAAGGAAAATATATTTAAAATAGAAGAACGCTTAGGAAATCCATATTCTCGCGTGTCTCGAACTCGGTTAAGAAAATGGTAATCTCAGGAAACGGTGCATGCATGAAAAGTAACCCAGATTAGGTTCTCTGTACCTTCCTTTACCACAAAATACAAGGTTTCTCTACGGAATAGTCGATCCTATAATCGATCTGATTATCGCCGCTAGCTTTTAGGTTTCTTCTAAGAAAATATAAAATCATTATACAATTACGTTAGTAAAATCTGTCGAGTTGAAACTGAATCATGAACTTTTCACAAACCCTGCATATATAATAATTTAATATATTGCATATAGGTAGTAGGTAGTATATAAGCGTGGGTTGGGTTATTTACCTTTCTATTACCTTTATGTTACCTTTTATAAAAACAATGCAAGTTTTTCTTTCGTGACAACTTGAATCGACCTTATTCGCTTATTAAAATCGATATAAGACGTTACCTCGTGAATCACCAGGACGAGAGAAAAATTTGATTCGAGCGTGGTAGCCTCATACCGAGTCAATAAATATCTAACAATAAGTGTTCTTTCTTTTCATTAAAATTTGGAGAAGAAGTATTACTCATAAAGGTCTAGTTCGAGTGGAAATAGCGAGGAAAGCTTTGACGTGTTATTCGTAAAACTATTGCACACGAGTATGGCATTATATCGATTCAACCTTCAAATATATATGATCGAGCTTTTATAACGTCTATATAAAATGATATCATTGCGGTAAAGACAAGTGTAACTGGACGTTGAATTATGCCAGATAAAACTATAGAAACTTGAATTTCATTAATGGTTTATTTTTATTGGGTCAAATAAATTTTCTTTCCTTACATTTCATATCATTTTAATCATCTAGAAAAGAATTTAATTGTCTTGAAATAAATAATAGGTAAGCGTGTAAAACGTTATCAAATTCATTTATCATATTAACTCAAGAAATAATATCAACGAATATATATATTTATTTAAGTAATAATTAAGTAATATTGAAATTTTCAATACTTTTATATATCATTTTGAATTACTGATTACAGTAATGTGAGAGATGTGCGAGACTGGTCGCGTTCAGTATCGGACACGTGTATGGCCGTGCGGTTAGCGTGATAGTTCAAATTCCTGATTGGACGAATGTGGAAAAAAATGAATCGGTATATAACATTGAACCAACTTGGTGACGGTACCTTTGGTTCCGTTGTTCTCGGTGAACGCATCGACACTGGTGAAAAGGTCGCCATTAAGAGAATGAAAAGGAAATACTATTCTTGGGAAGAAGCTATGAATCTTCGCGAGGTCAAGGTCAGGTTTCTAACAACAATAATTCACGCAGACTATTGATTTATTTCTATCGAATCTCTCTTGCAATTTTTTATCAATTAGAATTAATAAACATTTTATTTTTCAATATATTTCATTTATTTCTAATTTTATTTTTTTTTTTTTTTTTTAATACTAATTGATAATTTAGAAAATATTCTTTCGATCATGTATGTATAAAAGTTTTGAAGGAATACCTTCCTTTTCTTAGGGCGGTATACCCTATTATCGCTTTCACCCTGTTATCGCTTTTCTCTACCCTGATCAAAGTTTTATACTTGATTCCGTGTGCGAACTCGATTGACGATAATGAAACTATTTACAGTCCTTGAAGAAACTTAGCCACGCGAACGTTGTAAAGTTGAAGGAAGTTATCCGAGAAAATGACGTCCTATACTTTGTCTTCGAGTATATGAAGGAGAACCTCTATCAATTAATGAAGGATAGGTATAATTTTCTTTTTTTCTTTTTCATATATTTTTACGCGAATTATAAATTGTACACTTGTGTAGATAGGCAATCCTTTATATTACCTTGAATAATTGATGTATCGTAATATTTGTATCTCTACGCAGAATTATTTATCGATATATTTTGACGTATGAAGCGTAGTCTATCTAGCTAATATTTAAACAAACACGAAAATGAAATAAATCAACGAATCGATTATAATATCATTTTTATATTACTCGAAGTTGATCAAATTTGTTTGGCCTCTTGTTTTATTTTTTTAGAGACAAACTTTTCCCAGAACCGGTGATCAGAAACATGGTGTATCAGGTATTACAAGGACTCGCTTTTATGCACAAACACGGATTTTTTCATCGTGACATGAAGCCGGAAAATTTATTATGCATGGGGCCGGAACTGGTCAAGATAGCTGACTTTGGATTAGCCCGGGAAATACGGTCGAGGCCACCCTATACCGACTATGTGTCGACTAGATGGTAATTAATGAATTTCAGATAGCTATCATTGTAATTGTTAATACAGAACGAATTGATGTTTTTTTCCTTTTCTTTAAATTAATCTTTTCTCATGGTATATAAAATACAAAATAGTGATTTAATGATAATGAATTTGATGAGAATACAATTTTCAACTTGAAACAATTAATTATTAGATTTCATTTAAACTGACAGGTACAGAGCACCAGAAGTATTACTGCATTCCACAAATTACAACAGCCCTATAGACATTTGGGCTGTTGGATGTATCATGGCCGAGCTTTACACATTCAGACCACTATTTCCTGGTAAAAGTGAGATAGACGAGATCTTTAAAATATGTTCGGTTATTGGTACACCTGACAAAGACGACTGGCCAGAAGGTTTTCAATTAGCAGCAGCAATGAATTTCAAATTCCCAAATTTCACGAAAACTTCATTAACTATATTGATACCTAACGCTAGTCAAGAAGCTGTGATACTGATGGAAGACATGTTACAATGGAATCCTATAAAGAGGCCAACGGCACAACAATCATTGAGGTATAAACGATGAAATATTATTTACATTTAAAATATAGACTCTTCGTATTTGTGATTGCAAAATTAAGATGAATTTTCTTGTATATTTTAGATATCCATATTTCCAAGTTGGTGTACCGCGTGTGATTAGCAGTAAGAAAATCGGAGTAGCGTCGCAGAGAGAATTGATAATGAACAAAGTCAATCTTCCACCGCCGATTCCGAAACAATACAATTATCCGCAGCACGAAGTTATCAATAATAACGTAGTACAATCTAGGTAAAATACGTTGGAAAATAATAATGAAATAAATACAATGTATTAGTTAGAAAAACCTATATTTCAGAATGCAAGAGAAGAATATACAACCGCAGCAACAACCGGTATTACCATTGTTGAATCATAATAATCGTAAACGTGATAACCATTCGTCTAAATGGGACGAAGATGATTTCGCGGATCTTTTAGGGTGTGTTGCACGAATAACATAATCAGACCTAATCAAGACGTCGCTCAGTTATCTAATACTAGTCATTGTCCGATCGTCAGAAGCAAGATAGTTCCAGAGAGCATGGAAACTAAGCTACTACCTGATCGAGTTTACAAAGAAAATCGTGCCAATTGGAATGCCAACTATGCCGAACCACCGGACAATTTCAAGCAGACCAATGCCAATTGGTCATTGCCTGTTTGGAACGAGACGGTGCAATTAAAGAATTGGAATCAACAACAGTCGCAATCGGCTACGAAAAACGCTAGGAAGGTCTCAGCTAAACAACATTATCTCAGTGTGGCTCGGTACGTCGCTGGCCAGACCACGAATTTGTCGTCCAGGTATCGAAACTTTCGAAATACTATCGCGACCATTTTCTTTATACATTTGGTACTGATCCTTGCTAGTCTTATCTTCTATCTTAGTTATCCGATCGAATTATTACTAAATGCTTTACATATTTTTCCAATATTTTTTAATTATGATCAAACTTTTGTTTCTTTACAATGGTTACACAAGTCTTTGTGGAATACTAATCATACAGAATCGTACAATTCCGAAGTGAGTAGTCGATCGTACATTATTCATTTAAAAGATACACTGATCCAATTCTTTTATGCTAAATCTTTATCAAAATCTTCCAAAAGTTTCATAGAATTTACAAAGCTCGGTCGTCTTATTTATCAAGTAATTATCTTCATTTTTTATCCGTTGTTCGCTTTGAAATATTTTTTCAACATATTTTTGTATGCCGCTGCAAATGCTCGAGTATTTCTATTGAAATATTTTTATCAAATTCTTAGGTTCTCTTATTTGATCAAAGAATTTGTCGATAGTCAACTTTCCGATAAAATAAATGATTTATTCGGCAACTTTTTAACTTATTCCGATATTACATGGTTGCTATTGTTTTTTATGGGGATTTCATTTTTTGCTTTATATTTTCTTAAGTATTACCAATTTAAGAAAACAAATTGGAGAGTTTGTTAACATACCTACGCATCGATAATTCTCTAAATTATTCAAGTCTAATTGTAAGTTAAAGGAAAAAAAAAATTATTCGATTCTTACATTTTTGTAATTCAATGATATATTAATATATGAATATATAAAAATAGAACCAAATTAAATGTCATTAACCTGTTAACCATAAATACCATTTTACGAATAGAGTTGTCCCATGTAAATCTAAATGTTCCTTCAATAAAACAATTCCTTACCCACATTCCATCTTTTCAATTGTCTAATAATTTTACTATTATGTGTGTACATTTATATCATTTTACTTTTATTTGTTCTTTATTTATTTATTTCATTGAAGAAACGGAGACACCGATTCGCATCAATCAAGGGTGACGATGAACGGCACGATCGGTCCACCAAGTTCAGAAAAATATGAAGAATTCAATGATTCTTTTTGGGGGCCCAGAGAGAATGTCGAGAATCAAACGAGACAACATTATCTTCCAAGAAATCGTTACATAGCCGAGCAAAACTCAAGAATGCCTTATCCCAGTGTTTATGGTACGCAAAATATCAGTGAGTATAAGTATCACTAGAAATATATATATAAATATAATCAAATTCTAATAATTTTTCTAGACAAATTTTTCTATTTTTTTTTTGTCTAGAATGCGAGCAATCAAATTTTCAATGTCTTGAATTATAATTTGAAATTTTTAATCATGTTATTTTATGCCTTAGAACCTCAAAATAAATCGGCCTTACAATCGAATCTCTTTGGAAGTGTCTTAAATGTTCGAGGAAGTGGTGGTCTCCATGGTAGAACTGATTGGGCTGCTAAATATCTCAAATGACCACCACGTTACAATTCATCCTGAAATGGAAGTTTTTATTTTTACTGACACTTACCTTAATCTGTGATAGAATGATTTTAATCGTTCCAATAACGGTACCATCTTGCAGGATCGTTCATTGTAGAAACTAGATTTCTATTTCGTAGTATACAATCCATCAATTGAAGCTTTCATTTTTTTTTTTTCTTTTTCTTTTTGTAATTTAAACAATTTTTTTGTTTTTTTAAAGCAACGTAGAAAGTAAACGTGCGCGATTGTTTATTGGTTACATGAATATAAATGAAAGCTAGGAAACTCACGCAACGATCATAAAATAACATATTTAAATATCATAATATAGACGAATTTCAGAGCCAAAGAAATGGTATGATAGAAAATATTTTAACGTAATATTCGAATAATTAATATTATATAATAATTATTTAAGATATAATATTATATATGTATATATATATACATATATATATATATATATTTATATATATATGTTAGAGGATCAATGTATATATTTCGGGCCTAAAGGGTTTTGCCTAATCTATAAAATGTGCTTAGGGGTGGGAATCTAGAGACACTGTAAGGGAAACAAACCACGACAGGTGTATATTCGTACGGTCATGAAATGATCTTAACATTCCGTACTATACACGCACACGTGTGACTATAAGGGCATATTCTTCCAAACTAAGGGCAGAAACGTAAGAGTAAAAAGAATTAATAATAGTTGTGTATACTTGTATGTCTCGAATATGAAATGACATAATCTCTCTCCCTTTCCCCCTTACTGCTCCCCTCGCCTGCTGAGGGGAGCATACTCGTTTCACTCTAATGCAACCCTGAAAAAAATTCCTTCCATATATATATATATATATATATATATACATATATATGTATTTATTATTTGTACATATAGAGTAATATTATCGCGACATTGAGTAAAATCTTTGCAAACGATTGGAAATAATTGTCTTTTTTAATTTGGATTAATCCTTAAACGATTATGTCAATCCTTTTATGATCCATTGATTTATTTATTTTATTGATCTAATTGCAGAGTAATGTACTCAGTGTCGCATTTGATACAATAAAAAATATACGGAAGTAAAAAAATTATAATAAAAGTAATGATGTAATATAAAAAAGAAAGAAAAAAAAAAAAAAAAAGAGACAAGCAAGGATTTTTTTCTATTACTTATTAAGTATAGTTTTTTAAAAGAAAACATAACGATTTGTTATTATATTATTTATCACTCGCATAAATTGTTCTCCCTAATTATTCTTATTCTTCTTCTTCTGTGTTTTTTTTTTATAATTATTATTATTATTATTATTATTATTATTATTATTATAGTCTCTTTATTTAATCCTTTTCATATTCGTACTTATATTTAATTAGTACAATTCGTATCAAGATGGGGGTTTTCTTCGTGCAAAGAACGATATACATTTTTTATATAGTCTTTACACAGAGTACACAATTCTTCGGTCCTTATATTAATCCACTTTTGATCGTAGCAATTAATTATTTGTATTAATTCAATACAAATCTCCAACTCGTTTCGCAGAAAACAATTTTTCTTTTTCCTTTTTTTATTGTATTTTTTTTTCTCTTCTTTTTGTTTATTTTTTTTATTTTTTTATTTTTATGTGTCTACTAATTGGAAATGTTATGTAGTAGACGATCGATGATTTAAATTTACACTAATAATACCGTGTTAATTTTCTGTTTCTTTTTTTTTTACTTCCTTATGTTACGCGTATATGTACAATAGAACGAGCACAATATATGTTTTTTTTTTATATTAAACTTAAATACGATATTTATCATTTTTATGTATGAATTGTATGCACGTATGCGTGTGTAAATTTGTATATCATATGATTATATGACGAATATAATTAATTGATATGATTCATTTTAGAGTCAGAGAAAGAATTTCTATTTTTCTTTTTCTTCTTTTTTTTCTATTTTTTTTTTTTTTTTCTTTTAAATGAAAATATTGTTTAATTGTTTGACAAATATTTTTTTTTTTTTTCATTTTTTTTTCTTTTCTTTTCTTTTTTTGGATGTATGTAGCAAAATGAGATACATACAAAGATACGACTAACAAAAATATATATATATATATACATATATATATATATATATATATATATGTATATGTTCCTTTCTCTACTCTTCTCAAATGCAATTATTACTTACAATTAATTCGCATAATGTTTCACTTACACACACTTGGAAGTCGTTTCTAATTACTATATAAACAAATCTACGGCTAACTTTTTTCTCGACGATATTACTATAATAATGTATTATTGAAAATTGTTTTTAAATGAAAAATTGTTCGTTTCAAATGTTTATTCTACGACGAAAGACTATCGGTACTGCTCCCCCTTTCTTTTTTTTTTTGTTAATTTTCGTTTTTCTTTATTTTAGTAGTACAGATATTCTCATTTTTCGAATTGAAAAGTTTTTTCGCCAGTAGAAAAAAAAACTTGTAATTCCTTTTAATTTCTTATCGTAATAGACTATTTCTATGCAGAGTACGCAAAGATATAGATATTTATGTACGACTAATGTTTTCTTTAATAGGCGATATGTTTTTTTGTTGAGAATATGATTTGTGTGTACATTTAACCATTGATAAAATATGTTTAATATGATTGACAGTGCTTAACATTAGATTGGATTAGCTAAATTTCATCGTAATAGTGTCTTCTTACAATTTTTTTTTTTTTAGAAATGTTCTACTCAATTTTATAGATTTTAAAGTAGTAATTCCCAAACTTTGTTCATTCTCGGATCCATAAAGGATACTAAACTTAACAAATAATAACTATCAATTAAATATTCGCTAAAAATAAATGAAACATCTTATATTATTGCGCTTAACATTTTGGGAACCACTGTATTAAACGATAGAATAGAAGAAGAGAAGAGAGAGAGTGAGTGAGAGAGGACTTTTTTTACGATACAAAGACATTCTCGCATTTGTTTCGTTATACCTTCGCAAACATTTTATTTTGTTTTTCAGTTAATCATTTCGGTCAAGCATTTTGATAAATTGATTTAAGAATTTTTCTAATCAAATCGGAGAAATCATTTAGGCGAGTTGCTAAAAACTTTACCATATAAGTACCTTTCTTTTTTTATTAGTTAAAAGTGTAATAATAAGGCACACAAATAATTGCAAACCATGATGAAACACTGCACAAATATTCACAAAAATAATATTATTTTTGTGCCGCTTGACCGACCAGAAAGATAGACCCCTTAAACGTTAATTTTATCATTCGTTTGTTCCTTTTTTCTTACATTTTAAATATTACAAAATTTGATTGTATCCTTCACATACTTTCTTCGATATGTCTTTAAGTACGTAAATAATGATCGGCTAATTAACAAACATTTATTAATGAATTAATCATTTCTTTTTCTTTTCTAGCTTGTTTGTTTTTGGTTTTGTCGTTTTAGTTGTTTTTTTTTTTTTCTTCACACAATATAAACTTCGAAGTTTTACATACATCGTTACTTATATGAGAGAGAGAGAAAGAGAAAGAGAGATATAGAAAGAGAGGGAGCCAACTATCGTTCACATAAAGACATGTAACAATTTCGTACATAATACCACTGTATCATAATTATACATTTTTCTTAATTAATTTATTTGTAAGCATTCTATCTAACAGTCCACGAATTGACGTTAGAGCTGCCAGGAACGCTAACATTTTATTCTATTTATTTCGAATTTGTTCTATTTTTTCTTGTCTTTTTATTTTTATTCGTGGTTCCAGGCAACTCCAACAACGATGATCAATTTGAAACAACCATTTGTTAACTTATAGAGTACTTAACCGAGGATATACTTCCAGGATCTTCTTTTCTCTCTAATTATTTCGATGATATGCTTTTTTTATTTTTTCATTTAATGCGATCTAACACGTGAAGAGATTTTGCTTTTTTTTTTTTCTTTCTTTTTCTTTTCTTTAATTATTACTATTATTGTATTATATTTGCGAATTCGAAACTCGTCGACGAGTTATTTGCGCATTCAATGTCCCCCTCGCTTTACAAACTAATTGTAAAATGTAAAATATAAATGCATACATTTTGCCTACTGATCAGGAGTTTACAAATTTCACACGTCTATTAACAATATTTTATTTCATTAACAAATGTTATCTATTAAATAACAATTAACAATAAAATTAATAACTACTATTTAATCGATCTTATTAAAAACACTTTGAAATTAAATTCAAATAGTATTCAACGTGTTAACAATGTATTAACAAATTCAAATTAATTACTGCATGAACTATATAATTTGTTTTTTCAAAAAGAAAACGAATTTTTTACTGGAAGAAACAAATGTCCATGAATCATACTTTTCGTTTCATTGTCCATGTTGTTAAAATATTGTGTTCAATATTTATTTAGGTTTAATCTCTGGCTTTTAATAGACCCAAACAAAATTCTATAAACCTATGGTAGGATAATGACATCTCAAAGAATTTGATTTTGTTGACACTTTGCGTGTGCGTGTATTCAATCTGGTGTTATATTTAAAAAATAATTATTACGAAATTATTGATATTTTTGTTTTGTTAGTCAATAATGAAAAAAATGATTTTAAGGAAAAAGAAAGTGTGAAAAATATCGAAACGATCGTGTAGAGATTTTAGATCTTTTCTCGCCTTATATTTTTAAAAGAATCTCCTTCGTTTTATAGAGGCATAATTATTCAAAAGAATGAATAGCACCAGATTCGACACGGTACACAACATGTGCGTTTTAGTGTTGGGAAATTGCATTACTGACCGAGGTCGTAATATTGGCCAAAGTTTTCGGTGAGATCGTCGTTGAAAAGTCCGTGAAAATTGTGCTATTGGCTAAAATAGTACTTGTCAAGACAGTTGTGAGAATAGAATGAGTTTGTAATTTCGATATCGTTGTTGATTTCTCTATGGTAGGTAAAGTGGAAGACATGACGTTTGTTATAATATTTAAGGTTGTGTTAGTTAATGGTGTCGTCGATAGTTTCCATGATTTCGGGCATAAATATTTAGTTTGGAAGGGAGGACCGAAACAAGCATCCATTAAATATGCTACCAACGAGCCAATTGTCAAGCCCGTTATATAAGACAAAGTCATTATATTACCTGTTATATGCACATACAAACAAATAAATCAGAATTAGTTTGATTCTGTTAAAGCTTCTTATTACGTTATTTTGTTCTACGTAATATTTGTTGTATTTTTAAATAATAATTACTTCGTACCTGCAAGCTCGCGATGTTCCTCTGGTACTTTACTAGGTGCCTGGATCATTGGTATACTTCCAACTATACCATTTGTTAAACCAAGCAGCCAGGAGAATACTAATGGATAACATTCGTCTGATAAAATAGGAGCGCTTCTGGGTATAGCGCATAACAAAAATAAAGGAATTAGTATTATCCTTGCACTTGAAAAGTAGAGCAAGTGAGTACGTTTCCACTGGTATGGTATAGTTGCTAATAACTGTTCAATTTATAAATAACCAATTAAAAAATAGTTCATTGAAATCTTCAACTTTTGGCCTATTTTATTATATTCATTGTTTATTCATTCTTTACCTTGCCAAAGAGATCTGAAACGTTGAAAGCTGTCATCAAAATAACTGGCATCCATGATTCAAATTTGCAAGATACAATTTCCGACACTATTCCTGGATATAAGCAAAGAGTTACGAAATATGCAACTCCGATACTAGCCATGTATGGGAAGATTAGTTTAGAGACTTCGTATCTCGCTAATAATCCTCCTAGAAATAATTCGAACAAACCATTGGTTTTATTGATTGAACGATAAAATGAAGTAAATAATAAGGGACTTACTTTTAATACCAGACCAAGGTTTGCTATTTTGATTAGCATAAGATCCTCTCATTACCACAACGTCTTCAACTTTGTAAGTTGGACCAGCACTTCCTGGTGGATTTCCAGATGGTGCACTGGGCTCATAAACAGGATTACTAAAAGAGAATGCCGAGTATTGCCCAGTACCTAAATAAATACAAATTATTCTTATGTATTCTTAAAAAGAGATAGAAATTATTCTTCAAAACAGTAAATTACCATTAAGATCTGTACTTGCACTGGCAGAATCAGTTCCCAGCGGACTAGTTTGTATCTTCAATATTCCATATTGACCTTTAGTTGGGTCACCCACCTGATCAAGCGGATCCATCTGTCGAATGAAATCTTTTAATCTCTCAATCCCATTGCTATTGCCAACGTTAAAATCACTCGGTTACCAGGCCAACGTCCTCCGTTGGTTCCAATGTAATGCGATTTCTCTCTTGGCATAGTGTTATGTAGAATTGTACAAAATCTGTCTTTCGTACCACTTGATGTAACACGAAACACATTAGTATTGTCAAATTAGACAATACGAAAAACATCGACGTATTACCACGCTCATCTTTCAACAATGATTTCGTCATAATTCGATTAATCGACACCCAAAATCCAGCAACACCTATATTCAAATTCATATTTTCTAAATGTTTTCTTCGAAAAGTGTTTCATAGCATGAAAATGATGTATACATAATAATGACTTTTGATTTTACTATTTAATTTGATTAATACAATTTACTTACTCTCTCCAGTCATAACAGCTTGAGTATACCGACTAGGAAGCATTGAAGTATATCCATAAAAGCTCGATTGTTGAACTGTTAAATAAGCAAAAGATGTTCAATAATAAGAAATAAATAATTTCGTATAGCAAAGAAATGTGTTGAGTAATAACAGCAATATATACCTGTACATCCAAGTGAGACAATAGCCACAGCTATTAAATTGATATTGTAAGAAGTACCAGCACCAAATACTTCCCACCAAATTTCGCATATAACAACAAAATTTAATGTAACGAACGAGACCAAGTAGCCTAGCAAAGTAATACAAAAATTAGGATAACAATAATTGTCATGATTTCAGGAATAATTAAATAGTGTAATGCATTTTTGTTTCTTACCAAAAGTAATTCGCATGTTCAGGGACAATGTTTCAACTAAAATATTATTAGCAAATACTGCAAAAAAGGCCATTGTAATATAAACGACTGACATGTCGAATATTACCGTCGTGCCAGGGTATCTCGTTTGAAAGTAATCCACAGCGATTATAAAGCTGTAAGCATAAAAATATCATTTTCATCGATTCTGCAAGGTGGTTCATCATTTCTACAAAGGTCAAACCACGAGACACTATTCAGTATTCGAAGGTCTTTGACATACGGTCCGAATAATAGATAATTAATAATAAATATAATAAATTCAAATAAATGATTAGTACTAGACCTGTTGTAAGGTAATAAGAAGCCTATGCCACCAAGTATCAAGGCCATATAGATGAAATTGCATTTGTCAACCGGCGGTGAAAGATGCGTGAATCCATTAGAAAATTTAAACTCGTTCATCCCTCTTGCTTTTCCTAATTGCACGTATCCACGACTGAGATTTTCGTCCATTTTGTATATTTTTCCTTGCACTTAGGGATTATTCAAATCGATAGATTTCAAATGAGATTAAGAGACAATCGAGAGGATTGATTTAATGGTTTTTTTTAATTTTTTTTATTTTTTACTCATCCATGATAAGGATTGGACACTTGTAATTTATTTAAGGGTTATTTGAGGATTAGGAAAATAAAGAGAGACAGACAAATAGAAGAGGCAAAGAAGAAAAAAGTGCACCATGTACGTTTCTCACTGATCGGTTAATAGCACTTGATTAACGCGTTATTTATTTCTTCTCAAACACTTTGTGCAGACACTTTATATCTTGCCGGAATATTAAAGGGGCGCATGCTTTGAAATTCGTCTCATTGATTTCTGCGCGCGCAAACCTTTTATCTTCGTTATTTTTCGTCATACTCTTCTTGTTGTTGATTGCAAATATTAACTTTTTTCTATTATCGGTAAAAAGTACGTCTCAAATAATCATTTCATAACTTTCATTATTCTGATATATATTGGATAATTTTAATCATTTTATTTATTAATCAAGGACAATTATAGAGGAAAAAATATATGGACGAATAAATGAATAAAACTTTAATCGATTTTGTATTTGTTTAATAATGTTCGTTTTTTTTTTTTATTTTTCGTATTGATAATAACGAAATTTGTAGATTTTTAATACAGATTAGCTAATTTAATATTGCCTACTGTTAGGGGCTAGGAATCTGTTACCGACAAGTGACGTTATCGACGGAGCATAAAATATATTGATGCACATTTTTTAGGTATTTCAAATGAATAATAATATACAGGTAACAATAAACATAGTTAATCAATAATAATTTTAAATTGAACAATTAACTTAATTGTCTATATTTAAATATTTTCAAATTTAATTAGTAAGTATTTGCTCTCTTTATTATTAACTCTATTATAATATTAATTATATATTTATTATGTATATTAAATATCAAAAGAATTTAAATACCAAACTATGTTTAAATAATGAATGTGTTTGATTTTTAGAATACCATTGAGCCATCTGGTGTTAAAAAAGAAAGTAAGTATCATTGAGAAGTCGCCATTTATTGGTAAAGGCAAGACGAAACCTCAATCTGATTAAAATTGATGCAAAAATCTATTTAGAAAAAAATATTTTGTAAAGTATCGTCATTATTTAAAATGCCTACATCATGTAGTGTATATGGTTGTAGTAATAGATTTTCTAAAGAGAAAAAGATTCAATTTTTTACGTAAGTACATTTTATTATAATTGTAATTTCATTTTTTGTCTAGTAGTTGATAAATAAATAATATTTATTCTATGTATATATATACTATCTATAATATAATTTTATACTGTTAGTGAACTAACCTCATTTAGATCAATATCAATATAGCATTTCTTTTATATTATACATATAATTATATATATTATTTTATAGTTTTCCTTTCAAGAATAAGCATAGACTCGAAGCATGGATAAAAGCGGTTCATAGAAAAGATTGGGAGCCTTCTAAGGCAAGTAGAATTTGTAGTGCACATTTCAAGCCGCAGGATTTCTTGCATCGTCCTGGTACAGCTTTGTATCCATATATAAGAAGATTAAAGCATGACGCCATTCCATCTGTATTTTCAAACTATCCTGAAAGTTTGGAATTGAACGAGTCTAATTTAGGAAAAGAAAAATTACCAACGTCTGTTATAAATGTACCGGAGTGTTCTAATGAACCAGGGCAAAGTTTCCAAGATCCACTAGTATATTCTAATGAATTAAACGAACTAACATTAAAAGTAGAAGAGCAAATAGAACATGATTATAGATATCGGAAGAAAGATATATTAATTGACAAGTTGCAACGTCAAATTTTTGTATTAAAGCGACAAGTGAATAGAAAAGATAGAAAAATAGAACGTATGAAAGCATTGATATTATATTTACAGAAAAAAAGATTGGATGATTTTCGTCGGAATTTTCTAGGATATAATAAAATGTACTTTATTAGTCATCAAAGTCGCCTCAAGTCTGCGGCAGCACACAGATAAATTAATATTATATTAAATCAATTTATTTTATGAATCACACATAATCTTGAATTGGATATGCTTTGGATAAAAATTTGAATTAAATGAAAATTTCTTCTATTGTTAGAATTATGTAGGTCAGCAATGTTAGACATTAAAAAATTCCTATATGAAATCAAAGAAATGTTGTTTAGACGCCATCTGCTTGTAAGCGGTGCCACCAATGCGGCGCCACCAATGCGGTGCCACTAATGCGGCGCCACTTCTCTGCTATACGTGGCTCAATTGTTGAAGAGGTTACTCTATTGTCGTCATCAATTTGTCGAGAATATTCGATTGAAAACAATTGAGAGTTGTTTTTTCCATTCGTGTTTTTAAGTTGAAAAACTATTTTCCATTATTAATTATTAATAATAATTGGATTTATCGAACGAATGTTTTCTCTTTAACACACAAAAACATTCATTGTTACTCTTTGTGGCGCCACCGAGTTGCTTTGCCAAAGTATTTAGTGGTCTAGTGTGGCGCGGTAATGTTACTTATAAAGAACACAACATGGAAGATATTAATAATATAAACACTGAAGAATTTATATCAGAAATAGAAGCACGTCCAGCTATTTGGGAATTATCCAGCGACGATTATACCAATAAAGTTACTAAGAAGAACGCTTGGGAAGAAGTTATTACAAAATTTTGTCCTGAATTTGAAAGAACATCTAGTCCTGAGAGAAATAATATTGGTAAATTTTGTAAATCTTTCTCTATGCGAGAATACAATCTTTGATATTACAATGCCTTGTTTCTTATTGTCTAATGTACTTTGAACAATTTCTTTTTGTGCATGAGTGTAATGGTTAATAAAACAAAAGTTCAAAGTTTGTTAACATTACGGTGTTTTAAAGCATTATTATCTTTGCAGCCTTACGTTTTCAGAGAAAGTGGAAAAGTTTGCGAGACTGTTACTCTAGAGAATTATTAAAAATGAAAAAAGAGAAAGGAACTCCAGCTAATCGAAGGCGGTATAGGTATTATAATCAATTGAGTTTTCTACAAACTGTTGTAAAACCGATATCGGTAATAGAAAATGTAGAGAATATGACAATGTCTGTGAAGAAAGAACCAGAAAAGCTAAGAGAGATGGAAGCTACTCTTAAATCACGTTCTCGTAATAAGAAAAATATATCGTCGGATATGAAACAGTTAGAAGAAAATATGAAACAGTTAGAGGAGGATAAACTTTTTGTAAGCGTAGCTGAAAAATTAATAAGAGAACGTTGTCAAGAGACTATGGAAAAGGACGAAGACACTTTATTTGTGTTGTCGTTAGTACCTGAATTAAAAAAGATACCAGACGATATCAAGCTCGATGTTAAATGTGAATTATTAAATGTATTTAAGAAAGCTAGATTAAGTCTAGGCTTTCCCCCTTCTGCATCTGCACCCTCAACGTGTTTGATTCCCCCATTAAATTCTCCATTAACTAATCAATGCCAATTAATGCAAGGCTTCAAACAAAATAATCAATCCAATGCAAATAGATCCACCACTCATACGCAAACTGCTACCTATACGTATCCACAAACTCAAAGTCCATTATCATCTTCTGTACATACGCCTTCTCCAACATCTTCACAACTTTCACATTCGTCGCAAAATTCATATATTGACTTTACCGAAAATATGTAGTCTAATATAAATATATCAGATGCATGTATAATTATATTTTATATTTTACAATTAACACAAATAATTTTCAATTTAAAAGAGAAATAAAAATTTTTCTTCTAAATTAACTTTTTCTTCTAATTTTAATTATGGAAAATCTGATGGATATATATATATATTTTTATTATAAAAATTTATCAGATTTTGTGGGTAAATATCTGAAAATTGGAAACAGAAAAATAAATATATCCCCTGCAGGTGTACCAACTTTACTTTCATTTTTCTCGAAGTGCGCTGGTGCCTTGAATTTATGGTTGCGCATGCGTATAACATATCTCCCGCTCATGACGTCGCCATTTTATAATTATTCAAAGTGTAATAATTATTTTCAATTAATTAACGATAAATACAAAATATTTCATAAAATAAAGTAGAGCAAATAGTGAGCAATTAAGAGCACTTTTTTATTTTTTCTGCTGGTAAGGGTACCGGCTAGCGTATCTACGATATAAAGCGAACAATGTGAATTACAAGTGCAGTAGGAAGACCTCTATTATGCAGTGCATCGTGTCGGTATATTACTGACGTAATCCTCGTGATCCAAACTATCTTATCGATATATATGTATATATATTTCATGTTTTAACACTGTAATCGATCATAAAGAAAAATATTACGATCTGAAATAAGTTCGTATAGAAATACATCAAATTTCAAGCCGATAATTTACAGTTTAATCATTTGGAATAACCTTTCAATAAAGAATTCAGAATTTTGTGCTAGTACACAAAATGATTCAATAAATTTAACAATAATAATTAACATACGAATCATGGCTCCCAAATAAAGGCTTTTCTGTTAACAAAATTAATCTGTTTGACGAACACTAAAGTGAATTTAAAAATAGACAAATTATAAAGAGCAGACAAAATCGGGAAAAGTTAAAATGAACGAAATTTCAGAAAATCCATTTTTTTTCTTCGTCGACAACCCTCATTCAATGTTTCCTATGGATGTTTATCAAGATGCGGGAAAGATAATTGAATTATCGGATACTGGATGTGATGCTATATCTCCATCGTCTTTCATTGAACATAAAAACCATGAGAAACGAGAAACAAATAGAGTTTGTATAGATTCAAGTAGATATACTCTACGTTCTTTAAAATATTAAAATTAAATAAAATGCAATCTTTTTGTCAATTAACATTTACATTTATAAAATTTTGCATTAATACAAATTTAATAATAGAGACTAATTACTATATCTACATTATTATTCATTTTCATAAATAAAATATCATTTTTTGTCATTAATTAAAATAGAAAAAAGTTTCATCTATTAAGTTTATCCAATTGCAATCATTTTCTTGTTGTGTAAATTATTGGTTTTATTACTGTACATAAGCTTTATATGCAATTTAAACAGGAAAAAAGGAACACCAAAAGCAATGCATTACCCAAAGACAAAGCGTTTCCAAGAAAAGTAAAAACAAAAGAATTTACGAAGGAAAGATCAAAAATTATAAATTCAAAGGTTAATGAAAAAATAGATCAATGGGAACGAAATATTGCTGATTTTGAAAATACTTTATTAAGAGATCAAAGAAAATTTGTAAATGATTCATCGTGGATTGAAAACGACGTAATCGATCCTGATTTAATATTTTTGAATGTTCAAAATTATTCAATGAATACGGAACCGAATCTAAAGAACAGAAGAGAAGAAAATGAAACGCGAAGAAACATTTTTGATGAAAAAGGAAATAAAAAACAACGAATTTCCTCGGCATCTAGTCCACCACATAAACAAAAAGAAAATAAATCTAAAATTGTTTCCGATGATGTCACAGATAAAGCAAAGACAAGTCACAAAGATAAGTTGAAAGATTTTAACGCAGGAAAAAGAAAAATGATCGATCGTGCAGTAGATAAAGACAGTCTTTCGAATACTTCCGATGTGTTTGGTATTTTTGAAGAAAATATGAAAAATAATTTGGAAAATTTGAATAAAGGAAAAAGTAAATTTAATAAGAAAGAATTAAATGACGAAAAATTGAGAGAAAATTTTAATCGGCAACGTTTTAATCGTGAAATGAATAACAAAACGATTTCAAAAAGTGCTGACTTTGATAAATCTAAACATCGTGCTAATATGCTGAAACGTTATCCTAACAAAAGTTGGATTAAATCGAGTACGATTAATTCGAATACGTATAATTCGAGTACGATACCGAAAAACCAAGATAAACAAACTTTTCTCGATAAGAAACATTTTCATAATACTTTATTTATTAATAATGATAATTCAAGACCAAAAGTTGTTTCCAATAGTGCTAGTTCGTCTTCTCGACGAGTAGAAAAGATTGAAAAAGACAAAATCAAATCGGAAGAGAAAATAAACATGGCATCGTCTCTCGACGATAATTCCGATACTTGGAATAAATCGACAAACAATCTCATTAATAGATCGAAGAATAAAAATCGAATTTCGGGAAATTCTTTAGCAAGATCTGTTCGAAAAGAAAAAGAAAATGATAAAGTAAATATTGAAAAAAAAGATTTAGAAAAAATAGGTGCCATTTTTCTTGCCTCGAGTTTGAGAAAATCCGGAAAATTGGCGAATTCAAAAACTAACGATAACGACGATCACAATTCGAAAAACAATAAATCTGATCAATTAGAAACAAACAAGATGGAGAAAGGATTGAGTAAAACTGAAAAATCAATAAAATCAAGAATACCTATCGCGATTTCTCGAATGAAAAAAGAATTAAAAGATAATTTTGATTATTTCAAATTACAAGATTGCAATAGATCAAGATCTAGATTGAGATCGAGATCGATAGTTACGGAAACCGATCGATTTAACGAAAATAAAATTGACGAATCAACGTCGACTGCTATCATTTTGGTTGACAAGTCGGATTGCACGAGAGACGAAAATAATGAGAAAGATGATAAAGGTGGAACGAGATTGAATTCGTTCAGAACAAAATTGGAAGAATCTCGTAAAAAGAAAATGGACGTTGAATCGAAAGTTTTCAAGATAGCAAATGATGTCAAAGAGAGAAGAAGACAAAAATTTGAGAAATGTGCTTTACGCGAACCATTTAAAAAATTCACAAACGAATCTCAGGAGATAGTTGATACAGCAGTTACGATACTCGAAAAATATACCAAAGGGAAAACAAAATCTTCGGATGGTGATCGCAGACTTAAAAACAATTATAGGAATCACGAAGAAATTTATTCAAAACCTTATTCTTTGAGAAGTGGCATGTATTCGAAATATTTGCATAATAAGTAAATCGAATATTATTGGAGATGTAAGTGCAGTTAATAATATTTTTCAAATAAAAATAAAAGCGATCTTTGGCTGAATTATAATTGCAATGATATGTATAGCATATAAAATATGATAAACATTACATGAAAATGAATATACCGTTGTGTCTAAAATACGAATAGGTAACCACTTCTGAAAACCTGAATTTTAATAAATATTCATCAAATTTTATTCGACGTTTATACTTGTCGAGATTTAAGAGAAGACGAATTTGAAAGCAACGACAATCACCGGAGCAATTTTTTTTGCCAATTCGGTGCAGTAACGACGTCGAGTTTAAAACGTTTAACTAAAAAAAAAATAACATATATTTATTTTTGTGTTGTTTTGCACGCATGTGTTGTTGAAGGTATTCATGAAGCGGTATTGCTCAAATAAAACCTAATTAAACATCGTTACCGCTCGAATAATCGTATTATATCCGTGTGATCACCGATAGTAATATTTATAGAATACAAGGGGTTAAATCTATAAAATAATAATAATAATAATAATGAAAAAAGTTTTCGATGAGAGAAAAAGAAGATAAAAGGGAGATAGAAAATATTGCATGTTTTTCTCCCGACTTGAAGACCACATCAAGAATCTCTCCCCTGCATCGAGAACGTTCCGTATTATGTAGCATGAAACACACGAGGGTGGTAAAAGAGAGCAGGGGTTAACATGCGGGTGAAGACTATGCTGTGACAGCAACGTAACAGAAAAGAGGGTTCCGTACGCTACGTTGATGACATAATTGGTATCATTCTGCTTCTTCTTTTGAGGTAACCCAACATTCGGCTTCTGCTATCATCCATATTTGGGTATACTAATTTATACGTCTCCCTTTTTTATCGTTTCATTGATCGGAAAACAAAAAATGAAAAGCAGAAGAAAATAATTATAATTAGAGATTTCGTTTTATTAAATATTTTTTCGAGCGATCGAAACACGTTGACCTAAATTATAAACAAAATTCAAATGCACAGTACATTTTGTATTTTTCTACATCGCAAATGATTACTTCAATTATCGATAATTTTCTATACCTAAATTTTAGGTAATATCAAGATAAATTTATTTTCAATGATCCAATGCCCGATAATTATAGCAGAAAATTGAGTACCATGTATATTCCTTTAGAAATGTTAAGAACAAGACTGAAAAGAGGAAAAAATAAAGAAAAGAGAGGAAGGTAAAGATAGAGATAGAAAAAAAGGATGGGGCGGATAGGAGCCCAGCTGGGGACAGATAATCAAATAACCTGCACGCACCGTATAAATTATCAATCAGGGCGCGATTGTGCAACCCTAACAGAGGGAGCCAGTCGCGTCACTCGGTAAGGGTTGACACTTTATGTTCGTTTCAGTCAGAGAACACATACATATATATATATTTTTTTTTTCCACACACACATACGACTTGTATGTATATACTTTCACTGAAATAAATACACTTTCACCCACAATAATATATTTTCCCTTCACATAAATACGTGGTTTTTACACACTTACGCATTAGACACAGACAAACGCATACACATATGCACCAAGTTAAAATGATTTCTACATAACAGTTACCTTCCCTTTCGATGTGTGGGCGTATAGAGAACGTGAGTTGACGCCCACATTCTGTGTGCCGTCGACACGTGCGTCAGAAGGGTGTTAAAGAAGGTCAGAGGGCGCTACTCTGGAACGTCCATGCGTTTACGCAAGGTGAAACGCGCACGTGCGTTTATGTACGTAAGTTGTATGCGCTCGTTGAGGGGGATGTTAAACCGATTCTTAGCCGATGTCAACCGAGTCTTAAATCTTACATTTTTTGAAATACAATTTCTAACAGCGTTGATATCATCAATATATTATATTTTTGGATCACAGAGACAGACAGACTCCCGAGCTGAAAATATTTAACTTGAGACCTTTAATTTGAAATGACGTTTAAAAATAAATATCTTGCCTCTTATAAAAAAGGGGAGAATAAAAAAAGACAAGCAATTGACATTGCATAAAACGTATTTTATCAATATTCAATTATTTTGATTGGTTAGTTCGCGGTACGAGAAAAGTTAGATGATATTTTATTATAAGTATTGGCGATTTATTGAATGCACTAAATAAATATATGAAAAAAGTATTGACTTAATAAATAGCAGCGAGAAATATTGATGACTTTAAATGTATGAATATTAAATAATATTAAAGAAACGTATGTGCGAGGAGAAAATAAGAGATAACCATCTCATGTAGGTCCTCCTCGCGTATCACGAGTATCCATCTCATTGTCAGCGAGCTCCCGAGGGAATTACGCGAGGATTAATTTCGATAGTTTGAACGCGGCCCGAAACCTGAGGGCATTTACGCACACATTTGAACATCCCTTCTCGACCCTTAATTGGCTCGCTCACGTACGTGTATACGCTTGTTGCAACGCTTTCTCACTCCTTTCGTGCGTGATAGAAGCACCTATTTCCAAACCGATCTCTGTTGCATTCAAATATCTTCACCTAATCTACTAATCACACCTTACAAATTCGCTTTTCACATAATTTCATTATTTTCTTTATACATATATATATGGTAAAGGGAGATGCGTGTTATTTGTAGGTAAATTATTTTTGTCATTTTATTTTCTAATCGCATCATCTTGTGATTCAATTCAAATCTTTTATTTTATTTCAATCTATTATCTATATATACAATGAATGTGCATTTATTTGCTTCTTTTGAATTATTTATATTACATCTCTAATTATTTCCTTGATCTTATCTTTTAAACTCAACTTTCAAACTATCAATCAAAGAGAATCGTATACTTTTATAGTCTTATCATTATCATATTATTGAAATATTTATTTCTTTTATTTTAATTGATCTATGCTAACTGTAATTGATAATTTTTTATGAAATCTTGTAATCTTCATTAAAAACGTAGGTGATAGTATATATCTAATGAAGATTAGACGTAGGTGTGCATTCGAATGGAAAGATCGTCGTCTCTTGGATGACTCCCGATGAGGGAAAAAAGAAGGTAGAAGAAGAAGAGAAAGAATAAATAATAGATAGACCCGGTCGGCACGTTCCGCTGCTTCACCAAGCGGAATGCTATTGGTCTATTAAAGGATGCAGCCACGCGCCAGGATAAAGAATCCTGGGGTGGACTAAATGCTTTTCTATGGCCGCAGGCAATGAACGATTACTCGACGAAGCGACAACATTTTCAACGTTCTCACGTTCGACGTATTTCGGCTGTGTGTTCCCATTATTTTAAAATTTATATGCTCCAATGATTAATGCAACTAGTTAATGTAGAGAAAGTGCTGTCTGTATAATACCTATTTTATTATTTTTTTTTTTTTTTTTTAGTATAAACTAATAAAATCATTTTTTCCAAATTAAAATGAAACAAATTTAGGAAACATTTCATAGGGATATCAATTTATAGGGCAAATCGATACTGCATATCAATACTGTTATTAATTTCTCCGAACTTTCGAACATACGTTAGTAATACCGAGAATATATAAATGATCCATCAATCTGTAATACGATCGATATGAAACAAAATGGCGTCCTGTATATATCCGAAGTATGCGTAATCGATAAAGGAGAGATTTAACAGTGGGATTTAACTCCAGCGATCCGTTTTATTTATCGTCCAGGATCGCTGTCTTACACGGTGCGCGTAAATGGCCCTGGGCTTTTATTTAATAAGTTGTTATAAATTAAAGGGCTACCGCATATTAAACCACCTTCGGCATATTTATAGTGATTCTTAAGAGAGTATATACCGGTCTAAGGAATATGTAAATCACGTGTTCTGCTCACCGAGTCCGTTTTTACTTGTCTCTCTTATCTTCTTTTCTTTTTTTCTTTTTTTTTTTTTTATATCTATATGTATATGTATATACGTATATATGTATATGGATGTATGTAAGTCGCCCGATAGCGACGAGTATACACACGGGCCTTACTTATGAATTTATCTTCGGCGATGAAACGACAAACGGTTTTAATTGCCGCCTTGGGCAAGATCGGTGATCTGCACCTCGACGACGACGACGACGACGACGACGACGCCGTCGCTGATATTCTCCATAGCCTTTTGATAGTCCCCATAGCCTTGTTATCCTCCAAAGAACCAGAGACAGAGAGAGAGAGAGAGAGAGGATTCTCAATTTTCCTTCCTTATAATCGATTCGTTCACTTTCGATTCGAGTAAATATACTAATAAATATTTTAAATTATTTTATATTATTATTCGGAAGACTGAATCACGTTGTTACAGTAGTTAACATCGAAATGAGCAAGCAAACAAGCAAACGCTCGCGGCTTACAATATGTCGAAAAAGGAAATGGAAAATTAGGTACAGTTAGTATGAGTATCCATCGAAAACCTAAATATGGCATCCAGGATGGAAACGAACTTAGGCCAAGTGGCAACAGTCTCTTCGAAACTAACAGCATTTAATCCTAGTTTATCCCTTGGGATGTTAACAATGCCTTATGTCGAATCCCTTTCGGCATAGTTGCGATCGAACGCGAATCCTCCTCAATAAGGATACACATTTACTTGTTCACGGAATAGTTTCTAGGATAGTTTCTAGGATAATCTGATCACCGAATTCCCACCCTTTAGAACTATCGAGCCTACAACTTCATTGTCGCCCTTATAATGGCACTCGGCAGACGTTTGCTCGAGTTATCTTTGCAAACGATACAAACGATTGTTCGATTAGGCCTTCCATCCCTCCCCCTCCCCCTACTCTCCCTTCCACCCTCTCCTCCGGGGAATTATAGTTTTCTCTTAACGACCCTCTGCTTTATTTCTTTTGTTTTTGATCCGTCGCGAAGGGTAAAAAATTTGAAAAGAAAGAAAAGAAAAAAGAAAACATATATATATATATATATAAATAAAACGAGAGATAACGCGGGAGAAGGAAAAAAAAAATGAGAGAAAGTGGGAGAGAAGAGTTGAACAAATTCTTCTTCTTCTTCTTCTTCTTCCTCTTATGCTTTCTCTAACCGTCACTCTCCTTTTTCTTCTGAACGAATGACTTATGGCAAGCGGCACGCTTTAAGTCTTCTCCTTTGCCACGCTCTCGCATCGCGGGATTATAGATTACAAGGAATATAGTGAACAACCATAAGGACAATCCTGCGGAATGCCTATTTCTTTCTCCGATTCTCTTTTTATTCGATTATCTCGATTTCGATTTGACCGCATTAAATATCGGATTATTTTCATTCAGTAGAATATAATCAACACATATTATATTTATTTTACTATTCCAATTTTATTTTTCTTTTTTTTTTTTGCATAGAAAAAACTGTACGACAAAATTTCAACCCTCATCCACCTATCGTGTAATTGTTCATTCCATTTGTTGTAGTATTTCATTTACATATTCATTTTTCTTCGTTGTCGTCTTTTTTTGTCGCATTTTTTTTTCTATGGTGTCGCCGAAAAATCATGAAATCCGACCACGTTATAATCGTGCATAGATCGTTGTACTGGCAGTGGTCGGTTCTTAGGGTATATCCTATAACCAAGGGGGGTTAATATATTTTATCTACTGCCTGCCAACGCGCGGGATATATTCTCTCTCTCTCTCTTTCTCTCTCTTTCTCTTTCTTTTTTTCTCCCTTTGCCTTTTATATACCGCGCACGGTATTTATGTGTCGCCGCCTTTCCTAAGCGTTTGATATATGAACTATGAACGGACTTGGGAAGAGATGATAAAAGGAAAGAGAAAGCGAGAACGGATGAGAGCTCCAAACTGTTCAATCCTTTTTTCTTTTCTTTTTTCTTTTTTCTTTTTTTTTGCCAAAATTTCATACTTTTTATTTTACTATTTATTATATTTAAATAGTAGAGAGATTAATAACATCGATCAGTGTAATTTAAGTTAATGACTGAAATATAATTAGATGATAAATACATATATTATTACATCGAAATAATATTTTATCCTTTTTAGAGAGTTCGAATAATTAAATTTAAGAATTAAAATGTTTTCGTATTTCATCACGCATCGTCATTAAATCTCGAGGAAATCCAGAACGCGGAATCACGATACAAACAAGTCGAAATTCTCTTAGATATATTTAACAAGATTCAGTCAAAGCTAAGTCACAAAGTGCAGACAGTTGAATCAAGATAGCTTCAAATTTATCGACCATATCCTGATAGACTTCTCTTGTCAACGACATTATTCCTTTCGTCATACTTTCACCCTACAAAAGATATTCTAAATTAAATATTATTAATTCGTATAATACTATACGTAGGGGTATAGTTATTCGCAAAATATATTCAATAATAATTGATTTCATTCGTAATAAATATTATTGTAAGAAATAATGTACGAGTCACAAATTCGCTTAGCTGAACCTTGAAAGAGTATTGTTTGCTTATTTTCTTTTTTTCTGCTTTTTTCTTTTTTGTTACATACCTGTATATAACGTATATACTCGATAATACTACTGACATTAATATTTGGTCAAAGGATTTCCAAGTAAAACTCAAACGAAAAAGAAATAACGATATACCAAAGTTGGTGATGTTGAATACCGCAATTATCATTAGCAGTCGATCGTAAGGGACTAACGTTTTACTCGTTACCATGTAATAACGTACTTACCAACGAATGAGTTCTCTTTGAAGTTTTTTCTACTTGGAATAAAAAGGAGAGAGAAAGAGAGAAAGAGAGAAAGAGAGAGAGTCCAACGTGCTTACTAACATAAGTATAAAATCTCGTAGCAGCGTTTTCACTCAGCTCCGTTATATTAGTGCGTATTTCATCAAGGGGTATACGTTTACGAGCAAAAACCAAAAGAGAGAAATAAAGAAAGATAGTCATCGCCATTATAGATACCCCTCTCCATTTTTATTACTTGCCGTAGATCGTTTGCATCGCTGATTACGAGAGCAACTCGTCGGCCGACGGCTGACTGGTTGCTTGCGATTATAAACGCCATCCGTCCGTGGTTCCGCCATTGCGAGTTTTCATTTCTTTTTTTTTTTTCTTTTTTTTTTATTATTATTATTATTATTATCCTTCTTTTTCCTCAAGGAATTTCGTTTTTGCCCCCGTCCCATCTCTCGTCCTCGCTCAAACTCGGGGGAGTCTAAAGTTTCGAAAACTCCGAGGGTGTGCTCCGAAACGAAATGGCAAAGGACTCACAAGCGGCAATCACGGTGCTAAGTGCTAATCCAATCAACCTGCACGCCTCTTTCTATTCGTACCCTCGAATTATCTTCCTAACGTTTTCCTTCTCGATATCAACTTTCAATGCTTTACTTTCCGATGAGTAATTCAAATTTAAAAACAACGTTTTTACTCTTATTTTGCCAATTGCAAATACCAAAGAGAATTTGCATCGGTAATTTTATTCTTTTTTCTTTTCTTTTTTTTTCGGATATTTTCTTATCCAGCTTAACTCCAAATCGTTTCGTTATTTCGTTGTTCAGTTCGTTGACAAAATCATCGTAATATTCTTAAACCCAATTAAACCTTCAACTTAATATTAAACGTTCGAAGAAAAGAAAATTGTATATAGAAGTTCTGAATTTTTGTAAAAAGGAAAAGTGTATCGGAAGCCCTCGAAACCCGAAAGGAACGGATTATAAATAAATAATAATAATATTAAACGTTCGTACTATCATTTCTTCTTGTATGAAAAAAAAAGAAACAAAGAAAATCCTTTCTAAAATAAAGTAAAAAAAAATATATATATATATACGATAAATTAACGTGTTATAATAAATATTTGTTGCTCGACTTAGAAACTTCATCGACGTAAATTTTCGTCCGGCCAACTTTATTAAACGACTCATCAGCTTTTAACGTATAACTATTAAATCTACTTGTGTCCCTTCGCACATACACGCGTAACCATTTACACGTAGATTTAGTAGAAGCACATTTCCACGCACACGCACACACACACATATATATATATATAAGTTGTATTTGAAAAAGGTATAGGTATTCCTTCGGGTTCGTTCGGACGACCGGCAGCGAACGGAACCGCTATAAATTACAAATCGAAAAAAGGAAGCAACTATAAACGGCAACCGCGGCGAGTTACGATTTCGCGTTAAATATGAAATACTGCGATCCTTGGTCGTTTGCCTTTTCACTCCCTTCTTTCCTTCCTCTCTATCTTTCTCTGTTCATCTCTTTTATGCATTCGAGTGAAAACTTGCTATTAAGTAGCTACTTAACATATTTTAATAAACTAAACAGAGAGAAAAAATCAATATCTCTACAATAGGAAATAGTAATGTTTAATGCATTATTTCGTTTATTTCCAATAATCATATCGATTAGATTTCTTTCAATGAAAAATAATTACCATAAGCTGACCAAAAATGATTCGAGTGTCGAATGATATATCGTTAGAAGGGTAATACCTCGTGTGAATAACGATAAACGATATTTTCTTCGATATTTACGGCTCCTCCGTGTCTTTCCTTCCTTTTCTCTCTCTCTCTATGTCGACTTCTGTCTCTTTTAGAATCGTAACGAGTTCCAAGGCGAAAAGAACCTGCGCCGAGGGCGGACGGTTTCGAGAGAGATCGAGACGATTGGCCCATTAAAAAGAGCCTTATTAATATTGTAATTCCTTTTTAATACGCGTAAATCTCGGATCGGGACAAGGCCACCTCGGTGGACTGTTTTATGGCCGTAAGAGATCTTTTTCTTTTTTTTTTTTCTTTTTTTTTTCTTCCTTTTTTTTATAGTCCACACAGAACCTAGGATTTCAAATAGCTTCAATTTATTCATTTCGTTGTGAAAAGAAATTGGAAAATTTGTATGATTTGTTCTTTCATGAGATTGATGGATTTTCCGATTAAGACATTTTCTTATTCATCTTCCTTCGAAAACGTTTTGCTTTGTTATTTCGTTTCAACGCTCTGTAATCGATTATAAGATATATTTGAATTTTGTTACTATACTCATTGTTAGTCATTTAATTATGACCGGTTTTGTCAAAACTTTCGATTTGTATATGAAACGAAAAACTTATACGAACTGGACGATAAGCGTGAAATTTGATAAATTCAATTTCATAACTTCGAATATCTTTCAACCGAAAAAGCCGCATTTGAATTAAATGACATCAGAATTTCTAATTTTCTAATTTGATTGATCGTGTGAAACCAGCTTTGTCAAAATTTCAGATTTATAAGTTTAAATGCGTTTGCGTGAAATAGAAAATTTCTATACTAAAATGTGACTTAGAAATTCAATTAAAACCTTCGAAAATCTTTCTTATACAAATTAAAAAAGTATGTTGATACGAGAAACATGCTAATAGATCGATATGTCAACAAAAAATATTAATTAACCAATATAAATTATTCAAGTTTTATATAATATTTTTCAAGAAATTTTTCTTTTCTCTCCATTCTTCCACACAACGTTCAGAAATATTAAAACGTTAGGTAAATCAAGGGAAAAAAAACTTAATACGAATGGAACAAAAGCTATACCTAACAAATTATAAAACTTTATCGCGAAAGTTAGTTCATTTCGTCGAGTCATTTTTCTTTCGCAGATGAAAAAGAAAAAAAAAGGCGTGATGGTTGGGTGGGGGGTGGGTTTGGCGTCGAAATGAGAAACTCAAACGAATGAATCAATACGTTTAAAAGGATTAGTAATGTTTCCTTTTAAATAAATTCGAATATCACCGCGAAGTACCTTTTTTTCTCCTCGTTGTTGTTGTTGTTGATTTTTTTCTTTCTTTCTTTTTTCTTTCGTTGTTGATCTTTTTGTCCATCTACCACCACATCTCTTCTCCTCGATTCTCGTCTTCTTTTTCCTTCTTTTTATTATCCTTCTCTATTTAGCTGGTCTCGATGCCCGCGTGGTATGACGTGGTAAATTATATATTCACCAGCAACTGCGTCTGAATAATGGATCTTCCTTCGGCGCGAATGGCATCGAGAAGCGTTATTGATCACCGAAATATCAAAAGTAGGCGTATCCATCACCCGCTCGGACCACCGCACGTTATCCACCACCGACAAGAGAAAGAGTGTGCGTGTCGAAACGTTCACTCTTGCCAACAAACGTGTTCCAATGGACGATGGACGGACGGACGGACGGACGGGTGGATGGACGGATGGACGGACGGATGGACGGACGGACGGACGGGTGGAATGTTCGTTCGTTCGCTCGTTCCGAGTCTCTGCCGACAATAAAATCGATTTTTCATGCGGGGCATTTATCATGGGTTCCTTCGCGGCTGATAATAGACGCACGTGGAAATACCATATAAATGTTTCGAAGTAAATAATCGTTACTCTACGGGTTCGTATGGTTTACCTTCGATGTGCGCGAGCAACAACGTGCTAACGATCGATTTGTCTCCGTATCACGTATTCGTTACACCTCCACCGATACTTAGTTCACTATGTATCTATCTATGTATTACATATCAGTATGTAACTTTACACCTTGGTAGTATTTATATTTACTGACTGTATACATATATATATATTTCAAGTTAATTATAATAAAAATCATTTTGTTTTTCTATGGTCACAGAGAAAAAAAAATGTCGAACTTGATCGATCATAAAACCAAAGATACTCGAATTAGGATAAGGAAATAATGCTTGTTGTCCGAGGGTTTGACATTGGAGTATGCAGATCTCCGTCATCGATAGAACGCACGTGCGAGTTAGAAATAGAGCCTCTTCTCACCGAGATAAGGGTAGATTGATCGTTTATGAATCTACCGAATCGCTATTGTATTGAACGATAATCGCTCGGTTCTGTAACACTTGTCGCAGTACTACGATTTCAATGATCTCAAATCTTGCTCCGATTCGGACATCCTAAAAGGGGAGCGCCACTTTAGTCCTGGCACCCTTGATATCAGCGGGATACTAATCGCTTTTCCTGTCGCGTTAGCTTCAAAATTCGACGAGATGAACATTTTCTTTTTTTTTTACAAAAATGATTTTTTACGAATTAACTTAAACGCTACTGGAATTATAAATTGTGATAACAAGGTAGATATCGATTATCTAAATTAAATATTTTCTCAAAAGAGGAACTCTAAAAAAAAAAGAAAATAAAAGAGAAAAGGTTAATAATTTCATAATTAACCGATTAATTAATCTCTATCAAATATAATAGAAAAGAAAAGGTATGGCAGTTAGGGTGTTGGTTATGTTTATTATCGTAGCAGTGCTCGTTTACAAGGTAGAACTATGCTTGGCCAGGTGGTCGAACGATATACTACTCTTCCAAAACCTTCCGTCAAGGATGACCCCCAGCTGAGAATTCCCCTGGCTTCTTATTTTTATTTCTCACCTCCTACAGCGTTACCTCTTCATCTTTGCGAAGCACACGTACTCGCTCTGTTCCTTCCTAAGACCTCCTTGACCAAGCTCCTTTCTGTTCATCCTTTTTTTTACAATATACAAGTAAATACGTATCTTTTGGCTCGATTATGTAAATCATCTTTACCAGTCGGATTTGCTTAAGCAGGAAGCTATTGTCTTATTTAAAGACGAGACAAGACGGCGAGACGTAACTTTCACCTTTAGTTTTTAATCCATCCGGCATCTGTCTGTAGCTGGAATATTATAGTCACTCTATGGTTACATGTTCACTGTGGTTGTATTGAACAAGTGGTGTATACTGGAGCGGTTGAAATGTAGTTAAAAGTATAATTATCAAATTAGCTGTTTGAATGTCCTTACAGACACACAATCGTGATATTTCTGTGATTCTGTAAGAAAAATTATTCCAGTGACCTAGTGCAGAGAAACGTATCATCATAATAACAAGAATTCGATTGGGATTGAGCTTTATTTTTTTTTTCTATCTTATTTTTTTCTTATTTTTCTTCTACTCGTTCGTCGTCGTTGTCGTCATCGCGAAAGTCATTGGTAGGTGGAGGACTCGGAACCCTTTTGGTTTCTTATTTCCTCATAAATAATTTTAATGACGCACCGTAGCAGTTCAAATATATATAAGGCGGGATCCGAGACCCGTACCTGTAGGCAGCCTTGTATTCTTATTTATTATGTTACCTATACATATATACACGATTATATGCATGCGAGAAGTCGCGGGATATGCCGCGGGATGAGTCTATGAAAAGACGAACGAGAGAACGAACGAGAGAACGAACGAACGAACGAACGAAAGAACGAACGAGTTGCGAACCTGTTTTTTGTCTTTTTATGTTAAGCTTTCTTTTGCCCTCTACGCAACCGAGGCGACTCCAATTAATCAATTTCGAACTTTACTACTATCGTCACCTTACTTCTCTTTTTCCTTTCATATATTATATTTTCTTAACGGACGACTTCTATTAATTTAATTTAACGTTGACATTAAATAACGACCAATAGAAAAAGAAGAAAGAAAATTCCATCATTGTTTCGATTTTAATTATCGAATAAAAAGAATATTTACAAAATGAATTCATCAAAATTATACCTATACGATACGTGAACGTCGTATTGAACGCACATAACTACTATTCTGTTTATTGTATTAGACATAAGAGGAATAATATTAAAACAAAAAAAACTAAAATTCTAAAATTCGATAATAAACATTTGTGAATTGAGCAAAGGAAGAAAGTAGTTTTTAAAGGCAACCCATGAGAGTCGTGCGAAACGCACGCTTAAGCGCATGCTTGAGCGCACGCCAAAGCGCATGCCAAAGCGCATGCCAAAGCGCACGCTAAAACCAATAGAAGGATTTTGGCGACCGCGTGGCGGCACTGCTGTCGGTACTCGGAGTGGAATAGGCGTGGCTTAAATGGGCCAATCAGTGGCAAGTATTATAGCGCCGTCTAAATTGGACGGAGATGAAAAGTGACACGCCTCCGTGGCCTCCTACCACCAGTTGGAAGCTTCCTATGGTTTTCTGTTCGATTCGATTCAAACTCTACTCGCGGACGTTGCGTTTCGCGCAACGGTTGTGTGTGCGCGCGCCAAACTCTACGCCAAAAATTATTTTGGATTTGTCAGTGACACTTTTCGCGATACCGCCATCCCAGAAATGGCCCGTCGCGAGTATTTTATTTTGTGATTTTTCACAGTTCTACAATTGTACGGTGTTGTTGTACGGTGTCCCACAGGGTTCATCTTCGGTCCTTTTAAGGTCCATTGACCACCAGTCTTCCAGAAAATACAATTATGAAGGTACGGTCGACTTATAATATGTTTATACCAACGCCTATACCTGAGCTTCATTTAAATGAAAGTCTATTATCTTCTTTGTTAGAATATATTTATTTGTATTGGTCACACAGGGTCCATCGTAGGTTAAATTATGTCAAAAGGGATCTTTCAAGATATTCCAATTTCGATTATCGTTAATTTGATCAAATTAACAGTGCACGCAATTATTGCTTCAGCGTATGATTGAGTTGTCATTTTGGGTATATACACGTGACGTTGATTTCAATGTTTTTAAGTATTATCAAATATTTTGACACCCTATAGATTACAATACGTGGGAAGCTTGATGAGGTTGACAAATGGCGTCGGTGGACAAGAGTTGTCTAGTTTTACACGATGAACGATAAGAACAAAATTTTGTAACGCTCCTAGGAATGATTTAAAAGGATAAAAGTAAAACGCGTTTTTATGAGGACAATTTGACGCATAACTTGTGGCATTTTGATATTACGCGTTAACTCTTATCTTATCTTTAATATTTAATCATGATGGTCTTGTGTCATGATTCTCATTATGTTATTAGATTATTAGGTGTTTGTGATTTTTTAAAAGTTTTAGGACTTCTTCGTTGACAATATAAATGAAAGTTTGGTGGTGTTGGTGCATTGCATCCGGTTTAACAGATATCTATAGATGCATACTCGCGTTCATCTTTCGTTGTTCACAGTGTTCCCTGTGAGACAGTTCCACAACCCACACGAGAAGGTGTGGGCTAAAGTTCCGTCGCAGCTACAGTACGACGTGTGTGGTCCAGTAAATTCTCCAAGTAAATTCTCGACGTAAATTCTCGACGTAAATTCTCAACGTAAAGCGCAAAATGGCGACTGGACATCAGCCTTATCCGAAGTTATAACGGCTTCGCGGTTTTTAGCTTGTCGCGCTTTGCCCTCCTCTATAGGATTTGCTTTCAAATATCTTATGGGAGTACGTACGAATGTACGTACAACGCGAGCAACGTGTTCCTTCTCCTCGCTATGAACTATGATTATTCTAATCCTTTTATATTTTTTATTTTAAACTTATTTTAATAGATATTTATTTCTTTTTATATTACGAGTTTAACTAACATTTTATTTCTATTCAATTATTAAATATACATAGACTTACATATATATATATGTTTTGTCATTCTTTTTATAAAACTGTTTGTAGAAGTAATATTTGTATTAAAATCATTTATTAAGTTATAAAACTGACCGAAAATGTTGACATCCAAATTCGAAAGATCAGGATAACAAAAAAATGAATGTGCTTTGATCGTCAACACGTCGTATTCCTTTCAAAATTCCCAGAAAACGTTGACTTTTACGGTGTTATAAAATGATAATAAAGCGTAGGATCGAGGACAAAGCCATGTGAAAAATATGTAAATGACTCTCTCTCTCTCTCACTCTCTCTCTCTCTTTTTATTCTTTTTCCTTCGAAACTGCACTGCGACGATGAATTAATAATGGGCAAGAGACGAACTCACGCACACGAGGATGCGCGTTTGTGCCAGGCCAATGCGGTTATGCTAATCGGTAGAACGATTTTATTTCTCTAAGCCACACGAGTGGGAATTTTGCTACGTCGATGACAAAGTGCTTCTTGGATCGGAGACAAATAAAACAATATTAACAAACAAACAAAAAAAGACAGCTTAAAAGAACAAGTAATACGTAACACCTTTTATAATCATTCATTTGTAGGAAACGTAAAGTATTAAAAACGATTGAAAATGAAAGATTATTTTAAAAAAAGAAAAAAAAAACACAAAAAAAGAAATAATTTTCGCTGCTAATTTCTCTAATGATCAAGATGTAGAGTTTTCAACAATAAAATAGAAATAGTACGAAGAAAGGCACACTATACCAGTTTCCACGAGCAAATGACATTAGAAAGGTTCCTATACAAATCAAGAATCAAAGTATCACCTCGAATTCGAGGGCTTACAAATTCGTGGGGCGTGTAAACTTAAACTATCCGAAGAAAAGAGTGTAGGAATAAGGGAAAATAGGAAAATGAGAAAGAAAGATAGAAAGAGGAGGAGCAGGATAAAGCATTCGGTACACAGTATTGTTACGGCTCATTCGTTCCTTTGGCAAAGATCGTTCATCGGTTTTGGTCGCGTGGTTAATACGTGGTCCGAGTTAATCGTGAAACGGATTCTCAATAGAATTATATAGAGGAGAAGAGAAGTTTCTATCTCTTTTTCTCTCTCGCAATGGCAGCAGCAACAGCAGCAGCAGCAGCAGCAGGAGCAGCAAAAGCAGAAGCAGCAGCAACCACAGCTTCTCTTTCTATTCCTCGAATGTTCACAATAAAAGAAGAAAAACGACGAGACCGCTGACATTGTCCGCGTAAAAGCAAAAATCGGATGATGATTTAAATGGATTTCGAGTGGCCGGCGTTTTACACATTCTCTGTCTTTCTCCCATGAAAGGTAGAACAAGCCTAAAGAAGCGAAGAAAAAGAAGAAGGAGAAACACCATAGATACCTGCGGAGAGTTTCACCATAGGGGCCTATCTCTTCTACGAATAAGGCACGAAGAAGAAGCTCGTGCCCTTCTCTCTCTCGTAGGGTAACACACGAAAGTCCCTTCGAGAGATACAAAAAGTTTACAAGTATTATTTTCACCATCTCCCTTTCTCTCTCTCTCTCTCTCTCTCTCTCTCTCTCTCTCTCTCTCTCTCTCTCACTCTTATATTAGTATCCTCGTCTTAGCTGCAAGAACTCTACAAGGATACCCGTAGCGGACCACTTTGTCAACTTGTCACCTGGACTCGCCTCAGATACGCAAAAAGAAACCGAGAGTCGCTCTTTTTCGCACCAGGAAGTCCAGAGATATTTTTTTCCTTCCCTTTTTCATTTGGAATCAAAGCGAAGTAGAGGAGTAATGGGAATCGGAGTGGGTGTGAGAATACGCAGAGAAGAAAACTAGATAGTAATGTATTACTAATCCGATATTAAAGAAGACAACTTCAACTTATAAATTGATGCTCGCCTATTGGTTTTCATTTATTTCAGAATTTAACGTTGAATTGTCGATAACCTATAAGGAAGTCTTAGCATGTTATGTAGAGTATTTATGCGTATACATTTTGATATCGGATGGATAATCGGATAATCATATGAAATCCCAAAGGAATAATCCTACTTTCCCAGCTACAACAAATTCTAAATTGAAACACATATTCGCGTTGGTCTCCTTTCATACGCGCTTTTATACAAAATGGTCATGAAGCCACCATTTCTATCATTCGAGTGGATTTCAGTCCCCTTTTTCAAGAGGGTAAGAAAGAGGGGCCTTAGTGGGTATGACTTTCAAAGCTTAAAGCCGATCAACAGGGGGTCTAACAGGCTCCCTATGAAGGGCCCAGGTCTGTCCTATGATTCTCCGTGCTCCCTGTCATTTTGGGTTCGCGACACGATTCCCATTGTAAACGATACTTATTTTCCCGCAAACCGAATATATAGCTAGAAAAGAAATAGAAGAATAAAAAGGTCTCCAGCTATACATGTGTTATACACTTTTAATGTAGTCCAATGATATTTAGTTAGTTTTAAAAAAAAGTCATCTTTTAAATAATAAGAATTAACAGATAAATTTTTAAGTAATCTTCATTTTCATCTGTTAGTTTAATAAAAGTCAAATCCTATTATAAAATCGAGATTATATATTTGTAGTATCTAAGTAATATTATTTGGACATAAAACAGCGAAGATCTATGAGAATAAGTGAAAATATTCGGCGATAAGACTTAAGTTTGACTCTTAGCGTAGGCACGTAATTCATATCTGATATACAGTATATTAGACGGATAATGAAAAGAAGTCTAATCCTCCGTTTTACGACCCTGACTCGCATGCGAGCAGGGGTCATTATTGTCGTCTATAACTCTCCGAAAGCCGAGCCTTTGGAAGCTAGCGTGGGTGCGGTACTAGAGTTATTCCAAGCTCGCAAACCAAGTGGCAAGTGCAATTTCCGATATTTATTATACCCTATTACACTATTGTGAATCTGTTCTAATCGAATCAAATACATGTAAGAGCTCGCGTATATGTAACTTCTTCTTATTATTTCATCTGAAAATAATAGATAATAATGATTGTCAAACGTTTCCGAGGTTAAAGTCTCTTGATCGAATCTAACGTTTCTTTGGATCGTACTTTAAACATCTGTTTGTGGAGGTTATTTTACACGAAGCAACGTTAGGACGTTCTATCATCTGAACCAATAGCCAACGAGTACCGAGCAACGGGTGGTAACTGCAGCCGGTTCGACGTGCGAACATTTGGTTGGTTATGGTTGCTGGTTAACCGTACGTCACAGTTCCACAAGGGTGTGCGGAGTTACATAATGTCATTGTAATGTGATACACGCGTTAGCAGCTTCCTACGAAGTAGGCATTATGCACATACACGTAGAATATGTTTGTATCGGTACTCCTTACACGCGTATACGTTGAAAGAATTCTAAGAGCATGGCTTCCAAAGCAAATACGTGTGTACCGTGATACGAGCCACCCCGTAGTAGCCACAGTCCCAACCCCTCTTTCGTCTCCGAGCCATTTGTAATGCATTGGATTCCACTCGTAAAGTTCGTTCCGAGCGTGCGACAGACCTGTCAGGGGCGTGATTTTCTGGGGGAAAATCTAGGGGTGGGGGTAAACATCCCGCGACACCCTGTCCTTTGTTATTATATTCCTCGTCATTCGTCAGATCGGCTTTTCTCGCTTCGTTGCCGACTTTTGGAATCGAACGGTAAACCCTGCGATTTCTCGCGCACATATTCTTAATAAGAAATATATCAATGTAAACCCGTTATTACGCGGGGAGTTGATAAATTCATGAAAGATAATCGTTCACGTTGGGATAAAGATAGATGAAGAGGGTAGGTTCTGACAAGGCACTCATCTCGTGCAACAATTGAAAGAATGCACCCTGCTATGCCTTGTTTCCGTCAACCAGCTGTTTATCCGTCAGACTCGTTGAGATCGTCTTTCCAACTAATACTCGTAAATTCGTAAAAATTTCAGTATTAACAAATAATTATTAAAAAAATAAGAAAACCCCTAGTGACATTGAAATGAAATAAAAATGAAGATGGAATACCGATTGTAATCCATCCTGATGAGAAAAAGATATGTAGTTGATTTTTCTCGGCCCGGTTAACCGATCAAAAATATGCTCAACATCCAGAACGAAAGGGTATTGTCAGAAAACGTAGGAAAGAGTCGCATCCATCAAAGTACCATCCTTCATACTTTCGTGACACGTTGAATTTCACCGATCGAGTCTGCATTTATTATACAGGGTGGGACAATACGATCTGTACGAGTCGCAGACGGAGGTTTGTATTTTTGTAATGCGTGAAAGGCTTGCTTTTGTACGTCTAACGTTTCTTTTCTTTTTTTTTTTCTTTTTCTTTTTCTCTTCGATTGCATGACAAACGACCAGTGTGTGTTATTTTAGTAAAAATTATTGTCTTAAAAACTTGTGTTATTAATGTTCAATTGTTTTTCGAAAATATACAAATAAAAAAAAACATTGGATCTCTTGTGCTTATTTATAGACGGAAGTTGAGGATGTGAACGGCGATGGCGTGTGCGAAGGTACAGGTCCGAGTCTGGGCCCGACGGAAAGCACCGGTGGCCTCATCGGATCGGACATGTCCCCTGGTGTAATGGAGTGCGGTGGATGCGGCGAACGCGTCCGAGAACGAACTATTTTGTGCGTTGGCGGGCGTACATGGCACTCGAGGTGTCTTAGGTGTTGTGCTTGTGCCAGACCGTTGCACGATCAACACTCTTGTTTCTTAAGGGGCATGCGACTCTACTGCAGGCACGACTACGCTTTGTAAGTCATTTACTATTCTTCATTTTTATATTTTTGCCCACTAGGCCAAAGAAAAATCTTAACAAATCTTCTATTAGCCGGTTTGTTTACCTAATAAAAGTAGAAGAAGATACTCGTTTGTTCTATATATCCAAAAAAATCGTCATTTTTTTTAATTGACCATACTTGGCCGTGAACACACTTAGATGAAAATTATTGGGTGCCAGAGATTTTCTTACTTTTAATCTAAACGATAGACCGGTTAGTCCGGCAACCTTGTAGAATGCGAAACGTTTGAGAATCGAGTATCGTTGTCCTTCCGATGATACAGATATAGGGTTTAACCAATACACCTATTACTTGAGAACGTATACGTTGTTAGGTATAATATGTGCCGCTCATTAAGCAAACGCAGTTAAGTCGAATCTCAGGATCTTCGTTGACCAATAAAAGGGAGTATTTTGTGGAGGACATAAATCGAGAGGGAACACAACGTGTAATTGGCACCGTTATCGAACCCGCGTTTCGATTCATATACGAGATATCTCTTGGCTTTTCTCGATTTAGTGCCCTACCTGACAGAAACGTAATCGAAATGGATTCGATTAGATGTGTGTGTGTGTGTGTGTGTTTGTACGTGTACGCGAGTCTATAGTTATGAAAGAAAAAAAGAACGAGTGAGGAACTGCCGTGTATCAAAATATGTTACGTCTCTTCTTTCTAATATTACTATTGGCGTAAATAATTATTCACTAATCCGATGTATGAGAAAAGATAAAACAGTCATATTTGGTTTACTTACATTTTGCTAAGGCTGCGTTAACGACACTTTAATTAGGATACTCGTGTGTAATTTGATTGCGCACGTTGCGCGTTAAATGTTGTCAGAATATTTCACGCGAAAGAAAATAATATTAGAAGATACGTTTGCTTATATAAATGATGAACTTTGGCATAGAAATGTTCGTTACAGGAGATGAAAAAAAGGAGCATGCGTGATCCCGCTAGTAGCCTCGTGTGTATGGACGTATATCTTTTTCTCTTTTTTTTTTTTTGTTCTCTCTTCTCTCGCATAGGACTTCGAAGAGCTCGAAATGACTCATCGATTGTATAGACGATCCTCGAGCAAAGACTTCCCAACGTGTTTATCCAACTGTCAATCAGTTAGCACAGTCACCTGGCCGGCTCACCAATATATTGCTGATACTTGACCAAAGTCAAGTATCGTGATATCCGATCGCGACGGATATCAAGCTCGATATCGTTGTCGGCATTATCAAACGGAAAAATCGACGAAAAGGGAATAGTAGAAATAACAACAGAGTCAACGAACAAAATCTTAACTCAATTGACAGTCGGAAATGTTCTGTTAGATTGACAATCCATGTGTAATGAGAAATTATGAACCCGATGAAAGCTATTTTTTTCGGACGATATTTCAATAGAGGAATGTGAAAGATTCGAATTTCGGATCGATCGTTGAAATATTTTCAAACAATATTTTACGTTTGATTATCATAGATCGACATTTATCAAGGAATATAAAGTACACGGTGCGAGAATAATAATTAATAAGTTTTACGAATAAGAAATGGGCACGGTTTTACGGGAAGAACGAACATGCGGGAGGTCCCGAGGAATCTGCCACGTAATTTTTTGACTCGTGCTTTTCGCCTCGTAATGCTGCCTTACGATGACCCGGTCGACGAGATCCACGACCCGTAGAGTCGTCGACAAGAAGGGATTTCGAAAGATCCGACCTCTCTTACTTCCCTCTCTCCCTCTAGTCTGATAAATGATTCAAAACTATATACTGACGCGACATTAACGCGTACTTTTTTCCCTTAACGATTCCAAAAAAATCCCACAAATTGAACTTTAATATTAGACGAAAATTTTCTTTGCGGATGATGGGAAAGATCGATGAAACATTTGATGATAGGGAAAAGGTTAGTACTCTTTTGGGGCCAGGTACCAGCACCACCAGCACCACCCTGGAGGTGTCAGGCCCACCAGGGTAGTCGCGTGGCCTCATAAGATATCCCAGCGTGGGGGCGGAAGGGTCTGACTTGCGTCCCTTCATGCTTAGAACGTTCGTTCGCTTAGTCCGGCGAAACCGGACGAGGAATCGGGATGCACTTTCCGTGTTCATGAATATGATAATGGGCTAATGGCTGGCTAGTCGTTGTTTAATTACCGCTCGAAGCACACACATCGAGTTAAGAAAGGAGTAGGAGGTGGAGGAGGAGGTGGAGAAGGAGGAGGAATTGGTGGGGAAAGATTCTCCAGTGCCATTCATCTAGCTATACGTGCTATACGTGCGTGTGTCGTGTAGCACGCTCGTGTCGCTGCCGGTACATGGCTACCGTTTACATCGAACCCCTACCTTTTTATCTTGATTTTATTTTTTATTTCTTCTTTTCTTCTTATAGATGCAAGGAGTTTACCCCAAAAATTAAAAAACAAATCATTTTATTTATTCTTAAATTGAACGCGAACTTAATAAACAAATTATACATTTGTATTAATTTTGTAATTATCACAAAACAGTATCGATTGTTCTAAACTACTTCTTCTTTCAAATGTATTAACTATTTTTTTATTCAAAGACATTCCGCGAAACGAATATTCATCATATTGTTCGATTATATTAATAATGGTCATTAATAAAATATAAAAGAAAAAATATATAAGAATTAATTACAAGCAATCTTCGAAGAAGTTATATACAAGTAGATACTGCAACTATAAAGGAATACACTTATAGAGGAACGATCTCAGTTCGCTTTTCACGTGCTAAAGGAGATAATAAATGACCGTGAAACACGCGGGACATTGGTCGTTGCTACTTACTTCCAGTAAGACTGTCTCCAGTCTTTTTAAAAACATTTGTTTATTTGTCGCAAGAGTAAGAAGTCGTATCTTCGGTGGACTATTCCTTCTCCCCAACTAAACAGGGTCTTATCTAATCGCGCGAGTGGAACTTGGAGAACCAAAAGAAACCTGCGAAATCGTTTCTTTTCTTCTTCTTCTTCTTATTCCTCTTCTATTTGTTTCTTTTTGTCAACGAAGAAGCTCAACAGATTACGAGCGGCTTTCATTTAACAGCAATACACCCCCTTACGATCCTTCCCCTTGTCTTACGCTTTCTACTTCACGAGTATATCGGTAATTAATGCGAAAAAAGGATCCCTTTGCTCTCCTCTAAATGCCAAAGGGTCTCTACCGAATGAAAATACAAAAAAGAATTTACAAAATGTTCAAATCCTTTATTTAACTATGCTCATTATTTTGTGCTTTTCTTTTTTTTTTTTTTTTAACCATTTGTGATATAAGTTATACACATATTTTCCATCGTTTTGCGATCATCATAAATCGAAGACCATTAAATTGATTAGAACATAAATGCGTGCATCGATAATGGATTTAAGTTCATGCGCGTAAGATTTTTGTAAGCGACGATCCCTGATAAATCGCAATGGATATATTCCAGTAAGCACGCGACTCTACTAAACATTTTTCTCTTTCGTTATTTCTTTTTTTCTTTTTTTTTTTTTCTCTTTAATCCTTCTATGCAGCTGCGAATTCGTTTTATTTATCAATGCCGGATGTTCTCTTCAATACGAACGACTAAAAATAATATTCCCCCATTGCATTATCATACCCCAGCATGCATATTTTGTTTTTTTTTTCTTTTTTCTTTTCAAATAAATAGATAAAAAATATACACGTCGACTGTGTGTGTGTGTGTGTATCGTTATTAAATCGTCACGAACTTTTCGGGCAACTTAATACAAACTTTGCGTAGAAATTGTTTTTGAAAAAAATATAATAATATGTTTTCAGAACATTCGGAGCAAAATGTGCGAAATGTGGACGAAGCGTAGGCGCAGGCGATTGGGTTAGAAGAGCCCGAGAACGGGTTTATCATTTAGCTTGTTTTGCCTGCGACGCCTGTTCACGTCAATTGTCAACTGGGGAGCAATTCGCTCTCCTAGATGCACGTTTACTCTGCAAAGCTCACTATTTGGATGTCATCGAAGGCAACAACACTTCATCCGATGGTGAGATTGCTCACGAATTATAGTCAATCAATTTTTATAAACGCATTAACTTTCATTTTCATTACAAATCTCTCATACTCGAATGATTAAATTATAAATGAAAGTACCTTAAATCATATTAGAAATTAATGTATTAAGTTGGCCAATAAGTTTGTGCGGTTTTTTTTTCTGATTCCAAATTTTCCTAATAAATCATTTATTGGTCTACCCCTTATAATATAGGGTGTCAGACGTTCATCCGTACAAACGCATTGTGTGTTCTAAGAAATAAGAACAAAATGTTCACGAATAACGATATAAGAATGTATCCGATACAATGTAAACGAAAAAAGTTCTTTTGCATAGAAAAAACCGTTTGAAAATATTTATCTAAATTCACTCACGTTGGTTAATGAAAATTCTATTGCATTTAGCGATCATGGTCATTTTTAATCGTCACACAGTTAAAAAATGTTCACATTTATTCTGATAATCAAGCACACAAGGGAGCAAAACTAATGAATACTTTCGCAGAAGGCGGTGACTCCGAGAGCGGTCACAAGGGTGGTAACAAAGCAAAGAGGGTAAGGACAACATTCACCGAGGAACAACTTTCCGTTCTCCAAGCTAATTTCCAGTTGGACAGCAATCCTGATGGGCAGGACTTAGAAAGGATAGCACACGTGACTGGACTAAGCAAAAGGGTCACGCAAGTATGGTTTCAAAATTCAAGAGCGAGGCAAAAGAAACATCTTCATACGGGAAAAATGAAAGGCCAGCACGGTATTAATCAAGAATATTTCAAATTTCAACTTTTTTTCTCGATCGATCTCTTTCTTTTTTTACACCAATAGTATTTTACATTTGAATAATCGATCATATAATTTAATTTTTTTTTTTTTTTTATATCGATTATTACAGTACACCAATCCCCACCAAATTCTACAACATCACCGGCTGACTTTAGTCGACACATCAATTTACACCTGACCTATTCCTTTCAACATCAGCAACATCAGCACAGTCAGCAACCGGTGCAACTCAGTCCAGCTGTCTGTAAAAGTCCCACGCCTTCGATTTATCATAATCATGGTATGCCAACGAATCTTAGAAAATTGTCAAATAAATGGTTGTTCATTTCAACGACGAGATTTTTTCGAAACGACCTACAATAACAAAAAAAAAACCAACTTTTATTCGAGCTCTGCATGCTTTTGTTCTTCCTATTTTTAGGTTCGGAACAATCAATGGATGAACTCTCGCAAGATTCCATGATGTTATCGATGCCGAACGAAGTATAATTGGCGCCGTTGGATCGATTTAAGTATTTGTATATACTCTTTTATCTTTTTCTTATCTTTCGAATATATATATTAGCTTTCGTTCTAACGCTAATTCCGGATGGACCATCCAACGGCGCGTTGTATTTTCATTTATCTTAGAACTCGACAAGATCTAAGGTATACTTTCCATCCTTTATTTTTCTCTTTAAATGCCTACTTGTTTTTAGCATAAGTGGTGGATTTGAAAAAAAAATAAGTTCGTTTAACTAATCCAATTGTATAGGATATTAGAGAGAGAGGCTATTAGAGCCGATTTTTTGTTTTTTTTCTTAATTTCGGACAATTTTGTCAAGAATTTCGAAAGTAGATTCGATTCGTTAATGAAAACGTGCCAATTATCACTCGAAACTCGATAACGAACTCGTAATATCTAAATCAATCATTTTTTTTTAAAGATGAAATCATCAAAAAAAAAAAAAACAAAAATCCAGACATCTATAGAAATTATTTATGAATCTATATAGTCTATTATATAGATGATAATTTTATAAGTAAATCGATGAAGTAATCGCGACAACTATGGATCATTCGATGATCGATCGATAATGATCTATAGATTACGGGATTGGCGAATTGGAATTCGTTTTTGTCCATGCTCTACAAGAATATTGCTAACAAAATATAGAGTTCCATCGATGACTTTGAAATTTCATTAAAAAATGGCTTCGACCCTCCTGCGATAATGCAAAGGAGAGATATTTAGGTGTCCTGTACATAAATAATTTGATTTGTAAATCGTTCGATCTTTATCTGATAAATTTTCATTGGTTCTCATAAATCTATAAAAAATGTAAATCTTTTACATTTATTCGAAAGAAAATCAACCTGAAACAAGGTTGTAATAGTTGATGTCATTTTGAATGACGTCACGAAGCAATATTCCCAGTGAAAGTATCTTTTGCAATACTTACAATTAGAGAACGAAAAATGCTGTAATGATTTTATTTAATATAAATGTACTATGATGTAAATATTGTAAACTATGCTGATATAAAATATACGGTTGAGTATACAAACACGCAAATAGATATATGTATATGTATACATATATAAAAATACCTACAGTACCTGAAAATCCTTAAAACGAACATTCCTATATTTTTTACTCATTCGCAAAACGGTTTAAGGTACTTGCTTTTATTAATTATTATATTTGTTAGAGAAATATAAAGAACAAAAAATTAATGCCAATAACGTAAATGCATGTATTGTATAACAGCAAAAAGACATTTTTATTATTAACAATATGGCTTACAACATTGCAATGATAAAATGTGCAAGAACGTTATCTTACATATTATTATCGCACATTATTTAAGGAGATTTTTTATGTACAAAAGAGGTTCGATAAGAATGGAAGAAGAGGGTGGATTTGATTTATTTACAATCTTATTTATATAAAAAATATCAAAGCAAGTTTACTTATACGTATCTTCTTCTTCTTCTTCTTCTTCTTTCTCTTCTTTAAACTTATTTTAATTCATACAAATTCGTTTTTCGTCTTTCATTCTTGTTAGATGAAGGATAATAATAAGAAATTTCATTTCGTTCATTATTTTTACGTGTATACCTCTTTTCTCTTTTTATTATTAATATTTTCTTCTTCGAAATTTTCACCGATATAAATCGCTGACGTCAAATAAATAAAAATCGAAAGCTCGTTTATGATATTAAACTATTAGGGTTGTCGAGAAAGTTCGTGCGGATCTGTAAACAGATATAAATACTTAGTATATATATATTAATTTTAATATAAATTACAACAATATTAAAAAAGTGCATAATAAATTAATTCAATTTATAATATTTTTAAATTTTTGTCAATATAATTTTCTCTTTTTCTAAAAATAAATATCATATATATATATATATATATATATATAAATTTAGCACGAATTTTTCCGAAGAAACTCAACAAAACCTTTTACCACCGATCATTCTTTTTTTTTAACTCGGCTCTCGTCTTATTTTTCTCTATGTACATATTATATATATATATATAAAAAAAAAAAAAGATCAGCAAAAAAGCATCGGGTAGATTTTTATCCCGCCTGATGACAAAATTGTGGCTGATGATGAGTAGGAGTGGTTGGTGTTAAGGGTGTCATTGGTGTCAGTGGAGTTAATGGACTTCCGGGACTTTCGCTTCCGGCACTGCCACCTTGGTAACCACCTAAGTAGGCTCCGACAACGCTCACCCCACTGGTATACAATTCCGTTGGGTGATGCATTGGCGGTGAATGGTGCACTGTGAAAATAACCAAATGCTCGTCGAATTATGGAATCATGTTCCATTGAATTATACCACAATACGCGAATACCATGAGAGAGAGAAGCTCGAAAACAAATTCAATGAAATAAATATGAAAAAAACTCACTTTGAGTTTTAATTTTTCCGCTGTGTTTCTTCTGCCTTGCCCTAGAATTTTGAAACCAAACTTGGGTAACCCTCTTGCTCAGACCAGTTACGTGTGCTATCCTCTCGAGATCCTGACCATCGGGATTACTATCTAATTGAAAATTCGCTTGCAATACGGCAAGTTGATCTTCGGTGAAGGTTGTTCTCACCCTTTTCGTTTTACTACCCTTCCCACCGTGTTCGGAATCACAATCTTCGGAGGAAGAAGTATTATTACCCTCGACCACATCGAGATAATGTGCCTTACATAGTAATCGAGCATCCAACAGTGCAAATTGTTCACCGGTCGATAACTGACGCGAACAAGCATCACAGGCAAAACAAGCCAAATGGTAAACCCTTTCGCGGGCTCTCCTAACCCAATCACCTGCACCAACGCTTCGTCCGCATTTCGCACATTTAGCACCGAATGTTCTGAAACAATACAATTTTTTAAGGGACTCGGTTAACAAAAAAAAAACAACTCCAATTTTCAATGGAAAAAAAGATGATGGAATCGTTTTCACAAATACTCAACGTCAAATAACTATATATAAGGTAACGAAACGCAAACGGGGAAGGGGTGGGGACAAAGGTTCGAGTTTTGTAGCGGAAAGACGAAAAACGTTGAACTTATTTTGATTTCGCGTCTCGCAACAAGCAGGTTCATTGAGGACCGCCGGACCCAACACGGACCCAACACGGTCCTGTCCTCATTAACATACTACGTCCACCAGCGGCCCTTCGAAAGGCGCGCGTCAGAAAGCAGGGGCACCGCATCGTTTAAGAGAGGTTGCCATCGCGATTCGGGAAGTAGATTACGTCGAGATTATCTCGACGTCTCAGTCACGGCTTCAACAAATGATTCGAACCCTTTGATTTTCTACCGACGATGATAGCCCTTTAACGTTCCAATTGTTTATTAAATAACTCAATACGTTATTATATTACTGTTACTTTTTTTTACGAGCCCGCAACCCGTTTATTTTAGTTTTCTACAAACTCTCTGTTGTACTGCCATGCGTGTACAAATTTTACTTGTAATTCTAATCTACCTTTTGAACACTTCACAATATCAAAGTATCCAATTTTCAAACATTTTTCTATTCCAATTATCAAGTTCGTGACATCACAAATTGTACAATAACCTCATTTGAAAATACTTTACATGTAAAATTGGAACATATCAAATTTCCAAGCATTTTAAAGAAAACTTTCGGCCCGTAACTTTCGTACAAAGGAACCTTCAACGTTTTCCTAGTGAAAAGAAAAGAAGAAAAACAGTTGGATGGGATCAAACTGGAAATATAAAAATTCAAAGGGAAGAGCAACCACGCAAAAGAATAAGAAGGAGAAGAAGAAAAAAAAAAGAAAAAAGAATTCATTGGTCCTCCATCGAGAGTAGGGTTATTGTATGGAAAAATATGGTAAGCCAGGGAAGGGATTAGTCTCGGTCCTGTGCACAGTCATCTTCGTATCGAAGATATTTTCGGGGTATTATTGGTTATGTTGATCGTGTAAAGGGCACGCCTAGAAGCCCTGTCTCGGACACCTAGACGAGAGAGAGAGAGAGAGAAAGAGAAAGAGAAAGAAAGAGAGAGAAACAACAGCTACCGCATAGTCGAATCAAATCGCGATATCTTCGAAGAGATTGGGTAAGGTGCCATTTGCATAAACAGTGGCGCCACCCTTTCCCTCTTATACTCTTAACTCGTGAAGGGAGTAAAATAAAGGCCTGTGTAACCAAGGTACAAGAGAGAGAACTGGTATCGGGTATCTATAAATCTTGAGAGTCGTACGTCGGCTACCAAACGGCTCCGCCCTAATTTATTCATTTGTTCTTCGACATAGGCGGGCCCTATAAGTCAACGGAGGATTAAGTCGGATGCTAGCCGACCCCAGTAATGCAGCACTCTCTTACCTACAATCTGCATGCAGATCACGATCACGATGCTCCTACTCGCCGACCGAGGTACACGCCGATCGTGCGACTTGCCGAGTAATTAGCCCTTCCAATGCATTCTTTACGATTTACTATTAAGTGTGTGTTTTCCCTACCTATTTAAACGAAATACGACCAATTGGATAAACTTTTTACCCTCAATAAGATTATCTTCTTCATTACAGTTTATTCTCATTTCGATACAAATTACAAACACAGGGTGAATAGTTGAAATATATTAAGTATGCTAGAATATTTCGTAGAAGACCTTCCTCCTCCTCTCTGTAATGAACCCAAGTTGAATCATTTCGGTCGAAGGTAAAGAACTTGCTAATAGAACAATTTTTGTTCTCTCTTTTCTTTTCTTTTCTTTTTTTTTTCTTTTTTTTTCTCTCCCCCTTTTTTCATTTTTTTTCGTCGGCCCTTACGATAGGGTTAAAGGAGCGCGCTCGATAACGCAAGAGGATGGGTGAAAGTGTCAGTGAATATTTATTAATTTAAAAGGCAGCTCTCGCGACTTGAAAAGCGCCGGGGTCCTTGTGATAGAAAGAGAGAAAAAAGAACGAGGCCCCGAGGACCGGGGCCTTACGAGGCGAATTCCTTAGACCTTTGGAACACTGACACTCGGCAGCCTCGACTCGTGACTCGGCACCCACGTAGTACATGTACAACGTACTGCTAGGATATTTACCCGTTGTTCTTTTTCCCTAAACTACCCTCCCCCCACCCCCTTTTAGAATATCGAAATATTCTATAATAGACCCTTGTCGCGTAAAAGTTTCCTACTAAAACTTATTGTCCTCTAATCTCATTTTCGATTTTAATAATTTATTAAGAAAATTATAAAGTCAATTTTCGTATCTATATGAGAACACAAACGATCCCTAAAAGATGAATGTCTCTGTCTCTCTCCGTTGAAGAATTCCAACCCAATGATCCTTCCTGTTGAATCTCTAGATCCTTAGGATCGCGAATGTTGCGATGATCGAGCATAGATCCCGACGGTCCCGAGACACGGTCCCAAGACACGGTCCCAAGACACGGCCCCAAGACACGGTTCGGCTTTTTCTTCGGGTTCACCGGCATCGGGACACCTTCTACGTCAACGTGACTTCGCAGGTCGTGCACGAGCATGAGTGTACAGTGATGTGAATAGCCGACTGTACGTGAGGTCTGAAGGAGGAGACGACGACAACGACGACAACGATGAAAAAGAATAGGAAAAAGAATAGGAAAAAGAAAAGGAAGAAGATAAAGAAGAAGAAGAAGAAGAAGAAGAAGAAGAAGAAGAAGCATCGAAAGACATTAATCACCCAACGGCAAAGCACTCTTACGTCCAAAGTAACCCACGGTAACAACACATACATATGTGATCTGTAAATCTCTACGTTCATAGATCCGTAAGCCACGTGACCTTTCTTTAGTTATCCATTAACCGATAAGAATTTTCTAACAATTTTCAAATATCACGGAAGAGACGCTACCTATTCATATTTTTAACGATCAATCACATCTCGGATGACAAAGAAAATTTACGTTTTTACTCGTAGAACTATTGAAATCAATTTGAAATTATATATATACGAGTAAAACAATACTACTCATAGGTGGACGTTTACTTGAACGGGATTAATATGCAAAATTGCAATTCCTAATGCAAACTATTGTATAACAAATAATTGACAATGATTTATTTTGAAGACAAAAATATATATTTCACACACACATTATTATTATTATTATTATTATTATTATTATTATTATTATTATTATTATTATTATTATTATTATTATTATGATTATTAAATATTTTTGAAATAATATTAGAAGTAGGTGATACACCAAGAGAAAAAAAAGTAAATGTAGTTCTGTTTTGGAGACGAGCTCCCGTAGTGGTAGCCGAGAAACGTCTTCTTAAGATCGGCTTTGGGCACCGTCCTCGAATCAGCAGGGCGCCACACTGCGCGCCTTCTTCGATACGAACGAATATTATTGGCTTCCATCGATAATCCGTAATCCAACTACTGGATCGCCTACTACCGGCCGAATATCCTGCGTTATCCCGTTCTCCTTATGAATGGAACGCAACCGAGAAACGGATGTAATCGTATATCATCAGGATCAACGGACAACAAATTGTTAAAAAGAGGAGATAACAAAAATGTTGTATAATTTTCTTTATTTTCCTATTCGAAGGTTTTCGTTCATTCGGTATGATCGAATTCGGTTCGAGTAAAATATGATCGAATAGTTATTTCAAATAACTGATATGATACGAAATTGTTATTGCTTTTTTCACCAGGGTATAAAAGAGATAGTCAATGTGATTAAAAAAAAAGGGAAAAACTCGAAATTCCGATCTAGATAATTCCAAATCAAAATGACGATTAAAACAAAGCGTTAAAATCAACTTACAAAGCGTAATCTTGTCGACAATAGAGTCTCATTCCTCGAAGAAAACAGGAGTGTTGATCATGCAGGGGTCTGGCACAGGCGCAACACTTGAGGCATCTCGAGTGCCATGTTCGACCCCCAACACATAGAACGGTACGTTCTCGGACACTTTCTCCGCAACCGCCACAATCCATTTCCATGTTATCCTGTTGTTGACCATTTTCTTTAACACCAATACCACTCCCAGCCATAATAGTACCCTTCGTCAACGCAGTTGCATTGTTTCCTTTCTTACCAGACCCATGACAGTTGTTGTTGTTGTTGTTGTTGTTAATATTATTATTATTATTCTGAGTGTTGCTTTTGTTGTTGTTGTTATTGGCACTGATGTTGTTGTTGTTGTTGGTAGAGCAGATCATGCTATCCGAACACTCGCTGTCTATTTCCAATTCGGCCTAAAAAAAGAAAATAAACGAATTGAAATGAATTTCGAATCGAAGAGCAATAAATATGTATGAGATATTTGATAAATTTGGGTGGAACGTTTATAGATTGAATATATGGAGAATCGAGGAGGATGAAATTCGATAGGATTTATTATTCGATCCATAAAATCAGTATGTCGTCGGTTTGATTTGGTAATAAAATTGAATCGTTCGCGTTGCTGTAAGGCCAGCTGACTGGGCACCAGCTTGAAAAGAATTCCAAGTAGTCCGTTAAACGCGAGAAACCGTTCCAATAACAACCAGTATGCAGTTTATTCACGAACAAAGCGTGGAAAATCGAAAAGCAAATCTAACGTTGTTAGTTCCTTTTTTATTTTATTTTCTAAATAGCCTTTTGTGTGTGTCGAGAGCAAGTTTCCGGGTTGTGTAAGATAAGTCGCATCGAGTCTTTTGCTGCGGGCTCCAAATCTCAATTAATATAGGTACGAGGAAAAAGAAAAATAATCAACCGAGGAGTCTGAAGCCTCTCTCGAGTTGATAAATGACGTTGCTCTCCCTAGCCAGGATACCAAAGTATGCGTGGGGATAGCTATAGTTTTGCCATTTGTGCTTTGCTCCTGGCTAAGGAGAAGAAAATCATGCTACGTGTTACACCAGAGTGCTTAACCTAAAAAAACCCTACGTCCCACGCTTACCCTGTTTGCTAAGCTAACTTCTTACAAACAGATACCTATCCTTTAGGTCAATCTAAGTGATTAAACGATACAGTGTTTCGTTAACTAATCGAATAACTCTGCTTTATTACAAAACCTCATTTTCGACAATTTCATTGCAACCTATTCTAAAAATACGAAAATAACATTTTGACACGATACATTATTCAAATTACATATGTAATTTGACGTGAAAGTAATTCGACGAATTTCTATGATAGATTTGAAATGAAATTTACCAATGGATAAAAAAGATCGATGCAAAAAATAAGCTTTGCTTAAGAATTTCGATATTGGGAATAAATAAAAAGGTTGATACATCGAAGACAGGCAATTTTCAATAGAAAAAGAAGTAGAGGAAGAGAGAGAGAGAGAGAGAGAGAGGATCCGACGGGTCTTAATATTATTTTTTATTTTGTTCATTTGTTTCTCTTTCTATTCCTCGTTCGTTCTGTCCGTTCCACGTCGAGTGGTAATCATTTCACGTATAACTGGACGGCCATTGATTTATGATCTGCCGAAGGCAAAGTCGAACTTCCCACCTGTGATTTATGCCCTCTAGCTTTTCGATATGCTGACGGAAAGATTCAGTGACGTCGATTCTTTTAAGATGATTTTTCTCCTCGTCTCTTTCTTCCCCTTTCTTTTTTCACACCTTCCTTCGATCATCAACTATTTAACGTCAACACCGATCGACAAAAATCTATCGACTGTACAACGTAACACAGGATATTCGTATTATGATTTAAAAAGATTTTCCTTCAGGTAACACCACCACACATTTATACATAAATATAAAATTTATACACTTTCAAGAAATTTCTACGTACAATTTCGTGATACTCTTTCATCATTTAATATTATACATTTTAATAGAATTAAAGAAAAAAAAAGAGAAGGAAAAATCTTTACCTGCTGCAAGGATTACTAAAATATCTTAGGCAGTTGGAACTTTTACTTTAAGAAACGAGATGAGAAAAGGAGATGAATGTAGGACAAGAAAATCCTGTTTAGAAAGAGAAATCTATTATATTTTAACTGATTTCCGAGTAAAATCAAGGATACAACTTACAACAGGTTAACCCAACTAAAAAACAGGTTAACCAACCTAAAAAACCTTAAAAAATCTTTCCTACAGGACGAACATTAACTTTCTCTTCAAAAATAATTCGATGATTTGTAACTGTGTGAATCTATTTTTAAATATTTTAAGATAGTATAAAAAATATACCGCTAAGGTATATAAAATAACGATATATTAATTTTGTTATAATCAGAAAAATATTCAAACATATATTTGAGATTGAAGAGGTATTTCCAAGCTGTTAATTTGATGAACATTTGTGGAGATTAACAAATGACAATAACATTAAATAGAATTGAAGTTTATTAACTTTGTCGAGAAAATGTTTGTCAATGAAAAATATCCAACACGTTATTTGCCATCGTAGGTGGTTCAGGCAACGCAATCAAGCAGTAATGAGAAAGAATAATAGAAGTCATTTTTTAAGTCGAGGCGACGGAGATGAGCTGACAAAATGAGAAATGTCCGAGTGCAAGGGTCAAACGAGTTTCGGCCTACCGACTACTCACTACCGAATATCGAAACTGCACCTTTAACCACAGCACCGCCCTCTCTCTAATAACACTAAACTCACCCCATACACTATAATATTTTCAATAATTCACCTATTCACACACATTTCTTCCAATTTATTCACACAATAAATTATTCAAAATTAATTTTCATTCATAACTGTGACTAATTTTTTCCCTAATAATTTTCATTTTAGTCCATTCGAATGGATACATCATACGTACTCGATTTATCCAATTTATTATAAACAAATGACCCGACGAAACGTGAGAAACCGCATAGAAATATTAGCGAAGAAGAAAGAAAAAAAAAAAAAGGAATAAAGAAATAACTTACCTTCATCTTTTATCCCGTCGATAAAAAGAAGAAGGGTCACGAATCCTCAATCTTCGGTTTCATCTTTACACTTATAATAGTTGCCCCATTCACAAAGCAACATTCACCTTTTTCAATTTATCGAATATAAAAATAGTCAGGAGGATTTAACACAATCAAACAACAACAACAAAATGAAAGAAAAGTTTTAGCTCGCGGTTCGACGAAGAGGAGGAAATATCAAAAAGTATCCTGCTGTCCGGATCCGTGTCCCGGAGAAGACTGGCATCCTCGAGCGTGCCCCTACCACTGGCCACTATAGTTGTGTACCAACACAAACTTGCTGGACAAGTAATCCCCCCCTCGTACTACTACTATAGAAACTCAAGATACGTGTATACCTCTTTCTCAGTTAGGATATTCGAAGAGGGTGTTACACCGGACTCCGCCTATCGAGAGCACGCCCCTGTTCTTTCGTTCCTACCGTTGAACCAACCCAAACTCTGGTTGGGCAATGTGCTCGCGCGAGTTGACGCATGTGCCGAGTTAAATCTCATCCCCCGTTTTACGAATTGTACGACTAGTACCTTCGTCCTCCCCACCCCACCCCTAGTCAGCCACGCTTTTTATTTCCTTTTGTCCTTTTTTCCCCTTTTTTCTTTTTGCCTCTTTACTACTCCCGTTCTACCACCTCCCACCCCCAGCCCTCG